>NW_006408775.1:2024899-2029721 GCF_000296735.1 Chrysochloris asiatica
CTGCTTGGTCTCGCCCAAGATGGCGGCTCCAGGAGCAGCTGAACATGTTGAATTAGAAAGCAATGGATTTCTTGCTTCTGCTACAAATTCCCCTAACTGTAAGCCTTCCAACCTTCTAAAGATTCCTTTATATGTGGTTCAGAGTTCTGGGACCATCCCCTGAGCCTTCTTGGTCTGGTATTCTGTGTTGTTGCTGACAGAGCTCCTCACTGCACTTCCACCCAATCTGCCATCTTGTTTATTCTCCTCAAAGAATTAATTTTATTTCATTTTTTTATTTGTTCTATTACACAGTAGCTTTTAAGCATGGTGTTATTTAATTTCCATATATTTGATTCTTTTCTTTGATCTTCCTGTTGTTGATTACTAATTTTATTGTGCTGTGGTCTGAGATGTTTTGTAATATTTTGGTGTTTTTAACTTTATTGAGCCTAACATATGGTCTATTTTGGAGACCCTTCCGTGTGCTCTGGAGAAGAATGTGTACTGTGCTGTTGTTGGGTTGCGTGCTCTGTATAAGTCTATGAGGTCAGGTTGATTGATTGTGTTGTTGAGTTCTTCTGTGTCTTTGTTGATTTTTTTCCGATTGTTCTGTTCTTCATTGAAAATGGTGTGTTAAAATCTCCCACAATTATTGTAGCATTGTCTATTTCTTTCTTCATTTCTATTAAAGTTTGATTTGTGTGTTTTGAGGTTCTTTCATCTTGGGCACAGATACTTATTATGGTTATGTTGACCCCTTAGTCTTGATACAAAATCCTTCTCTGTCTCTCATGCTGCTATATTTACTTTGTCTCTTATGCTGCTGTGTTTAAGTCATATATTTACCACACTGCTGTAGAGTCTATTCCAACTCAGTGACCCTACACAGCAGAATAGGACTATTCCATAGGGTGGCCAAGGCTGGGTTTGAACACCCCACCATGAGGTTAGCAGTCCGGCACTTAACCCATTGTGCCACCAGGGCTCCTCAGTCCCATGATTACCTGGTTCAAAACACAAAGCCTTCTTGTGGCTCCCTTGCTCTGAAGGTTGTCAGCGTCTTGTGCAGCCCTCTGTGTCTATTTTGTACTTGTTTGAGGGACCGGCCTCTCACCAGAGCCTCTGACCTCCCTGTGGCCCGCTGTTGCAGCTGAAAGGCCTGTCACTACAGAAGTGCTGGGAGGAAGTCAGGCAGATGTTACGCATCCTGGACCTGGAGGAGAAACAGTCCTCCCTAAGCAAGTTCCTCAGCGGGGGCATGAGGCGCAAGCTGTCCATCGGCATTGCTCTGATCGCAGGCTCCAAGGTACAAAGGAGGGCAGAAAGGAAGCCTGGCGTGGGGTGGTCCCGAGCCCCTCTTGTGGGATTGAACTCGGGCCACCTTGTGTGACTGTGCTCAGGTGCTAATGCTGGACGAGCCCACTTCGGGCATGGACGCCATCTCCCGGAGGGCCATCTGGGATGTGCTCCAGCAGCAGAAGAATGACCGCACCATCCTGCTGACCACCCATTTCATGGACGAGGCTGACCTGCTAGGGGACCGCATTGCCATCATGGCCAAGGGGGAGCTGCAGTGCTGTGGGTCCTCACTCTTCCTCAAGCAGAAATACGGTGAGCATGCCGGCGAGGAGAGCAGGGACCTAGGGAGGGGTTTGTGAAAAGGGTAAAGGAATGAAGGGAAAGGATCTCAGGGGCTGGGTCCTATGTCTAAGTTCCCACTCGGCCAGCTTGGCAGCCAGGGACGAGAGCTGGGGGGCAAGTTAGCTTACCCAGTCTTAGAAAAAGATGCCAAGTTCCTCTAAGAGAGAGGATGTCGCTCTCTCTAAACCAGTTCTTTCTTTTTTTAAATTAATTAATTTATTTTTAATGCTTTATTGTGAATTATGTGATAGTTTACATGAGAGGACATCAGTTGTACATTGATCCCATCATATATCATTTCGTTACCATGGTTACAATCCCTTCCATGTATTATCCATCAACCAAAGGGTAAACCCTGCAAGCCTGCCCCCCCGGCCGCCAAAAAAAACCCCCCCCCCCTCCCAAGGCCAAAAGCCCCAAGCAACCCAACCCCCCAAAAAAATGGCCCCGCCCCCAACCCCCTGGCATCACTGCTTCTCTGGGTAGGGTTCCGTGCTCTGCTCTTCTCCTTTGATGGTCCCAGGGACCTCTGTTCCTAGACTGTAAGGTTAATCACTTACCCCCACTTTCCGCAAAATGCCCACCTTTACATTTTCAGCCCTTATAATCAATCCTGATAATAATTATTTGCTATTGTATCTCAAGGGACCTATCCACATCTCCTTTTATCAGCCCTGACTAGGCAGAATGGATACCATTCAGTGGAGATTCCACCTTGCTCCATGCCCTCTGAATCTAGGTTCCCTCTTGAAAGCTTGTAAACCAGTCACTTCTTGCCTCTGTAGCCCCCCCCCCCATTCTGGGTAGCCAATGTCCAACTTGCCCATCCCTGTCCACTCCGTGTGCGGTAGAGGTGGAAATGATCCTCGCTGTGAAGATTTGTTCCCTCTTTTGAGCTATTATTTCCATAGGTGTAGGTCAAGTTCATCAAATTGTGTCAGATTCCTCTTGTTTTCCGTCTTCTCTCTTCTTCTGTTTGAGCTCTGACCATTCAGCTGTTGTAGCCAGGTCAAGTGGGTATTATCTACAAGCGTGGGTGTACTTATGCATGTGCCCTCTCTTCTTATCAGCTGGACGCTTCACTCTCCACTCTAGTCCTCAGTAGCTATGTCACTGGCTCTGGGTCCAAGAGTCCCTCTAAACCAGTTTTAGCTAGTCGATATTCAGGAACAAGTTTCAGAGTTTATTGTGACATGCATTTGGGTCTTTTCTCTACTGGCTTTTTAAGGCCTCTTTTCTCCCTTCATGTATGGTGTCCTGGATGTTATCTCACAACTTGTCTGGTCTCTGGTCATTAATGTTCAGTGTGTCAGATCTGTTCTTGAGATGGTCTCCAAATTCATGTGGGATATGCTCAAGATTACACTTTGACTTTCATGGACATGTTTCAATTTTCTTATGTTTCCACGGAAACTTGCATATGAGAAGTTGATGGGCTATTCTGCAGTTCTGACTTAGGATATTGAACTTTTCTATTGCCTCTTTCCATAAATATAGTCAATTTGATTCCTGTGTATTCCATCTGGAAGGTTCATGTATATACTTACCATTTATGTCATTGCTAAGGTATTTCCAATTGGCAGCCAGTTGTTCATGCAATCATGCTATCTCCAGCATTGGTTTTATCACCAAGGGTGTAAACAAATCCTTCTTTGTTTTCAACTTTCACATTCCAATCACCAATAAGTATCAATGTGTCTTTTTTTGTTTTGTTTTCAAACTCTGTATTGTGAATTGAATGAAGATTTATAGAGTAGATAATCAGTTTTACATCCAACAGATCATACACTTTGGTTCATTACTTGCCTGCCTTCCCCTCCATATGCCAACAGGTAGCGGCATTTACCTCTCTATTCACTTCAGCTGTTGCAATCCTCCCGGCGTCTCATGAGGTGGGTGTGGGAGGGATGTGACAGCAGTGTTCCTGGTCCTACCTTGAGTTCCTCTCAGCCTCGGTGTTCTCTGTGTTCAGGGCACTCAATCCAGAAGGAATTCATGGGGGCCACCGATGGAGCTGGTTTCAGGGTCTAGTAGGATCACAAGGAAGCTGGGGCAGGGTGACTGGTCCAATGCTGGTCTGGTGGCTCTGCAGGGTTTGTAGGTCTGGAGCTGAGCCCACCTGAAACCAGGCACCAAAGCAGCACAACCAGTCGGGAGCCACACCAATGTGAGGTGGGGACAGCTGGTGGGCTTGAACTGATGACCTTGTGGTTAAGAGCCCAGTGCTTAACCCACAGCACCATCAGGGCTCCTTGCCCTAAAGTGTGTCTCCTCCACAACACAGTGGGGTGGGTGTAGAGATATCTTGGCCTCACTCCACACAGCAGTCACCCTCAGAAGAAAGGGGGATCCCTCCTGAAGCCCACCTTCAGTTTACCCCTTGAGTTTCCATGAGGTCCATCTCCACTGATTGCAGCCTTGGAGGACACAGTAGAACTGACCCCGAGGGCTTCTTAGATTGACATCTTTGGGCTGCCATAGCTTTTCCCACAGAGAGCAGCTAGTGGATTTGAACAGCTGACTTTTTGATTAGCAGCCAAGCACTTAACCATTGAGTCACCAAGGTGCCATCAATTCACTTTCCCCACTTTCAATTATGAAGCAGCAGGCCCAACTCTCCCGAGATCTTTGTGGGTTAAATGTGCTCCTCGGGGCTCTGCTTACACTCCAGGAAGCTGAGGAGAAGCACTGTGAGCAGAGCTGTCTCATGGTCTTTCCCTGGTGTTCCAGGTGCCGGATACTACATGACTCTAGTGAGGATGCCTCACTGTGATACAGAGAAGGTCACCCATCTGGTTTACCAACACATTCCCAGCGCCATCTTGGAGGCCAGCTTCGGAGAACTGACGTTCATACTTCCGAAAAACAGCACCCACAGGTACTGGCTGAGAGGGCTGCCAGCAGAGCCCAGCACCTTCTCTCCTGCTTCCTGTCCTTGGCAACAGCACTCAGCCACGTGAGGGTCTGGACGGACCTCCAGCAGTTCAGTGTTGTCATTCCCTAGGAAGACCCAACATGGCAGCCAGAGACAGCTTTCCAGTCCAGGCTTCTGTCATGTCAGCCCTCCTCAGAAGTCTTCGATGGCTCCCAATGGCCCGCAGGGTCCAGTCTGAGATTTTCAGGTGGTTTACAGAGGCCCTTAGGATGAGCTCGAATTACCTGCACCTATTACTGAGCTGAATGAAGGAGCTCTGGTAGC
>NW_006408775.1:2029911-2031803 GCF_000296735.1 Chrysochloris asiatica
CCGCGGGAGAAAGATGAGGCTTTCTACTCCCGTAAAGATTTACACCCTCGGAAACCCTGTACAGGGTCGCTATGGGTCGGAACTGACTCGATGGCACTTAACATTGTAAATTACATTGCTTTCCTGATTTTCTTTTCAGGGTTCTCTTTATTAGTGTAATAAAATATCACTGAGTTCCAATAAATTCCTTGCTGAGTCTTTGGGATTTTCTAAGTATAGGATCATATCATCTGCAAATAGAGTTTTAATTCTTCTTTGCCAATTTGGATGCCTATAATTTCCCTTTCTTGCCTTATAGCTTTGGTTAGGACTTCCAACACAATATTGAATAGGAGTAGTAATAAAGGTCATCCTTGTCTGGTTCCTGTTCACAAGGGGCTGAAGTGTCTCCCAGTTTCTCACAGAGAGTGATGTTGGCTGTTAGTTTTGTATATATACCATTAATTATGTTGAGGAATCCCTTCTGTTACTATTTTGTTGAGTTTTTATCAAGAATAAGTGTTGGATTTTGTCAAATGCATTTTCTGCATCAATTTATTTGATCATGTGATTTTTTTCCTTTGGTTTATTTATGTGGTGGATTACATGAATTGTTTTTATAATATTAAACCATCCCTGCATTCCTGGTATGGATCCCACTTGGTCAGGATTATTATTTTTTTGACATTTTGTTGCTAGGATTTTGTTGAGAAGTTTTGCATCTATGTTGATAAGGGATACTAGTCTAGAATTTTCTTTCTTAGAGTGATGTCTTTGCCTGGTTTTTGATATCAGAGTTGTGCTTGCTTCATAAAATGAATTTCAGAGTTTCCCATCCTTTTCTATATTATAGAATCGTTTGAGTAGAATTGGTGTCAACTCTTCTTTGAATGTTTAGTAGAATTCACAAGTTAAGCCATCTGGGCCTGTACCTTTTTTTAGTTGGCAGTTTTTTAATGACTTGATCACTTTTTTATCTTGTTATAGGCCTGTTCAAAGTTTTTTTACTTCTATCTGTGTTAGTTTAAGTGGTCATGTGTTTCTAGAAATTTGCTAATTTCATCTAGGTTTCATTGTTGATGTTGTTAAGTGCCATTGAATCGGTTCCAACTCATAGCAACCTTGCAAAGGTATAGGATTTCCAAGGAGCAGCTGGTGGGCTTGAACTGTCAACCTTGTAGTTAGCAGTCCTGTGCTTATCCTGCAGCGCCACTCCAGGACTCCTAATTTTTCACTGCTACTGTTGTTAAGTGCCATCAAGTTGGTTCTGACTCTTAGCGACCCTGTACAGAGTTTCCGAGTAATGGTTGGTGAGCTTGTACTGCCAACCTTGCAGTTCAAACTGACCTTGTGGTCCAGTACATTATCCTATAGCGCCACATCAGGACCCCATGGTATTCTGTTCTCATCCTTTTATTTCGGTTGGTCCCGTTGTGAATTATATATCAACCATATAATTTCTTGTTCATGTTATCTGTATCTTCTAGTTAGATTTGCCAATTGTTTTTCAATTTTATTAAACCTTTTGAAGAACCAGCTTCTTGTCTTGTTGATACTGTCTATTGTTTTTCTGTTTTCTAGTTCATTTATTTCTGCTTTAACCTTTTTTTCTTTCTTCTAGTTACAGTAGACTTACTTTGCTGCTCTTTTTCTAATTGTTGGAGATGTTTGATTAAGGTATTTGGTTCTTTCTTCTTTTGGGATGTGTGCATTTATTGCTATACATTGCCCTCTGAGCACTGCTTTTGCTGAGACCCAAAGGTTTTGGTATATTGTGTCTCATTCTCATTTGATTCAAGTAATATATTTCATTTTATTTATATATTTATTTTAGGTTTTTATTGTGGATTGAGTGAACGTTTACAGGGCAGATCATCAGTTTTACATTCAACAAATCATACACCTTTTTCATC
>NW_006408775.1:2038684-2044902 GCF_000296735.1 Chrysochloris asiatica
AACAACAACATTACTGAGCTGAGGCAAGACTGGCCTTAACTTTTCTCTACATTAATTGGTTCAGCTCCTCTCTCTTTCTCATTCCCCCATGTGACTCTCAGATGGGAAGCTCACTGTTACCTCACTGAGAAGAAAACATTTTTGTGTTGTGGTTTGGTCAAAGTTTACAGAGCAGAATAGTCTGCCATTCACCAATTCATACCCGTGTTCTTTCATCACTGAGAATTGAACCCTTCAAACAGGGACCCTGTTACCTACCTGTTGTAACCCTCCCAGCCTGATCACTTCGGCTGCTGCCCACCGTGGGTGCTCCTGCTGGTATTTAGAATACCAGTGGCATCGCTTCCAGCATCACGGCAACACGCATCCCCACAAACGGACAGACATGGTGGATTCCCCGTATAGACCTGTCGGTTGTCTGGTGGAAAGTTGAGCCACAAGATTGAGTTCAGTTCACCTTGAACGGTGTCTAAGGGCCGTAGTTTTGAGGCTTCCACCAGTCTCTATCATTCTAGTAAGCCGGGATTTTGACTTTTGTTCCACATTTTTCTCCCACTCTACCCAGGACCCCCTTTTGTGACCCCTTTCAGAGTGGTCAGTAGTTAGCTGGGAACCAGCTTGTTCCTCTGGTCTCAGGGCCGATTAGGCCTTTGCATTGTCTCCTTCCGTCTCTGGTTTTCTGCACTCTTCTTTGCTCCAGACGGGTGATTTCTTTCTTCCTTTTCCATACTCTATTTCTTCGTGACCTTCTCTCTCCCCATGAGTTTAAATACCTCCATAATCTGATGACTCCCAGTGTGTCTCCAGGCCAGACCTTTCCTCAAGCTCTCGATTCATGTCCAGCTGCCTTCCTGTGTCTCCACTGGATCGAGTTGCAGGCATTTCAGGGGTAAATTGCTGAACTCTAAGCCTCCCCCCTCGTCTCCCTACACCACTTGGGAATAGCCAGAGAGATTGCAGTCAAAACAGTGAGGAGCAAAACTACTCAAGGAATCCGAGAGAGAGCACTGTTTCAGAAGAAAGTCGTGGGTTAGCTACACCAGTAATGCTGAAAAGTTGAATAGGATCAGGATAGAACATTATCGATACATTTCACTTCTTAAGTTGAGTAGTGGGTGTACCGGGCTCATCTTCTTAATACATTTTCTAGTCTGCATATATGGAACGTACGCAGGCAGACCTTGTTTCACTTGCTTCTATCTATGGAGCTTTGCAGACATTTCTTTCTTTTCAGATTGAAGGTTGCGGCAACCCTGCATCAAGGAAGTCTGTCAGCAGCAGGTGTTGGCTTCAGGTCTCTGTGTCCCATTTTGGTTGGTCTTTTCATCAGGCTACTGTCTGGTATATGCATCACTTTTATACGCACTGAGAAACCAGTGTGTGACACTTGATTGTGATATTCACTTTATTGCTGTGGTCTACCATCTCCCCGAATTTACTTGTAGGGACAGATGTTGTTATTAGTTGTTGTCAAGTCCATTCCATATCCCAGCAGCCTCATGTGCGGAGCAGAACTTCCCCATCGGGTTTCAAGGCGGGTCAGCAGCCCAACCCTAGGCTTCTAGACAGTCACTTCACAGTTTACACCTCTCAGGGACCCCACATCCAAAATGGTATGTTAGGTGCCACCAAGTCACTTTCAACTCGGTGCAACCTCACTGACGTCCAGCAGAAGGAAACAGTGCCCAGCCCTGCCACGCTCATAGTCACCGCTCGGTTCAAGGCGTTATTGCAGCCACTGCATCAAGCCATCTTGGTGAGGTACAAAATATCCTTGATGTTGGTCGTAAGTGCCTTTGAGTCAGTTCTGACTCAGTGACCTTGTATAGGGTTTAAAAGGCTCCAAAGCGTTGCAGGAGCAGACAGCCTCATCTATTTCACAAAATAGTATGTCACAAAAAGTATAAATAAAATGACTTTTTCCTTTGGCAAGATGGCATTTGATGATGATCTTAAGAAGAGCAGTGTGCAGGGGAGGGTAGGTGTTCGTGCTGTTGTGAAGTAGATTGAGGAATGCATGGGCACTATAAAAAGGGAGGCAGCAGGTACTGACCACTTTCTGGTGACGCTGGACTGAACACCAGGTTGTGAGAATTGATCTCTCCATTGTAGAGGATTGTGGAGTGGACACCAGGCTGTGAGAATCGATCTCTCCATTGTAGACGATTGTGGAGTGGACACCAGGCTGTGAGAATCAATCTCTCCATTGTAGACGATTGTGGACTGGACACCAGGCTGTGAGAATTGATCTCTCCATTGTAGAGGATTGTGTAGTGGACACCGAGTTGTGAGAATAAATCTCTCCATTATAGACGATTGTGGACCGGACACCAGGCTGTGAGAATCGATCTCTCCATTGTAGAGGATTGTGGACTGGACACCGGGCTGTGAGAATCGATCTCTCCACTGTAGAGGATTGTGGACTGGACACCGGGCTGTGAGAATCGATCCCTCCATTCACAACAGATTTCCTCATATCACCAGAACCCATGATTTATCCCTTTCAAACATCGAGAAGGTTCAAACTTGTTAGGCGTGCTGGTGTGGTGCTGTGGGTTAGGGAAAGTTCAAGCTTAGCAGCCTGATGAGAGTCACTTGCACACTGCCTCCTTTGCACACCAGCTCAGCATTCTGGAGACTGACACCGTGAGGCGAGTCGCCAGCTCTCAGCGCTGTGTCCACAGAGCTCCTGAAAGCACAGCCGAGTCCCCATGTAAAATGGCCTCCAATGGCCCCTGACATTTAACAAACACTCTGAAAACAGTACAGCTGTTTCTTTGTACTCAAAAGGAAAATGATGAATCGGCACAACCAAACCTCCTGAAGCGGGAACCTGTGATGTTTTCCACTTAAATGAGCGATACAGAAGTGGTCACATTGCGCCCTGTCAGAGGCAGAGCACTTTCACAACCTGTGAAAACAAGACAATCTTGTCACAGGCTTCACTGTGCAGGCCTAATGCACAGATATTGTGGGTGTGGTCCCTGCCATGGCAATGAAGTGAATGTTGCAATAAGGCAAGTCGCACGAACTTTTTGGTTTCCCTCTGTATAGGAAAGTTATATTTACCTTCCACTGCAGTTTATCACATGTGCAATGACGTTGTGAAAACCTTGGAAATACTGTGAGAGTGACCAAAATGTGACAGAGAGACATGAGGTGAGCACGGGTCGTTAGGAGAATGGTGCCCACAGACTTGCTTGAAGCAGGGTTGCCTCAGGCCCACTGCGTTTGTTAACTGCAATGTCTGCACAGCGCAATGCAGCATAACTCAGCAAAATGGGGTGTGCCTGTATTTACTTTGCACCTGTTAGGGTTACTTCTATGGGAACCTTCTGAAGTCACTGCCATTACCTTCCTTGGTAAGTGGAGCTGAGTTCCTAGAATTACATAACACTGAGATTTGACCCCAAAGCCCACGTATGTTCCCCTGTGGAGAAGCGAAGAGGGCATGGACTCCCCATCCGTCTTTCCCCATCCGAGTAAGTTATCTTCTCTTCCCAGGTTTGAAGCTCTCTTTTCTGAGCTGGAGCTGAGGCAGGAGGAGCTGGGCATCTCCAGTTTTGGGGCCTCTGTGACCACCATGGAGGAGGTCTTTATTCGGTAAGCAAGCACAAATCTGGTAAGGCCCAGAGCTCCGGGCCGGGAGGGACCCTAGAGGCCCCCTAGCCAAACATCGTCCAGTGCTTGACCCCTTCCTGCAACATCCCCCCTGAATGATCTGCAGCCTCTACCAGGATGTCCAGTGGTGGGGGACAGTGGTGAGCATGCTACCATCCACTGTGTGAGGACACAGACTCAAGTCTAGGAAGGTCTCCCTCAACCAGACACTGCAGGTAGGCTGGCAAGTGTTGGGTAGGGAACAGGTGAATTCTTTCTTCCAATGTGGCAGTCTGTGTCTGGTAACTGGCCCATGGCTCTTGTTGGGTATGATACGTGCTAGCTCTGAGCTTGTGTCTGCCAGTCTGTATCTCCTGCTGGTGTTTGTTTCTGAGGCTGCTCTCCGGAGGCCGATCACCAGGCCTTTCTTCCTGCCTCATTTAGTTTGGGAGTTCTGCTCGGTCCATTCAGCATCACTCAGTACGTGTTTAAGACCTTGCTAGCCTGGAAGATGGAGTCCTGGTGTGGCGTTGTAGGCTAAGCACTGGACTGCTAGCCAAAGATCGGGAGTCCAGCCCCACCAGCTACTCCTTGGAAGCCCTATAGAGGGCTGCTGGGTCTGAACTGAGCAGATGGCTCTTTACAACAACAGCCTTGTCGACTGTTCTGAGCATGGCGGCTCCTGTTGTCCTCACTATTCTTGCCTTTTAACACTTTGATTTTGCACAATTTGTCCTACTTTCTTTCCATCCTAGTGACTTTGAGAGTTTATATTTGTTTTCTGTTTGCTTTAGGGTAAATAAATTGGTGGAATCCAGCACAGACACCCACTTCAGCAAGCTTGCCACAACACAATCACAGCTCCTGGTTAACAACATTCCTGTGGACAAAATTAAACATTTCCACACAGAGCTCTTCTCAGGGCAGACTAGCTTGTGGATGACGCCCAATACCGGGGTGAGCAGCTCATGCCAAAGGCATGACGGGAAGCTGAGTGTGGTTCTTTCACGCCTTTAAAAGGCCACAGGAAAGTAACCTGATGTGGCACTGTATGATAAGCACTGGACTGCTAACCTCAAGGTAGGCACTTCAAACCTATCAGCTAGCTGCTCCACAAAAAAAATAGATGAGGTTCTCTGCTCCTGTGAAGGTTCACAGCCTCGAAAACTCTATAGAGGGTTGCTATGAGACTGAGTAGGTGCCGTGGCAGTGGTAAGGAAAGTGTGCCTGGGTTAGGCATCAAAGACTGACTTTGTCAGGTTTAAGCAATACCATGCTCCCCTCTGTTGTCTAAGGCAAAACTGATGTTTTCTGACCAGGATTAACCCAATGGAAGAAAGTATCAAAAAAAGCTCATACGTAGTAAAGATTTTGGTCATTCTTCTTACCAGTAAGAAAAGTAAAAAACACACAACTCATTGCCCAAAAAGCATACTTCATCTTACACTGAGAAGCAGATCACATATTGTACCACTTGGAATGTAAATATTTTTAAAATATTTCCTATGATGATGTCCAGGAACCGTCGCAGCTCAGTGGGTTAAGTATTGGGCTGCTAGCCAACAGGTGGGTGTCACATCTGCTCTCATACAGAGTCACCACCCCAGAAACCCTAATGTTGTGGTTGTTAAGTGCCATCGAGTCGGTTCTGACCCATAAGGTTTCCAAGGAGCAACCGGTGATCTTGAACCACTAACCTTGTGGTTCAAACCAACTTTCAGGGTAGTCCATTAGCCCGTAGCACCACATCAGGACTCCGGAAACCCTACGGGACATTTCTGTTCCCTCCTTTAGGGTTGCTATGAGTCAGAATTGATTCAGTGGCAGTGGGCTTATGAGCCATATGGACAACCTCTAGTGCTCTTTTAATGTGAAAGTAAGAATATTGATGTGCACGCCATAAAGTGGTCTTTTTAAACATTGTTTTATTTATGGTGGTGTTGAGGATGTACCCAGCAAAGCATACACCAATCCAACAGTTTCTAGATATACCAGTGACATGGATGGCCTTCTTTGAGTTGTACAACCTTCTCACCTTCTTTATCCAAGCGGATCCTGGCCTGTCTGAGTTCTCTAGTGCTGCTATAGCTGAAATACCACAAACGGATGGCTTTCACAAGCAGCAACTGATTTTCTCACAGTTCCGGATGCTAGGAGTCCTAATTCAGAACACCAGCTCAAGGAAGAGGCTCTAGAAACAGGTCCTTGTCTCTTTTTCTGCATCTGTGGGCCCAGCATTCTTTGGAGATCTATATGTGCCTTGGCATTAGTCTGTCTCTGGGTCTAGGAGGTTCTCAGCACAGGGACTCCAGAGCCAAAGGATGTAGTCTGCCCCTGGCTCCTCTTCCTTGATGGTACTGAGATCCCCCTTTCTCTGTTTGCTTCTTTCTCCTTTTAGCTCTTGTTAAGATGAAAGATGATGCAGGCCACACCCCAGGGAAGCTCCTCTTACATTTGGATGAGGGCTGTGACCTGGGTCAGGGTATTGAGTCCCACCCTGATCCTGCCTCATTAACATAACAGCTGTGACCTGATCCTGTCTCATTAACATAACAGCTGTGACCTGGTCCTGTCTCATTAACATAACATCTGTGACCTGATCCTGTCTCATTAACATA
>NW_006408775.1:2045002-2053980 GCF_000296735.1 Chrysochloris asiatica
TGACCTGGTCCTGTCTCATTAACATAACATCTGTGACCTGATCCTGTCTCATTAACATAACAGCTGTGACCTGGTCCTGTCTCATTAACATAACAGCTGTGACCTGATCCTGTCTCATTAACATAACAGGTGTGATCTCTGTCTTATTAACATAACAGGTGTGACCTGATCCTGTCTCATTAACATAACAACCTGTGACCTGATCCTGCCTAATTAACATAACAGCTGTGACCTGGTCCTGTCTCATTAACAGAAAGCTGTAGCCTGATCCTGTCTCATTAACATAACAGGTGTGGCCTGGTCCTGTCTCATTAACATAACACAGTGAGTGGATCCTGCCTCATTAACATAACAGGTGTGACCTGATACTGTCTCATTAACATAACAGCTGTGGCCTGATCCTTCCTCATTTACCACAGGCAAACATTCACAACACACAGCATGGCCTTGGCATGTCGACACGTATTTTGAGGAGACATAATTCAATCCCTGACACTCGCTATTAACATAAATTGACTGCCGCCCGCCTAAGGTTTCTACTTAATCTTTCAAGTTGTCCATTTGGTCCCATAGAGATCATTCTGAAAAGAGCATATTGCTCAAGGCAGAATTTTTTGACAAATTTAGCTCAATTGTTTGGTCTTAAAGGACTTAGTGGGATAGTTTTGGTTTAAAGTTTAAAGGTGATCTTAGGGCAATTGTGTCAGAGGTACATCCATCCTCAGTGGCTTTAGAAGCCCATGAGACTTTGAAATACTTTTCTGCATTTCCCCCTTTTGATCGGGATTCGTCTGTGGAATCTTTTGTCAGAATGTTCAGTAACGGTAGCCCAGGACCAGCTCTCATAGCAGAGGAGGCATCGAGTCACATGTTCCATTTCTCTCACCCAGGACTGGCTCTCCTTTCTCTGTTCCTCTCGGTAAACACAGACCAATTGTTGTAATTTGGGTGGCCACTCACAGGCTTTTAAGATTCATCGTAAAGTTGTCTTAATTTAACTACCCACAAGATATTTTTGTAAAATGATGAGACTGCCTGTCATGGATTAGTAAAAAGATTAAATTTATTGTTTCATAAACTTGAATCCAATACATGACAGGGGAAGTTGTCCATA
The DNA here is from genome assembly GCF_000296735.1 of Chrysochloris asiatica. Classification (NCBI taxonomy): domain Eukaryota; kingdom Metazoa; phylum Chordata; class Mammalia; order Afrosoricida; family Chrysochloridae; genus Chrysochloris; species Chrysochloris asiatica. The sequence continues at coordinate 2,046,117 of NW_006408775.1, forward strand.
TGGGAAGGATCTGGGGGTTGTCTCTACAGACAGGAGACTCTTCTCCAGTCCCAGTGAGGAGGTCTCCAAACGCCCCTTGGAGACAGCTATAAGTCTCTCTCAGTGTACATACCACCTTACGTGTGAGCTTATTGACATTTAAATGCCTGCCGGAAGTGAATGTAACCTGCCTTCTGTGGAACGTGGAACTCTTGGTGTTGTGTGATACACATTTTCAGGTATTTGCCAGTGTTCTGGCCAAGAACTAAGAAATGCCTGACGAGTACACCTGCCCCCAAACCGCCTCCTGAGAAGAAAGTAGTGCAGAAGACGGTGAAGAGCTAGGCCCCTGCCTGCCCACAGCTTTGTAGGAGCCACGAGCAGCAACATGGAAGCGCCTAGCACGGACCCAAGGGTCTCCTTTCCTACCGTGCCAGTTCTAGCTCTCTCTGTGCACTTTGACCTTTTCTAGCACTGATGGACAAGACCTCTTTACAATATTCAAGAACAAAGATATCAGTCTGAGGACGAAAGTGCGCCTGACCCAAGCCCTGGTGTTTTCAGTAGCCTCATATGCAAGTGAAAGCTGGACAACTTTCTGGCCTCCTGTGCTGAGACCAGAAGTACTGGCCAGTCCTGGGCTAACATTACTGAACATTCTGACAGAAGATTCCATAGAAGTATCCTGATCAAAAGGAGAAAAATGCAGCAAAGTCATAGAAGAATTGATGCCTTTGAATTATTGTGTTAGAGAGGAGTGTTTAAAGTCCCGTGGCCTGCCGGAAGAACAAACAAATCTGTGTTGGAAGAAGCACCACCAGAGTGTTCCGTAGAAGTCAGGATGGGGAGACTTCATGTCTCATACTTCGGACATGTTATCAGGAGAAGGACATCACGCTTGGTAAAGTGGAGGGTCAGCAAAAAAGACGAAGACCCCCAATGAGATGGACTGGCCCAGTGGCAGCAACAGTGGGCGCAAGTGTAACAAGCATTGTGAGGCTGGCACAGGACCGGACAGGGTTTCGTTGTGTTGTGCGTAGGAGCGCTATGAGCCAGAACTGAGCCGACAGCACCCACCACAACAGCACTGATGCTGACCATCCCTGTGTGTGGGCCTCACAGAGCTACACAGGTGTGTCTATAGGGTTCATTGTTGGTGTGAAGGGCTGTTGACTTATAACGACCCTGAATCGTGTTTCCAAGGAGCAGATGGTGGGTTTGAACTGCTGACCTTGTGGTTTTCAGTCAAGTGCTGATCCTACAGCGCCACATTAGGAGTCCTAGGGTTCATTACCAAGTAGAATTGATAGGTTAAAGATAAATGAAGATCCACCAACCCACCCACAGTGGCATTTTCCCCACATCCTTGTCAACTGTAAATTTTTGCCAGTCAGATAAAGTGGAAATCAAATATGGAACAATACTCAAAATTATTTTTTAAAAAGGGAAAAACAGGCCAGACTTATCTGAAAAGCACTGGTGGAATTCCAGAGACCATGGTCCTGAGTTACCGGTCAGACCTGGGGCTTAGCTCACCCCACAGGCCTGTGAGGTTAGGCTAACACCAGGGAGGTACGCACTCCTTAGAACACCCAGCCCTATGAACTCAACAGTGCAGCATGTACCCGGGAATCGAGCGCAGTAGGCAGGAAGGGACAGGAAGGAGGACGACTGGAGAACAGGGAACACAGGAAGGAAGGGGAAGAGTGCCGCCACATTGTAGAGGCTGCAACCAGTGTCAGGAAACAAAAGGTCTGTGAGTTGTTGAACAGAAAACCAATTTGCTTGGTCAACTTTCACCCAAATTACAATAAAATGTTTTTAAAAAATGTTTTTTCCTGCCAATCTGGTAGGTGGGAAAGCTCTATCTTGCTTCCATTTACGTATGGTTTCTGTTCAGACTACTCTTCCAGATTCTTCCCCATTGTGTCTCCTCTCTGCCATTCAATCCCAGTCAAACCATAAATTCAGAGAGTATGAACCCGAAGCAAATGGCCACCCGCTGGGGAAGGCTCCTGCAATTGCTGCTGAAACACCACTGCGCCGACGCCATTTCTGTGGCCCCGTTAACATGCATGCGGTGTCCCCCCCCACCCCCCCGTCTCCTCCCCCAGTTCCATCTTCTCTGCCAACAATTCTATGCCGTATTCCTGAAAAGGATGACCTATTCTTGGCGCAACTGGATGATGCTGCTGTCTATTAAGGTCCTGGTGCCGCTGGCGATCGTTGTATTCAGCCTCATGTCCTTCAACCTCAAGACCCTGAGTCTGGAAAACGTCCCCCTGGAGGTGACTCTGCAAACGCATGGCCAAACCATTGTGCCGTTCTTCATTTCTAAGGATTCCAAACTGGGCTCACACCTCTCCGAAAGTTTTGCCGCAATGCTGGTGGCCGAGTTACAGACCCCTCTGGAGGTGCAAGGTAGGTGCCGAGTGCCCGAGAACTAAGTAGGAAGGCGGCCTACACTCTGCTCTTTGTGGCACTGCCCAGCTGAGCTTGCAGTAGACAGTTTCAGAAACCATCTCTCAGATTCCAGTGTGACCGCGAAATGACAGCTCCTGGAAATGAGACTATGTGTGTGTCTCTAGGGATGAAGGGACAGCCAGAGAGACACTGAAGAACAACCCAGTGTGTTTGAATTGCCTACGGTTTACACTCCCTCCCGAGAATGGTGATATTAGAAAGCCAAGGAGCCTTGGTAACACAGGGGGTTAAGAGCTTGGCTGCTAACCACAAAGTCTGCAGTCCTGCCAGCGGCTCCAGGGGAGAAAAGACCTGGGATCTGCTCCCTCAAAGTCCCTCTGTGACAGTTCTACTCTGTCTTCTAGGGTCACTGTGAGGCAAAATGGACTCAACAAAATGTCACAACCTCCAACAGCATTAGAAAATGAAACAGATGAGCAAAGGAGGAAGTCAGTACCTCCAGGGGAAACCATGCATAAAAGAGGTCTAATCATATTATGGGAGTCCTGGTGTGGTGGCTGTAGGACAAGCACTAGGCTGTAAGGTTGCTTTGAACCACTAGGTCGGTGGTTCAAACTCACCAGCCACTTTTTGGAAACCCTATACAGGCTCACTGTGAGTCAGAACCAACTCCATGGCACTTAGTAACAAGCAGGCAATTTATAATATGAGGGGACTTCAAAAAGCTCGTGGGAAAATGGAATTAAGAGGTAGTGGACTTTTCTCACGAATTTTTTGAAGTCCGTTCCTACACTACCTGGTGTAGCTGTGTGTAACATCTCCTTTATCAGCGTCATGTCAAATCTGACAATGGATTCCGCCCACATGATGCTGTGATGCCCTTGTGAGAGGAAACCAAGAGGTCAGTAGCTAATTGCTGGACCTGAAGGATCAGGAGCAAGAGGTGGAAGCATGTGGTTTAGAAACAGTGATCATAGTAGGCAAGAGGTTGAAAGTGGCTGGGGAAGAGCTTTTCTGGGGAGCAGGCCCCAGGGAGGGTGAGGGCAGGGGGAAGACTACCTGGTCTCACTGCAAGCTTTCATGAGGACTCAATTTTAAAACGTGCATCCATGTGTTAAGCCCTGGTCATGCAGTGCTTAAAGCATTAGCCTGCTAAGTGGAAGATTGGTGTTTCAAAGCCAGGCGCTGTGGAGAGAGATGCGGCAACTGGTTCTGTAAAGACAGCCAGCCTCAGAGACCTCCTGTGGGGTCCCGATGAGTCAGAACCCACTGGTCAGCAGTGCAGTGGCTTGGGTTTTGTTGTTAAGTTGTTAAGTGCCGTGGAGGCAGTTCTGACTCAAAGCTACTCTATATAGGCTTCCAAGGAGCAGCTAGTGGGCTGGTGGCTGTTAATTATTATAATGAAAGATAAAAGCATAAAGGAATTGTGTTTTACTGTTAACTACAAAGTCAGCAGTTCAAGGAAACCCTGTACAGGGTCACTATGAGTTGGAACTGACTTGATGGCACTTAACAACAACTGTGTTTTGTAAAAATCAAAGTAGAGAGCGGATGCAGACAATGATGTAACCAAATGGTAGAGAACATGGCTAACAGGGCCCTCCCTACCTCTGTCTCTTCACATGCAAAGCAGGAGACTTAGACCTGGCCCCTCCTTCCAGAACTAGTATTTGTCACATGACACTATGTGCTGAGAATGCTCCAGGGTCCTATGGGTAACAACTCCATCATTTCAATGCTGACGGGTCAGGGCTCGTATGGGGACGGCTCTGACTGGGAGGGCTGGAGTCAGCGCTGTCAGATTAAGACCTGAAGGCTGAGGAGAAGGTACTGAAGACCACCCTAGGCAATGAGTGAGGAGAAGCCAGAAGGAAGCTGTGAGTGTGCTCTGGGGGAGGGGAGGCCGGGGAGACCGAAGATGCACAGTGGAAGGCAGGGGGCTCTGCTGGGGACAGCCAGCAGACACAGTAGAGATCAGTGAGGAGCGGCGAGGCCTCCCTCACTGCTCGTTGCCCGGTGGGTGTTGGGCCCCATCCCAGGTCCCATAGAAGAGTTCCTACTGCTGAAGAAAGAGGAAGAGTCTGAGGGCTTTGACACGCGCTATGTGGTGGCAGCCTCCATTGAAGATGTCAAAGGCCACACCTTCGTGACGGCTCTGTTCAACAACCAGGCCTTCCACTCCCCGGCCCTGGCCGTCACTCTGGTGGACAACTTTCTATTTAAGCTGCTCTCTGGGGCCAATGCTACCATTACCCTCATCAACCATCCTCAACCGCAGAGTGCCATGGAGGCCTCCGAGGACATCCTCTACGAGTATGTGCCTCCCCACGCCTGCGCCATCCTGTGTCCTCTCTGAAGTACAAGCAGGTCCCCTGAGACCACGGCCTGCCCCCTGTGTCCTGTCTCTTGCAGGGGTCTCAAGGTGCATTACCTGGTTATCAACCTGCTCTTTGGAATAACTTTCCTGTCTAGCTCCTTCTCCATATTGACAGTGAAGGAGAACACCAACAAGGCCAAACACGTCCAGTTTGTCAGCGGCGTCCATGTGGCGACCTTCTGGCTCCCCGCGCTGCTGTGGGACCTCCTCACCTTCCTGGTCCCCAGCCTGCTGCTGCTGGTGAGCGTGGCCGAGGGCTTGGGTGTGGGGGATTTGCCCTGCCAATGAGGAGCCCCACCAGAGCTAACTGATGGGAGTCTGGGCTCCTGGGTTGGCACACCCTCAGTGAAAGAGGCTTAGTTCCAGGGGACCTGCTCCAGGGCTCAGGCTCCATGACCTCCCCACAGCCACTCCCCACACTGCTGAGAAACGGCCTTCATCCCAGTGAGAGAGGGAGAGGTGGGGATCATGGCAGGGAACCGTTGGGTACCTGCTGTTGTTGTTGTTGTTAAGTGCCATCGAGTTGGTTCCGACCCATAGCGACCCTGTACAGGGTTTCCGAGGGTGTCAATCTTTACGGGAGTAGAAAGCCTCATCTTTCTCCCGCGGAGCGGCTGGTAGTTTCAAACCGCTGACCTTAAGGTTCACAGCCCGATTCATAACCACTACGCTACCAGAGCTCCTTGCTACAGGGTACTTGCTTCTGGTTCCTTTATGCATCCCTCTTTGGAGCCCCTACCCCCAGTATTGCTGCACTGTGGTGGCGGCTGCAGCTTTCCTCAGTGCTTGCTCCTCCTCCGGCAGCAGTGGATGAGAGAGCCCTGCCATCAGCTCAGCCTGAAAACTTCCAGAGTGTCACAGGGAGCTCCCCGTGTCTTGTCCCCCGCCCCTTCCAAGATGGCACTTGTACATTACAAAGAAGAAGCCTTCACGCACGGAGAGAACTTCCTGGCCGCACTCCTGGTGCTAATGCTCTACGGCTGGGCCATCATCCCCTTCATCTACTTGATCAGCTTCTGTTTCACCCATGCCGGCAACGCGTTTGTGAAGCTAGTCATCACACTCACCTTCCTGAGCATCGGACCCTTCATCCTCATCTCCGTCACAAATGAAAAAGGTAAGGCTCTTTGGAGCCATGGGCGATGGATGTATCAAGCAAATGGGCGTCTGCCAAAGCCTCGGGTGAGGATGCACACAGCAGTTTTGATCCTAAGGTTCCTAAACCGGACAGATTCCAAACAGGTAAACCGATGAGTTACATTCATAAAATGGCCCACTGCTCAACACTGGGCAGGAAAGCCACAGATGCACACAAGTCTGGGTGTTGTAAAGACTACGACGGTCGGTGCAGCCGCAGTCCTGCAGCAACAGGGGTAGCAAAGACCTGGGCTCAATGCGCAGGCAGGTGCCCGCTGACTAGGTGTTGGCCAGTGGCAAGGCCTGCAGCCACAGATGTGTGGCAGAGGACAGGCCCACAAATGTGTGAGGGCCTTCAAAAAGCACACAGAAAAATGGAACTCAAAGGTAAGGGAATTTTTCCCATGAACTTTTTGAAGCCCCTTTATATTTATGTATGCTGCAAATTATACCCATGACTATTCTAGAGCCTCAAGGGGAAAATAAAACAAACACAAGAAAACAATGTCATCGATTCAATTCCAACTCATAGTGACCCTGTAGGACACAGTAGAACTGCTCCTTAATGTTGGAGACCGTAAATCTTGTGTGACAGGAGACAGCTTCATCTTTCTCCCAATAATGGACCATGTTGGTGTTGGTGCTAAGTGTCGTCAAGGACCTGCTCAACCTTGCTGTTCAAACCGACCTTGCAGTCCAGTGCTTATCCTCCAGTGCCACATGTTCCATAATGGAACATACAGGGGGAAATTATAAACCCTAACCAAACACTTTAAGGGAGTAAGTTGCTGGGCCTGGGGATATTCTCAGGAACCATCCAAGTCAATTGGCATAACATAGTCTACAAAGACAAGAGTCTACATTCTACATTGGTGAGTAACAACTAGGGTCTTAAAAGCTTGTGAATGACCATTTAAGGTGCGACTATTGGTTTCTCACCAACTGGAGCAAAGCAGAGTGAAGAAAATCAAAGACACAAGAAAATTCATTACTCCAGAGGACAACTGACCATGTGAAACCCTCGTCTTCACAACCCTGAGATCAGAAGAGCTAGATGGTGCCCGGTTACCACTGCTGACCTCTCTGAAAGAGATCATCATGCGAAGTCCTAGGTAGGAGAGAAATATGTAACACAACACAAAATCATAAAAAGACCAGGCTCATCAGTCTAATAGGGACCAGTGAAACCCTGGAGACTAAGCCTCTCAGTCATCCCCAGGGATCAACTTTCAGTCAGAGGGTAGAGAGACCTATCGGGTGAACAATAAAACGTCTTAGAATAACCGATCATTGGAGATCAAAAGGACAGCATGTATCCATGACTAAAGCTCAGAAGGCAGGAGATGAAATAAGGGAGAAGGATGGATGGAAACAGTCAACACAAGGAGGGAATTGTAAGAGAGTCTTTACACTGTGGGGATGTGGTCAGTGTCATGAAACAAAATGTCTATGAATTGTTGAATGGAAAAGCAATTTGCTCTGTGAACTTCTACCCAAATCACAACAACAAGTTTTAAAGAAAAGAAACAAACAATGCTATGCAAGCAGCTGATGAAAGACTACACCCCTGACACGCCCCTTTCCTGAAGGAGACCATTCAGTGGCCCCTTTCTGTTCACGTGACTACCTCTGGGTCTCTGGACACATTCCATGAGCACAGTTAAGTGTTCTGTAATTCCCATTTTTTGCAATATTATCCATACTTGTTTAATGATCTACACAGTTGAATACCTTCGCAAAATCAGTAAAGTGCAAGTAAACTTTTTGATATTCTCTGCTTTCAGCCAAGATCCATCTGATGTTAACAATGATGTCCCTTGTTCCACATCCTTTTCTGAATCTGACTTGACTTTCTGGCAGTTCTCTGTCACTATATTGCTCTAACCGTTTTTGTGATATTAATGATATTGTCAGCTTGAGGACTAAGGTGCGCCTGACCCAAGCCAT
>NW_006408775.1:2054370-2062173 GCF_000296735.1 Chrysochloris asiatica
GTCGCTATGGGGTCGATACCAACTCGATGGCACCTAACAACAACAACAACAAACATTTAAAATACACCACCAAACCACAACCACTGCTGTCAAGTTGGTTCTGACTCTTAGCAACCCTGCAGGGCGGAGTGGACTGCAGCCCTGGCGTGTCCACGGCGTGTGGATCTAGACAGAAGCAGCCGACTCCATCTTTCTCTTGTAGTGCAGTTGGTGGCTTCACACTACCAACCTTTCAGTTAACATTAGAGTGCTTAACCACTGTGCCACTAGAACTCCTAAAACATACCACAGTCCATTTAAAAGGCTTCTAACCATCCTTTTGAATATAGCATGAACCTAAAAGTTGGCTTCTCTTGACCTCTGAGAAGGTCACCAGCCAACTTACTAAACTCTCTTTTGTTTCTAGCTATATCTTGATTGATTATCTTGCCTTTTCCAGGTACACAATGATGTATAGTATCTTCCAGGGATGGTCATTTTTGTCTCCATGTTGGCAGGGACTGTGCCCTTACCTATCTGTGGCAGCCTCACAGCTAGCACTCGAGACCATGCCCTGCTGGCCCTCAGCTCACTTGCAAACCTCATCTCCCTCGGACCTCAGATTCCCCCTCTCCACATCCACATCCTACCACATTCCCGCCACGCTGCCACTGACGGTTCCAAAGACACGGCACTCTTTCTGATTCTTGTGCATTAACAGTTGGCATCTCCAAAAGGAACAAATCCTGAGAGTGGGAGAAAGCTGTCTGGTCTGGGTGCCAGAAGGGTGATGGCAGAAGAGGTGCCTTTCCCTTCCTGCAAGTAAGGTCACCATCTTCTGTTCTCCTCACAGATCTGGGCTACAAAAGCATCTCAAAGTCCTTGGATGGTACCTTCCTAGTACTTCCGGGTCACTGCCTGGGAATGGCATTCTCCAACTTATATTACAACTTTGGATTCCAGAAATTTTGCAACACCAAGAAACTGAACAAAACCGATTGCATTGAAGCCTGTGAGTATTGGATATGGAAATCTTAATGGCATATTTATTGAGCTATAATTTACATGGACACCTGGTGTGGCACTGTAGGATCAACACTGCACTGTGGACCACAAAGGTCAGCAGTTCAAACCCACCAGCTTCTCCTCAGAAGCCCTAGACAGGGTGGCACTTAACAACAACATCATTTGCATATCAAAATTCACTTATAGTATACAAATCAGTGAATTTTAGTATATTCACAGTTTTATTACTCCAAAAAGTAACCTGTTATCTGATAACAGTCTTTCCATTCCTCTACACTTAACCCCTGACGATGATTCCTCTACACTTAACCCCTGACGATGATTCCTCTACACTTAACCCCTGACGATGATTCCTCTACACTTAACCCCTGACGATGATTCCTCTACTTTCTGGCTCTGTGTGTTTGCCTCTTCTGGTTATTTCATATAAAGGGGACCAAGCGCACTGCTGTCGGGTCCCTGCTAACTCAGTGTGACCTTAGAAAACAGACGAGAACTGCTCCATCGTGTTCTGAGACTGTAATCCTTGTAGTTCCTTGGAATCCAGGATGGCCAGACTTTATCTCTCAGACTTCCTATGTATTATCAGGAGGGACCAGTCCCTGTAGAAGGACATCATGCTGGTAAAGTGGAGGGTCAGCGAAAAAGCGGGAGACCCCCAACAAGATGGACTGGCACAGTGGAAGCAACAGTGGGCTCAAACGTAGCAATGATTATGAGATTGGCCCAGGACCGGGCAGTGTTTCCTTCTGTTGTGCACATGAGTGGTCAGCTGAGGTTGCAGAGTGATTAATGATGGACGGAAGGACCAAGCAGAGAAATATTTTTTTATTTCAAATAGTTCTCATATTGTGGGCAGTGTTTTAGGCTGACTTCTTTAGAAGCCTCAAACCAGTGAAGCATATATGCAAATAGAGAGAGAGAGAGTTCTTTAAAGGAAATGACTAACATAATTGTGAAGCATGCTAAGTGGGCCAGACAGCAGGCTGCAGGCTTCGCCTGACTCCTAAGGCTGGACGGACTGACAAACCCAAATCTACAGGTCAGGTGGCAGGCTGGTGGCTTCTCACATCCCACAAACTTAGGTCAGAAGCCATCAAGACAAACGCAAGATTGAGAGAGGGCAAGCCTTGGATACAGGGCACACCCCCTAGGAAACTCCCCTTCCTGCTGGTTGGCTGAGCACATGAGATCATGACATGAAGGCTTTTATGTAATGTCCACCAGACTTCTGAGAAGCCAGCCTGGCCAAGTCCACACGTACATTAACCATCACAGGCAGGGAAGTGCCTTCAGAACTCTTATATTTCCCTTTTCTTCCGTACTGCATCATTTTTATAAAACATTAGTTATAGCAAGTAACCATATATTCTTCATGTTTACCATCTGCTGGGATGTGCTGATAGCATTGGTGATGATGATGCTTCTTCAAAATGATGTTTGCTGTGCTCGGAATTTGCCTACGCTGTGTGAACGATAATGAAAAGCTTAGAAGAATGTCCCGAGCTGACTGACATCTGCTTGTCCCCTTTAGCAGAGGGATATGTGGTCCAAGAGAACATCTATGCCTGGGAGTCTCTGGGGATAGGGAAGTATGTGACCGCCCTGGCCATCTCAGGACTGCTGTACCTCCTCCTGCTCTTCCTCGTTGAGACCAACACCTTGAAGAAGCTGAGAGCCAGGGTCTCCACCTCCTTCAGGAAGCAACATCTGGTGAGTGGTTGAGCACATGACCCCATCAAGTAAGAATTCCAGACCCCACACCATCCTGCCTTCCTGTGATCTGCCGGGCCTCAATTCTGAGCATCCGTGGGAGCCTAGGCCATCTGATCCTACCTCGGGATAGAGAGACAACAGGCCATGCCCAGGACCCAAGGACTCAACAGGAGAGGCAGGAAGAGTCTGGCCGAGTCCCCTGTGACCTCTGTCCCTATGACAGCCCCCCGTAGGACTTTAGTGACAGGAGGCAAGCAACCAGCCACCTTCTTGCAGCACCTCTTCCCCAGAGATATCCATAAACCCGATTGGAGGAAGGTCTGTTCCCTTCCCCTCCCCAAGACCAAGGCCTTGGGAGGGAGGGAGAGTAAGAAATGGGCCCTTATTACACCTGAAATGCCAGTCTTTGTGTTTCCCTCTGAAGCTGAGGCTGTGTGAAATCTCCATTTCCTCCATGAGCTCAGCCTAGAATGCCAGTAGTTTCTGTAGAGATAGGAATAGGAGTGCGTGCCTGTGAGAACCGAGGTCAGAGGACTCCTCAGGGGGATAGGATCCCCTCTGTCTCTGCCTGCTGCCCTCTCACAAATGACATCTTCCACCCTTGTCTTGGGGGTGTAGGAGGAGGTTCACAGCCTAGCAGTGGTGTCTGAAGACCAGAATGTGGCAGAGGAGAAGAGGGTGATCCAGCACTCAGACTGGAGAAAGCTGTGTGAGCTGAGCCCACTGGTAGTTAAAGAAATCTCAAAGGTAAACTCCAGACCCAAGCCCACTGTCGTCAAGTTCTCGAGGACAAAGTACAAGTGTCCCATAGGGCTCCGGAGCGGTCGGTCATCTTTTCAGAAGCAGACTGCCTCATCTTTCCCCTTGGCTTAGGCCCATTGACCTCATTAATGACTCAGGGCCTGACCCACTGAAGACAAGCCCATCATCCTTCCATAGGGAGGACACAGCCAGGAGGTCCCCACAAGTGTGGAGCACTCAGAGACAGGTCACCCTCCTTTGTCTCTTGGGAGTTCCCTCAGACAGGAGGGCCTGCAGAAGAGGGGGACCAGAGCCACGAACCCCAAGAGGCAAAGAAGCCTGGCAGGTTGGATGTGCTGGTTTCATGCTTTCGTGGATCTGGAAGGAAATCCACGGAGGAACCTCTAGGGCACGTGGGGTGGGGCGTTCAAAAATCTCAACCCGAGTTCACCAGTCTTCCCAGGAACCGTGGGAGGAGCTTACTGAGAGGCCTTCAGAATGCAGGCAGCTGTGTGGGTGTGGGCCCCACTTGTTAGGCTTAGACTTCTGGTCCCTACAGTCGGTCGGTTGTATAAACAAGCAAACACTAGGCACATCGCAGGGGTTTTGCTTACTTCAGGACCAGGAGGGGGCAGGATTGCTGAGGAAGTACAGCTGGGGGGAGGCTGGGACACCAGCCGGGGCCTCCTCACCACATGTCTACCTGGTGCCGAATCCCAGGTATACTTCACGGACATGCCCCTGCTGGCTGTGGACCGGGTCTCCTTCACTGTCCAAACAGAGGAGTGCTTTGGCCTTCTTGGCATCAATGGCGCTGGGAAAACAACCATCTTCAAGATGCTGACCGGAGAGGAGCTGACCACTTCTGGGGATGCCTTTGTCCAGGGCTTCAGCATCAACTCTGACCTCCGGAAGGTGGGTGTGACTCTGGGACACACCTAGGCAAGAGGAGGCTGCTGTGGGCCTGTGTTGGTTTCCTTCGGAAGACTCAGGGTCATCTGCGACACACACACACACACACACACACTGTCCATGGGCCTGGAATCTGACCTCCCTGCTCCCCATCCCACTGTGCTCACTCGGTCTGGTCAGCCTGGACCTTGCTGCAGCCCCTCCTAATGCTGGCCTCGCCCTTCTTCCGCCCCGTCCTTCCTGGGTCACTTGACCAGCTTCCCTCCTCCGTTGGCATCTCTGGGGCACCAGTGGGTCTTTCTCAGATGCCGGGCATGCATCCAAGTTGTCCTTCACCTGATTCTGTGCACCCACACTGTCCCTGACGGAATTTATCCCTCACCCATCACTTTCTGATGTCCCCGCCCCACCCAGTCCTGTGCTCTGGACCTGCATGTGCCGGCCTTCCAGACTGCCTCCTGACACCTCCCAAACATTCAAACACAGTGCAGCTCAGACCAAACGTCTCAGCCTTCTTCCCTGCCAATCTCTCTCAACTTTGGCATCCATTCAACTTGGCACCCTTTGAGCATTGTTGCCATGTGCCATCGAGTCACGTCCAACTCACAGTGATCCTGTGTAGAGTTTCCAAAAATAGGTGGTGGGTTTGAACTGCTGACCTTTCAGTTAGCAGTCCAGTGTTTATTCTACAGCTCCGCACCAGCATGATGTTGAAGATCAACCAAAAAGAGGGACAGATACAGCAGCTACAAGCATGTGCTCAAACAGTGCAGGCACCCCCGGAGCGGTGCAGGATGGGCCCCGCCTGCCAGGATTTCATTCTGCTGTGCATGGGTCACGATGGTTTGGAACAGACTCCATGGCACCTAAAAACAACAGGAACCCCAAACAACTGTATTGGACCCAGAGATCCCAAGGAGCTGCTCACTAGCCAGCAGCTCTCAGCGTGGACAGATCTCAGCGTGCACAGCTGCTATGCCTGAGGGAGTGTCCAAACGGAGGGACGACGGACAGAAGAGCGGGTCCAGAGGAGACACCAGCTACAGAGGCTGAGTTGTCCACGCAGCAGGAACGTGTACACAGCATACTGTTACCAAGAAGCTTATCAAACGCTGCTCAGAATGGCCCCGGAGGAAGGCGGGAAGGCACCTGGAGCCGCGGCCTGTTCTGTTGATAACAGGCTCCTCAGCCCCCTCGCCCAGGGTCCATGTGACCCCTCTGTTTGTTACTGCAAACAGGGGACCATTGCCCAAACGGAAGGAGACTGCTCCTGAAGGCCAATCCCCAAGTCTTGTTTAAATGTCTCTGCTGGTGTCATGCCTCTGACCATGAACCGCTGTCTGCAGACACTGAAGACTGCAAACCTGATGTGCTGAGACCCAGCGAGCTTCAGCAGCACAGACCCACGTCTTCCCGTGGTGCTCACTGCACGGATAATACTGAGGAAGATCAGTTTTTACCTTTGTCAGTGACTTGTTTGAGTAGGTCCAAGATCAAACTAGTATCTCATGTAGCCTGAGCCCAGCGGTTTAGCCCAGCGTTCCTTGGGCAGCCCCGTGTGTCTTGGCCTCAGTTTTCCCCTGGTTCTAGGAGCTTCAAAGTGCAGGGCCCAAATGGGCACACTCAACTCCCCGCTCCTCTCTCGGTGGTGGTGGTTATGTGCCGTGGAGTCGGTTCTGGCTCATAGCCACCGTGTATAGGATTCTCAAGGAGCAGCTGGTAGATTTGAACCTCAAACCTTGCATCAACAATCCAGTGCTCATTCTACAGTGTCACACCAGGGCCCCATGGTGGTAGTGGTGGTAGTGGCTATGGACCGTGGAATCACTTCCGACTCATTTTTGTTGGTAGGTGCCATTGAGTTGGTACCGATTCATAGCAACCTTATACACAGAATGAAACACTGCCCGATCCTGGGCCTACCTCACTACTGTTGCCACGCTTGAGTCCATCAATGCTGCCACTTTGCCAATCCATCACGTTGGGGGTCTGACCCTCCACCTTACCAAACTAGATATCCTTCTCCAGTGACTGGTCCCTCCTGACAATATGTCTGAAGTATGAGAGACGAAGTTTGGCCATCCTGGCGTCCAAGGAGCACTCTGGCTGCACTTCTTCCAACACGATCTATTGGTTCTTTTGGCAGCCCATGGCACGTTCAATATTCTCCTCCAACACCACAACTCAAAAGCATCAATTCTTGTACAGTCTTCCTTATTCAGTGTCCAGCTTTCGCATGCATATAAGGATATTGAAAATACCATGGCTTGGGTCGGGCACACCTTAGTCCTCAAGCTGATGTCTTTGCTCTTCAATATTTTATAAAGGTTTTGTGCAGCAGATTTGCCTAATGTAATACGTCGTTTGATTTCTTGACTGCTGCTTCCCTGAGTGTTGATAGTTGATCCAGGAAGAAAGAAGTCTTTGACAACTTCAGTCTTGTCTCCGTTGATAAGAATGTTATTTATTGATCCAGTGGTGAGGATTTTTGTTTTCTTGACATTGAGATGTAATCCATACCAAAGGCTGTGCTCTTTGATCTTCATCAGTAAATGTTCTAAGTCTTCTTCACTTTCAGCAAGCAAGGTTGTATCATCTGCATATCTCAGGTTGTTAATGAGTCTTCCTCCAACCCTGATGCCACATTTTTCTTCATGTAACTCATCTTCTCAGATTCTTTGCTCAGCATACAGGTTGAATAAGTATGGTGAAAGAATACAACCTTGTTGAACACCTTTTTAAATTTTAAACCATTCAGTGTTCCCATGTTCTCTTCAAACAACTGTTTCTTGGTCCAGGTACAGATGCCTCATGAGCACAATTAAGTGTTCTGGAATACTCATACTTTGCAATGTTGTCTATAGCTTGCCATGATCCACACAATCAAAAGCCTTTGCATAGTCAAAAAAGCACAGATAAACATCTTTCTGATATTCTCTGCTTTCAGCCAAGATCCATGTGACACCAGCAATGATATCCCTCATTCCACAGCCTCTTCTGAATCTGGCTTGAACCTCTCGAAGTTCTCTGTCAATGTATGATTGTAGCCGTTTCTGTATTACCTTTAACAAAACTTTACTCTCATGGGATATCAAAGAGATTGTCCGATGATTTGCGCAATCCGTTGGGTCACCTCTCTTTGGAAGGGGCACAAATAGTTGGCCAGATAGTTGTCTTCCAAATTTCTTGGCAGAGATGAGTGAGTGCCTCCTGTGCCTTCTCACTTTCTTGAAAGATTTCAATTTTTATTCCACCAATTCCTGGTGCCTTGTTCTTTGCCAATTCCTTCCATGCACCTTGGACGTCCTCCTTCATTATCATTGGCTCTTGATCTTATGCTACCTCTTGAGATGGTTGAACATTAACCATTTCTTTTTGGTACAGTGACTCTGTGTATTCCTTCCGTCTTCTCTTGATGCTTTCTGCATC
>NW_006408775.1:2062885-2169516 GCF_000296735.1 Chrysochloris asiatica
TTGCAGAATTCTATCATGCGTTCTCCAGCATCATTTCTATCACCAAGGCCACATTTTCCAAATACTGGTCCTTCCTCTTTGTTCCTAACCTTTGCATTCCAATCACCAGTAATGATCAATACATCTTGATTGCATGTTTGATTGATTTCAGATTGAAGAAGTTGGTAGAATTCTTCTATTTCATCCTTACGCTTTAGTGGTTGATGCATAAATTTGAATAATAGTGGTGGTAACTGGGCTTCCCTGTAGGCGCATGGATATTATCCTATCACAGACTGCATTGTACCTCATGACTGATCTGGATATGTTCTTTTTGACAATGAATGCAACACCATTCCTCTTCAGTTTGTCATTCCCGGCATAGTAACCCATGTGGTCATCAGATTCAAAATGGCCAATACCAGTCCATTTCAGCTCACTAATGCCTAAAATATTGAAGTTTATGTGTTCTATTTCATTTTTGACAGTTTCCAATTTCCCCAGATTCATACTTCGTACATTCCATGTTCCGATTTTCCATGGATGTTTCGTGCTGTTTCTCTCCATTTCTGACTCATAGCGACCCTGTGTAGGGTTTCCAAGGCTGTAAATCTTTATGGGAACAGAAAGCCTTGTCTTTCTCCTGCAATCAGCTGGTAGTTTCAAACTTCTGACCTTGAGGTTAGCAGTCTAACTCGTAACCACTATGCTACCAAAACTCCTTTTGGTTGTAATGTGTCCTCCTTTCTCTGCCCAAGTCACTTTCCTTTTATGGCATGTAAAATCAAAGGTGTTACATGCCACACCCTTGGGAATCTCCCATTAATCAGATCAGGGTGGTGGTGAGGAGTCCTGGTGTGGCGCTGTGGGCTAATGCGGCAGACTGCAAAGTCGTTTTGAACTGCAAGGTTGGTGGTTCAAGCTCACCAGTCGCTCCTTGGAAACCCTCTACAGGGTTGCTATGGGTCGGAACTGACTCGACGGCACTTAACTACAACCACAACATCCCACCCTTGGAATCTTGGTGTGGCGCTGTAGTATAAGCATTGGACTGAAAGGTCAGTTTGAACCGTGAGGTCAGCAGTTTAAACCCACCAGCCACTCCTCAAAAACACTATTAAAGGGCTGCTATAAATGGCACTTAACAACAGCAATGTCCCACCCTTAGTCCTCTGACTGATTTATCACATCAAATCACACCATGAGGGACCCACCTACCAAACTCTGAGAATCCTGGCCCAGTCCAGCTGATACAAAATCTTAACTTGAAGAAAAAAATCAGTGCCACATTTTGAGGCCCCCATCCTAGTGTCTCAGAGAACTGGAAGCCTCACTCCGCAGAAGTCAGCTACAGCAAACCCCAAGACCTCGTCTACCACTGTCTCCTAAGTCAAAGTGTCCTGCCCTCCAGCCAAGGCCCGCCCCCCGAGGGCACAAAGATTAAACAGTCAGTTGCTAATCAAAAGGTTGATGTTCAAGCCACCAACGAAATCCGGCTCCATGGGGAAAGGCCTAGTGATCCACTCCCATGAAGATTCCAAACCCAAAGCAAAGCGGTTACCAATAAGCAGCCTTGAGGACACAGTGGAAGCCTCGGGGCTTCCAAAGGCATGAAATTTACAGACGCACACTGCCTCTGTGCCTTCCAACCACCATCCATGTGGTGAGCAGCTGAGTGCTTAACCACTGCACCACCAGGGTTCCTTCCATAAAGATGACCCCTAGAAACCCTATGGGGCAGTTCTACTCTGTCCGATTGCTGAGTTGGAATCAACTCGTCAGCAGTGGGTTTGGTCTTGGAAACTGTTAGTGCTCCAAGAGGAGTCCCGGTGTGGCGCTGTAGGGTAAGCACTGGACTACTGACCGCAAAGTCAGCAGTTCAAACCCACCAGCCCGGGTTGCTATGAGTCGGAACTGACTTGAGAGCCCTTCACAACAGTAACAAGTGCTCTAAGGCGCCTGGCAGAACTGAGTACCAGTCGTCTGTGGGAGACAATGGGAATACCCAAGGTCTCCACGCTTGGTACACAGTGAAAAGCAGCCAGGGATAGATGTGTGGCTAAAAGACAACGCCGCAAAATAATTCAGAAGGGAAGGTATGAAGGGTTACAAGGCTAAAAACTATAAAAATAGACAGCAGTATCCAGACCCCAAAATGACCCCAAAGCCCCCTACCCACATGACCCAGGGATGGTCTGTATGGCCCACAAAATGTGCCTGAAGAGCTGGTACGGAGCTTCCAAGATAAGGTTATAAAAGACATGGTCGGTTTTGTTTAGGGCGTGCTCCCTCTCCCACCCTGCTTCTCCTGGGTGGCTGATCCCCGGCTGTACATCTGATTGGATGGGGAAATGGAACGAGAGGTAAAACACTGGTTCTGTGATTAAAAATCGTATTCCTCTGTTTTTCATCATTTGCTCTAAGGGCAGAAACCAGGATCTTTTGCCACGATGTTACCGTTGGTGGTGGTGAAGTGTGACTGTTAAGATGACATCAAGTTGGCTCCAACTCATAGAGGCCCCGTGCACAGCAGATTGCAACACTACCTGGTTTCCATGTTAGAGCCTATCATAGCCACTGTGGAGGTCCATCTCACTGGGGGGGGCTTCCTCTTTCCCACTGACCCTCACTCTACCAGCATGATGTCATTTTCCAGGTATTGGTCCCTGCTGATCACAAGTCCAAAGCACCTGGGACTGCCTCACCATCCTTGATTCTCAGGAAGATTCGAGCTGCACTTCCTTCAGACAGATTGGTTCTTCCAGCAGTCCATGGTCTATTCAATTTTCTTCAACACCATAATTCAAAGACGCCCATTCTCCCTCAGGCTTCCTTATTCACTGTGCAGTGCTCCCGTCCACATGAGGGTGCAATATTATGGCGCTAGAAACTTGGAAATTAACATGTCTGTATTTTCTAAACATGAACTAGAATCTGGCCCTGGATGCGGCTGTAGTGGTGAAGCCCAGTGGGCTGGGTCTGCACCTGCTGGCACAGGGAGAGTGCCAGGGCCTGCTGGGTTCAACAAACAAGTGGTCCCCTTGCAGAGCACCCGTCCACGTGGGGACTGCGTTCAACTAAGGTCAGCAAGCACACAGCAGCCAGGTTCCACCTGTGGCCAAAAGAGAGACTAGCTTATTTGAACATTTTATGAGGAAAATCCATGCAGGTGTTGTTAACATGTCTCCAAAGTATGTTTTAAAGGTAAAAAACAAAGTGAGTGTCTTCTATGGATGGGAGCAGAGATTTCACACCAGGCAGGCAGGAGGAGGAACGCAGAGCAGTTCCAGAACTGATTTCTCGGCCCACAGAAGGGCTGCGTGCCACTCCAGGGCCACCTCCACCTGCCACCTCTCCTGCCATGGAGTACAGCCACTCACGTCTGTCATCTGTCACAAGGCGCAGGGCAAAGGCAGAGAGTGAACCAGCCCGATGACCCTGGTTCCCGAGATCAGCGTTCCTCTCTCTGACCGGTCCCCTCTGGGTGCCTCTCAGGTACAGCAGCGCATCGGCTACTGCCCTCAGTTCGACGCCCTGCTGGACCACATGACTGCGCGGGAGACGCTGGTCCTGTATGCCCGGCTCCGAGGCATCCCTGAGCGCCACATTGGAGCCTGCGTGAGCCAAATGCTGGATGACTTATTCTTGCACACGTTTGCTGACAAGCTGGTGTGTACCTACAGGTGAGGCCTAGGCTGCCCTCAGCCTCCCCACCAGCCACAGGATACCGGGCAGGTCTCTCCCCTGGGCTGCAACCCCCCCACCCCGCCCCCAACAGCTTCCTCTTAGCCCTGGGCTGCAGACGCAGTCTGAGCACAGGTGTTAGTGTCTGGACCAGGTGTGCATGGGCCTTCCTTCCTACCCCCCATGAGGATGTCCTATTTGGGGAGGATTTGCCTTCTAGGCCCATGTTCCCCAATCCTCTTTCTGGGGCATATGAGTTACTGGTATTCTGCAAGGGAAGTCAAACCCACCGCCACTAGTCGCCTCTGAGTCACAGCGGTGTGATGGGACAGAGTAGAGCCACACCAAAGGGTTCCCAACAGCTGCATCTTTCTCCTGTGGAGCAACCTGGTAGCTTCAGACTGCAGACCTCTGACTTCACAGTTGAGTGCTTTTAACTACTGTGCCAGTAAGGTGCCCCTGCTAAGGAAAAACCAAACCAAACCACTGCCGACGAGTCAATTCCAACTCATAGCCACTCTGTGTAGGGTTTCCAAGACTAAATCCTTATGGGAGCAAACAACCTCATTGGTCTCCTGCAGAGCGATTCGTGGGTGTGAACTGTCAACTTTGCAATTAGCCATCCAATTCCTATTCCACAGTGCCACCTTGGCTCCTTTGTGCTAAAAACCTCATGAGCACCGCTGTTGTGTGCAGCGCCCCCTGGAGGTCTGTGGCACAGTAGCATGGGGAAGTACTAGGAGGCCCAGGCTTCAGGCTCAGCTGAGATTTCCCAGCAGTCCATCCTTGTGGCCACATTCCTCTCTGTGGCTTTGGTTTCAAGGACGTTGTCATCTTCCACCTTAGACTTCAGAAGACTGATTTGTTAAGTACAGTCGAGCCGGTTCTGACTCATAGCAACCCTGTATAGGGTTTCCAAGGAGCAACTGGTGAACTTGAACCGCCAACCTTGTGGTTGAAACCAATTTTGCAGCACACAGTAAAGACTCCATAGCGTGTGGGTTTTTAAGTAACTAACATGGTCCTCATGTGGTGCTGTAAGGTAAGCACTGGTCTACTAACCACAAAGTCAGTGGACCTTGGAAACACTATCCAGGGTCACTATGAGTTGGAACTAACTCAATGACACTTAACAACAGCAATAAAATGGTTAGCACTGGACTGCTAACTGCAAGGTCAGTAGTTCAAGCCTTCCTTGAAAACGCTTGATGGCACACAACAACAACAAAGTGGTCCTCTTCCCTTCCCCTCAGATGGAGATGCTCCTACCCCAGTAACAGGCGCCCTAAAGTTGGTTCCAACTCGTGGAGACACCCCATGTGTGTCAGAGTAGAACTGAACTCCATGGGGTTTATTTTTCTTTATTCTTTTTTTCTTTTTTTTAACTTTTTATTGTGACTTGACTAAAGGTTTACAGAGCAGATGATCGGTTTTATATTCAGCACATTTCATCTCACTGATTGCAGCCCCCTCAATATAACATCATTTATCCCACATCTTCCTTGAGGTTTTCCATTTCCATTTCTCCTCCTTCCCGTCTCTTCTGAATTTTGTCCTCAAGTCAACGCTGCCCTTTGGATCTTGAGTGGTTGACCATTTTCTGGTGTGTTCCTCACTAGCATTGTTGTCCCCCATACACCAATTGATTGTTTGGCTGAAAATTAAGCCACAGGGTGAGTTCAGTTCCACAGCTGAAGGGTGGCTAAAGGTCACAGTCTTAGGGTTCTACCAGCCTCCTTCTGACCAGCAAGCCTGGTTGTTTTTATAATTTGAGACGCCACAAGGATTTTCAGTGACTGATGTTTTTTATTTGTTTTTTGGTTTTTTTTGAGGGGGAGTTCTTTTCCTTGGTTTTATTTATGTAGTGGATTACATTGATTGTTTTTCTGATGTTGAATCATCCTTGCATACGTGATAGGAATCCTGCTTGGTCATGATACATTATTTTTTATATGATGTTGAATTCTATTGGCTAGGATGTCGTTGAGAAATTTTGCGCCTATGTTTATGAACGATCTCACTCTATGACTTTCATTTTTAGTGGTGGCTTTGCATGACTTTGGTACCAGTGTTACGCTTGCTTCATAAAATGAGTTTGGGAGTATTGCATTCTCTTCTATGATCTGGAATCATTGAGGAGAATTGGTGTCAGCTTATCTCAGAATGTTTGGTAGAATTCTCTAGTGAAACTGTCTAGGCCAGGACTTTTTTGTTAGGAGGTTTCTTGGTTTTGTTTTTATGACCTGTTCAATTTTTTTCTTTTGTGATAGGTCCATTCAAATTTTCTACCTTAGATTGTATAAGTTTGGGTAAATACTGTGTTTCTAGAAATGTATTCTTTCTTCTAGGCTTTCAAATTTTTTGGAGCACAGTTCTTCATAAATCCATTGACAGCAAGTTGATTCCCACTCATAGACCATTCCTTATCCCACGTCTTCCCTGTGGTTTTTCCCTTTCCATTCCTCCTCCTTCCCATCCCTTCCGAATTTTGTCCTCAAGTCTATAGGCTAGAGTAGGACTGCTCCATCAGATTTCCCAGGCTGTAATCCATTATGGAAGCAGACTGTCATCTTTATCCTGTGGAACAGCTCCCATGGAGAAGTTGCTGGATTCGAATTGCTGACATTTCAGTTGGTAGTCCCACACTTAACCCATTGTGCACCAAAAAGTTCTTCATAGCATTGTTACCCTTTGTATCTCCTCTGGTTCTGCTGTGACGTGGTTGCTCTTTTGGAAGTAGATTGCAGCTTTTCTGAGGCACATCTAGGTGGACCACCACCTTTGGGGTTAACAGTCAAGGGTTAGTTGTTTGTACTACCAGAGGCCCCTCAAATATTCACATATCCCTTACAGGCAACTCGGGGACCTGATCACAGTGTCCAGGCGATGGTTTGTGCCCTGGCTATTTAAGGGCAGTGGACCATGTCTTTGAGAGCCCCCAGACACTTCCTGAACAAAGGGAAAAGGTGTCCCTGTAACCAGAAGTGAGCCTGGACCAAGTAGGTTCACTGCTGGAGACTGAGGAGCCCTCACCCTGATCCCCTGGCCCCTCTGCCCCCAGTGGCGGTAACAAGCGGAAGCTGAGTGCCGGCATCGCCCTGATTGGAGACCCTGCGGTCATCTTTCTGGACGAGCCGTCCACCGGCATGGACCCTGTGGCCCGGCGCCTGCTCTGGGACATGGTGGCACGGGCCCGTGAGTCCGGCAAAGCCATTCTCATCACCTCCCACAGGTAGAGCCGGGCCTCTCGGGTCAGTGGGAGGGGCCGGGACTGCCTGGTGGGCACCAGCACCTCGTCCCTGGATCCACTGGCCCGGCCTCAGGCCTGCCCGCCTCTCCGCAGCATGGAGGAGTGCGAAGCCCTGTGCACGCGGCTGGCCATCATGGTGCAGGGCCAGTTCAAGTGCCTGGGCAGCCCGCAGCACCTCAAGAGCAAGTTTGGCAGTGGCTACTCCCTGCGGGCCAAGGTCCGGGCCGATGTGCAGAAGGTGGCGCTGGAGGAGTTCAAGGCCTTTGTGAACCTGACCTTTCCAGGTGCGGTAGGCCAGCGGCCCTCAGGGTGGGGTCAGGGCTAAGCCCTCTCCCCGTTACCAGCCTGCGTCTCTCCCTGTGCAGGCAGCGTCCTGGAGGATGAACACCAGGGGATGGTCCACTACCACCTGCCCAGTCATGGCCTCAGCTGGGCAAAGGTATGTGCACACCTGGGCACCTGGGCAGGCAAACCTGCTGAGTCATCTGCTCTCTGGGGTCCTTGGACACCTCATAACCTCTGGGTTACCTGGGCTCCTTCCCTGAGAGACAGAAAAATGAAATCTGTAGAAGGACATCTTGGGAGGTGCTGTGGACAGCTGAAAGAAGGGCTGGCCCCTGGGGGAGGGCTGGTCACCCCAGTTCATCCCTCCCAGTGCCAGCTGTCCCCACTGGTCTCCTCCTTCACGCAGGTGTTTGGGACCCTGGAGCGAGCCCGGGAGGAGTTTGCGCTGGATGACTATGCGGTCAGCCAGGTCTCCCTGGAGGACATCTTCCTGAGCTTCGCCAGCCCTGTGCCCCACACCCAGGGGTCAGACATGTGAGACACGCCCTCACTTGAATGTGCCTGCCCACAGGCACGGCATCATAATAAAGACTTCTGTGCTGGTCAGCCTGGTGACAGCCTACTGCTGTGGCTGTTCTGGAGGCTGTGGTGGGGGAGGTGGACACTTGGGTGCATTCTAGCAGAAGGAGAGCCTCATCAAGAGCCAGCAGAGGGAGCCCTGCATTCCCAGGCCTTCCCCGAGCTCCTCCCAGCTTAGACTGTTCAGTGGGAAAGTGGGCAGTGCAGGGTGGGGGTGAAGGAGTGACCTGCTACCCAAAAAAGCAGCCCCTGTCTCGGCATGCACAAGACAGTGCCCATCTTGACTGGTGAGAGAGACTTGGGGCAATGGAGGGTTTGGACATAGCAGAGGCCCACTCCAAGCTCCAGGATGAAGAGAGTATCACCGGTCAGGGAGAATTCAATGCTGGGTCTAGTTTCTTGAGTCCCTTCCAGGTGCCCACCTGAAAAGAGAATAAATGGGTAACAAAGTAACCCCCCACAGAAAAACACAGTAGCCACCTGCACAACACAATAACCTGGTGTGCCAGGTGTAACCCACTAGGATAAGGAATGGTGTCTGGACACCCCACTTTTAAGAGGGCCAGGGGACAAGTCCCAGCTTGCCAGCTCTGCTTCCTCCACACATTGAGTCAAGCAGGGAAGAACGCCCCACTTCCAGGCCCTTGTCCCCTTGTCTCCTGGGAACTGGGATCCTCTCTCTACTTCGCTTGCTCAAGCATGATTCCTGACCACAAGTCCAACTATCAAGCAGGAGGGAAGGGTGATGACCACTGCCCACCATATCCAGCATCTCACTCTTCTGCTGCTTTCCCTGACCCAACCCAGGTCCTGTGGAGGAAGTTGGGACTGGAACTGGAGGGTGCGGGCCAGGCCTAGATGGACAATATGTGTGACCCGGTGTGCAGGGCAGACTTGGGTGGACTGTGTGCGTGGCCGGAGTTGAGCTTGTAACTGTCCTGTTAGCAGAGTGCAAGCCAACAAAGCCGCGAGTGACCTGGAGGGGCCGGCCACAAGGGGACAGCCTCGGGTCGGAGTGTGTGTGTGTGTGTGGAGGGGTGCGCACCGGGGCAGGGTAGGGAGTTCAGGTGAAGCTCCGTTTCATGGGAAGAGCTAGTTAAGGGCGGCACCCCGAGAATCGGAGCCCTGCTCCCCAGAGTCTCTGCAATGAACAGCGGCTCGGCGACCACACCGTGATCCGTCTGCAGTGCAAGGGGCGTGAGCAGGGCGGGTAGCCCCGACCCCGAACACGGCGACACGCCCACGTCAGCTAGAGCCTAGTCGGAGCCCCACCGGCCTCCACCGCGTTCCCCGTGACCGCACGCAGCTGCTACGCTGAACCCCAAGCCCCATCCCCAGAGTCGAACGCGGCTCTGCGACCCCCCAACCTTGGTGAGGGGGCAGGCAGGCCGCGCAGACCTCGCTAATCAGCGTCTGGCGTTCGAATTCGCGTCCTAGCGCGGCCAATCATGGGCTTCCTGAGCGGGTGGGGCCGAAATCGGTGGGCGGGGCCTGTGCCCGCCCTGAGCGCTCCGACCAATACGAGGGCCAGGCGCATTTGAAAAATAGGGCGGGCGGCAGGCGGGGTCTGCGCGTGCGTGGTGGCTCCCTTTGCTTGCGGCGCTCTCGGGCGGGCTCGGACAGCGCGGCGGCGATGGGCAGCGGCGGAGGTGAGTGCGGGCCGTGCCGGCAGGTGGGCAGGTGCGGGCCCCGAGCCGGTGGGGTCGTGTTGACGGGACTGCCTGGTACGCCAGGCCCGAGCCCGCCCGCCCACCCGGCCGCGGTTTAAATGCCCGGCGGGACGACGGGGCCGTGCGCACTGGGTCGATGGGAACGCTGGGCTTCCCTTGTGGACGCTAGGCCACGGGTGATATCGGCCGGGGTCCGGCGTGGATGGGGTCGTGGGGTCTGGTGTGGGCAGGAGGACCCGGGTGGCAGTGTTCCCCCTGAGCCCGGCACGTGTCGAGGTTCAGCCACCGGGAGTTGCGACCCCACCCCCCAACTGCTGGGCTCATTTATGCACACATGTAACGAGAGACTCGCATTCACTCGTAGCCCCCTTGGTGGCTGTACTGTAATCGCTTCCAAGATCCGAGAGAATGCTACAGAAATCGCGGGGCAGTCCAAAGGGTGCGCAGCGCCTGTGGCTCAGCTCTATTTCATCCCTGCGACATCTTTTATGATAGTCACCAACGGCTATTTATTTCTAAGGCATCTTCTTTGGCAACAGTGTAGAATAGCAGAGCAAAGCCAAAGGGGGTGGGAGGGCAATTGCTAGGGCAACATTCCTGGGGAAAGGATGGGGTTCCGCAGTTCAGCGGAAGGATTTGGCCTAGATGGAGCAGAGTGGGGACCGCCATCCAGCCCAGGTGGGAAGGATGTGAGGAGACAGGAAGTTTGTAGGTGAGGCGGCATGATCTTGAGGTTCTGTCTTCCTAGGAAATGAGTACTGTATTTTCTGCATGTAAAGCGCATGAACATAGGCATAGGAAACTGACATGAGGGTAGACATAGTTGCAGATAGCATGCTGGTGTTATTTGTGTGGAAATACTGTAGGTATAGTCATCTGCTCAGAATGAGGAAAGTTACTGGAATAGGAGTTGTGCCATCTAGGAAACTAATGGTTGGTTGGTTATGTGCCGAGGAGTCGGTTTTGACTCATAGTGACCCTGTATAAGGTTTCCAAGGCTGTGAATCTTTACGGGAGCAGAAAGCCTCATCTTTCTCTCACAGAACAGCTGGTAGTTTCGAACTGCTGACCTTATGGTTCACAGCCCGATTCATAACCACTACTCTACCAGAGCTGATACAGGCAGCCTAATGGTAGGAGGGCCTATCTCACCTTTAATGACAGCTCCTGTGTAGTTCTGGGATATGTGTTGGGAACTCCCAGCAGCCTGTCTTCATCTCAATATTACAGCTCCTGACAGCCAATCAATGTGTGTATGTGTATGTATCAGGTGTGTGTGTGGGGGGGAGGTGCAGCACAGAGGCCGGACTAGACTGGACCAGCCCAGTGTGGCTTCTGAGTCTCTGTCTTTCTCTGATTCTGACTCTTTAAGTGGTCACATGGTGATCTGACATGTTACTTTTAAGTCTTAGAAAATAAAAGCAAATACATCCAGTAAGGAGAACCCAACAGGCAAGGAAAACTCACCAGTGTTGGCTTTTGTTGTTTTGTTTTGTTGGTTTTTTTTCCCTTCCCACTTGTCATCTGAGCTCTGGATGACAAAGTTTTCCATAGCCAATGTCAGTATCCAAACCTCACGACCTTCAAGTGGATTCCAACTCACAGCAACCCTGTAGACACAGTAGAACGGCCCCCATTGGATTTTCAAGTCTGTACGCTTTTTTTTTTTTTAATTTTATTGTGAGTTGAGTGAGGGGATCATCAGTTTACATCCAACAAATCACACATTTTGTTTCATCTCAATGATTACAATTCACTTCCTGTAACCAGTTACTCCACTTCCTCCTGTGCATCCTGTTTCCATTCCACTCTCTTTCCCATCCCTTCTGAACCTTGTCCCCACGTAAATGTTACCTTTTTGATCTTGAAGGTTGACAAGGCTTTACTAAGTGCCCCATCTTTCTCCTGTGGGTTCAAAGTGCTGACCTCTCCGTTAGCAGTTGAGTCCTCTAACCGCTGTCCCAACAGCATTCCTCTTCCCCATAGCTAAGTGAGATACTGCGTACCATTTGTCATGAACGTCTGTTGAAGATTTGAGCAAATCATTACTCCTTGTCCAGTTCATTTGCCATCATTCCTTTACTTAATCTCTCCTAGGGAATAAAAACTGTGTGCCTTTTCCTTGGTGTGGTCAGGGGACAATAACTTTGCGATCGTGTTCAGATCAAGCTATTCTTCACATCTTCTACCATCCATCATTTGTTTGTTTCTTAAGTGATCCACTGTAGGTGTGCGAAGTGCTTCTGTTACCCAACAAAGCGAAGAATAAGAAAGAGGCCCCGGAACCTAACCATCTTAAGTCTCCCTGAAGATGTGCTCTTTCACATCCTGAAGTGGCTTCCTGTTGGGGACATCCTCGCTGTCCGAGCTGTAAGTGGCCCCCAATTGTGCCTCACACTACTGAGGTTCCTGTCCTGAAATGTCAGAACAAGATGGGACTCTGAAGGAGGAGGACAGAGGATGGGATGGTTAACAGGTGCTGGTGTCTTGGTGTCTAGGGTTACTGTAACAGAAACGCCACCAGTGGGTGGCTGTAACAACCAGGAATGTAGTATTTCACAGTTTGAACTCCAAGTCCAGTTTCAGGGTGCCTGCTCTTGGAGAAGGCTTTCTCTCTCTGTGGACTCTGGAGGAAAGTCCTGGTCCCCTTTAGCATCCCTTGGAGGTTTCTATTTGTCTTGGCATCAATTTTCCCCTGGGTCTAGGAAGCCCTCAGCACAGGGAAGCCAGCTTCACCAGACACCCAGCGCTCCCAGCTCTTCTTCCCTTGGATCTCTGCTGCCTCGTTTAATCTCCTGCGTCTCCAAAAGGCACCCTAGTAACCTAGTGGGTTGTGTGTTGGGCTCCTAACCGCAAGGTTTGCAGTTGGAATCTACCAGCTGCTCCCTGGGAGAAAGAAGAGACTTTCTGTATCTGTAAAGACTGACAGCCTCAGAAACTCCTAAGCTGCAGGAGTCCAACTCCACAGAGAAGGACTCCAAACACAGTAGGACCCTGTCGGATGTGGCCTGCCTCATGAACATCATAGAGGGAGGGTTTATAACAACATGGGAGCGTTACCAGCGTAAAGCACTGGACTGCTCACCTCAAGTCAAACCCATCAGCCTCTCCTCGGGAGGAAAATGAGGCTTTCTGTAAATATTTACAGCCCCGGAATCCCTATGCAAGGTAGGCAGTGAGTGAGGATCGTTACGTCAGGTTTACGTCAGATCACTAACCGGAGACTAGCCACACAGTACTGGGAGTCATGTCCTAGCCAGGCGGACGCACGGTTTTTTTGAGGGGAGGGGACCACAGTTCGGTCCCTGACAGCCGCAAAGCTTAAATGTGGCACAGTTAGCCTTGAATCTAGTTTACCACAATGCCAGTTTTAGCTGTATCAGTACCCTCTGAAAATGGTGAATTTGAACCATGATGGCCAAACTTCGTCTCTCATACTCGGGACATATTGTCAGGAGGGACCAGTCACTGGAGAAGGATATCATGTTTGGTAAAGTGGCGGGTCAGAGAAAAAGAGGAAGACCCCCAGTGAGCTAGATTGGCAAAGTGGGCTCAAGCATGGCAACGAGAGTGAGGCTGGCCCAGGATCAGGCAGTGTTTCATTCTGTTGTGTATAGGGTTGCTATGAGTCGGTACCAACTCGATGGCACCTAACAATAACAACAAATAAAATCATTAAAAAAATACATATTTAAAATATATGTGTATTATTTTTAATATACTTGTGGTGGTGGCTTTGTGCCGTGGAGTCGGTTCCGACTCATAGCAACCCCTGCACAGGGTTTCCGAGGCTGTAAATCTTTACGGGAGCAGAAGGCCTCATCTTGCTCCCGTGGAACAGCTGGTAGTTTCGAACTGCTGACCTTGTGGTTCGCAGCCCGCTTTGTAATCACTCTGCTACCAGAGCTCCTTGAGGACAAATTCTAGGTGACATTCTGCACTGAACAGGACCCTGACCTTTAGTTTGTAGACATTGGAAGCACCATACAGAAGTCACTCATTCCATAAGCTGACCAGTCCATTCTGACTCATGGCAGCCGCATGTGACGGAGCAGAACGACCCCATGGGGTTTTCTTCACTGTCGACATCTTTGTGGGAGATCACCAGATCTTCCTCCGCAGACCCACTGGGTAGATCCTAACCACCGACCCTGTATTTAGCAACCAAGCACTTAATTGTTGGGTTCCTTAAGTGACTTAGCCAAGCTTAGACTGCCAGTTAGTGGAAAGACTGACAAGGACCCACTTCCCCAACTCCCAGAGTCACCTTCATTGAGGTAACGGGATCCTTGGCAGACCCCACTTGGTGGCTGCCATATTTCTACAGTGGGACATTCACTCGTGCCCCCAACCTGGGTCCTTCTGCCTCTGACCAGGGCAGAAGCCTCCACGTCATACCCAAGGCAGCTGCCGTGTTTGGGATACTTTTCTGTGAGCTCCTGGGGGGGATCCACCTGGTGAAGGAGCACAGACCAGGTGTGTGCTCTGCCCTCTTCCTACATGCTTGTTCCTCCTCCCCTAAACCTCTGCCTGCACTTCAGAGCTGCAGAGGTTCACAGCTGGGCTTTCTTCTGAGCTGACAACAGCCGTCAGTGGGATACCCAGACTGGGAGGGAGCTTGTTACACGCACCATCTACATCTTGTCTTCGGGAGCCTCTCAGAATGGGTCTTACAGGTGGCTTCCGCTGCTCCACAGGTGCACTCCCACCTGAAGTACCTGGTGGACAACCACGCCAGTGTGTGGGCCTCCGCCAGCTTCCAGGAGCTCTGGCCTTCTCCAAAGAACCTGGAGCTGTTTGAAAGGTACCCAGCCCCCAAGAGCAAATCTGTCTTCTCCCACCCTCCCATTCGGCCGTGGCATTGTGTGACCCTCAAGAGGGTGGTGGTCATCACTCACACCTCGAGTCATAGGACTCCAGGGGCAGCTGCTATATCAGCAACCCGTGCTGCCCACATGGGCCTGACACTTCATTAGTCACCCTGGTACGTCCATGGGGTCCCACCGGGCCTAGGACCCACCCCACATGATTCAGACACAGTGAGTCAACCCTAGGCAGAAAAACAACGCCATCTGCCTCTGCCTCAGCCTCAGAACCATGGGATTTCAATCCAGTTCATTTCATTCACTGGCTGGTCTCCACCGCTGGGTCACATCATTTACACACACACCATGTGGTCCAGGGTCCAGCCCAGGGTCCACTGAGAAAGCACTGCTCAGGGGGGGGCTCTTCCTTGCCTAGTTCCACGTGCCCTGTGAGGAACAACATTGGGAGGAAGCCGATAGGACTCCTTAGAGCGCTTCTTCTTCCTCCCAAGCGGTAGGAAGCCCACACCGAGCCCACGGTGCCAGGCGGCCAAATTGCATTATGAACGAGGGGGATTCAAAAAGTTCATGGAAAAATTCCATTCTCCTTCCCTTTGTCCACACGTGTTTGTGTACTGAGAGAATTCACATCCCCCACAGTTAGGCAGTTTCTAGTGTGGTCACAGACATGGACCTTCCTTCTCGTCTGATGTGACTGGAGAACATTGTCATCACTCCAAAAAGAAAACCGCGTGCCCGTTAGCAGCTGCTCTCCGTTTGCCCCCAAGCACTGTTGTGGTCATGTGCTTGTCTGAGGGGTCTTGTACAACAGGACAAATCCCTGGCCAGCCCTGGTACACTCAGTTGGTTCCAGTGTAGAGGCTAGCAGTCCGGATTCAGAACACTCGTTCTACAGAAAGGCTTTCTCCGTCCCTTGGCTCTGGGGAAGGTCCTTGTCTCCCAAGCCCTAGGCAGCCACTGATCTATTTACTGTCTGTGGTTTTGCCTGTTCTGGACACTTCAGATAAATGGAATGTGGTCCTTTTAGGTCTGGCTTCTTGCACTTATTGTAAGGTTTCCTGGGGCCCTCGATGTTGCACCATGCCATGAATAATTGATTATTGTTTTCTAGGGGGAGCAAAATGTATTCAGTAAACAAGTATGCCACGTACTGGGGCGCTTCCTGGCCTTTGTGGACTCAGACATGGTGATGTTTCTGTTCTTACTGCTTTAGGGCTGCTGCAAAGGGAAACTTTGAAGCGGCGGTGAAGCTGGGCATAGCCTACCTCTACAACGAAGGCTGTAAGTGCTCTCGGGCAGGGATTGATAGCACGGAATAGGAACCCTTCTTCACAAAGTAGACAGTGGTTACTAGGCTGCGGGGAGGGGATGGGGCGGGTCTACTTTGTCATATGGGGTTGCTATGCATCAGAATAGAGTCAATGGCACACAGAAATACTTAACCTGAACTCTTTAGAGCAGACAGGTAGGTGGGGTGGGGCAGCTGTGGAAGGGGCCTCAGTGACTTTTAAGGGTGATGGGGAATTCGCATCTGGATAGTGCCGATGGTTGCATGCCTCAGTGGTGAAAGCAGACCTCAGTCCATTAGCTCCTCCGTGTCCAGTTCAGTGACACTGGCTGCCTTCTCCAGCTAATGATGACACGCCCCCTCACCTCCGCTGACGGAAACACACTTTCCCAGCTGACCTTCCCAGTTGCTAATGTAAATTTGATCCCATATATACATGTTTTAACAAGCTCTGGGTAGCGTAGTGGTTATGAATCGGGATGCGGACCACAAGGTCAGCAGTCCGAAACTACCAGCGGCTCTGCAGGAGAAAGATGAGGCTTTCTGCTCCCGTAAAGATTTACAGCCTCAGAAACCCTGTTCAGGGTCGTATGGGTCGGAACTGACTCGACAGCACTTAACAACAACAAATACTTGTTTCGCTTTGTTCATTGTAGTTGGGTGAAAATTCACACATCCATTGTTAGGCTTCCAGAGCCTGGTTTAGCACCCTAGGATAAGCACTACAAATCCGCAGTTCACACTCGCCAGTCACTCCTCGGAAACTATACCGGGTGGCTATGAGTCAGAACCAACTTGACGGCACTTAACAACAACATTAGGTTTCCAGTCAACAATCTGTACACATTTTGTTTGTGGACATTGGAAGCAATTGATTCCATGGTGTGGAACTGTAGGGTAAACACTAGCCTGCTAACTGCAAGGTCAGTTCAAACCCACCAGCTGTTCTTCGTAGCCCTGTACAGGTCACTATGAGTCAGATCCTAAAAGCACACAGTGCTCAAGGCATTCTTTTACTAGTTAAGCTACACTATCATTTGATTTAAGGAAGACTTCAAAAGACTTGGTTTAAAGTTTAAATGTAATCTTAGGGCAAGTATTTCAGGGGTTTAACCACTTTCCATGGCTCCAGAAAGCCTGGGTTCTATATTCAGTTCCACATATTCTCCCCTTTGGATCAGAATCTTTGATCAAAGATCTTTGATATAAGATCTTTGATCAAAGCTGGTGAGCAAAATTACTGTCATTGAATTGGATACCTAAAAAATGGCTGATAAGTTTTGTGGTATACAAGAAAGAAGTTCTTACCTAAAACCCTGAGTTAAGGGGGGTAAGGTATTGCGATCCCGTCCCCTGGGGCACGGGGCCACTTTCCCTGGTTCATCTTTACAGTGTCTGTGTCCGACGAGGCCCGTGCAGAAGTGAACGGGCTGAAAGCCTCGCGCTTCTTTAGCCTCGCCGAGCGCCTGAACGTTGGCACATCACCCTTCATCTGGCTCTTCATCCGCCCACCCTGGTCAGCCTCTGGAAGCTGCTGCAAGGCTGTGGTTCATGGGAGCCTCCGCGCCGAGTGCCAGCTGCAGAAGGTGAGCAACACATGGCACCAAGAGCAGGCTTGTTCCTGGGAAGCCTTGAGGTACCAGCTCCCTCATGGACCTGAGGATAGTGGAAGCAGAAAGACTCAGGGCGGAGGATTGAGCAGCCGGGGCTCAGTTCAAACCTGAAGTCGTGGCGGCTCGTCTGCATTGTGGAGTGGGCCAGGGCACGCCACTCGTCTCCTCCCATTTAGTTCTCTGGCTCTGCGCTCATAGAAACCCAGGGACAGCTTTGGTGAGCAGAAATGAGCAGGCACACCTGGCTTCGCTGCTCTTCGCAGATGGTGTGTTTTCACACGACAAAGGTCTGTGGCGGCCCTGCATGGAGCTGGTCTTTCGGCACCACGTTCCCAGCCCCACGCGCTTGCTTCGTCTCTGTTCCATTCGGGTCGTCCTAACAAGACTTCAGGTGCTGCTGTGCGGGTCACAGACTCCAGTCCTGTGGCGCTCGTGATTACGATGGTTACGTGACTGCGGTCAAGGTCTTGGAGATCTCGCAAGTTCAGTGCCAGAGCTCCTTGTCTCTTTCAGCTCTGGTCCTCACGCATCCGCAGGCCAGTCGTTCCCTTCCATTTGGGTTGCCTTCACTGCCCCTGTTGTTGTCAATCCCAACTCACAGCAACCCTGTAGAACAGGGTGAAACTGCCCCAGAGGGTTTCTGAATTGTCGTCTTTATGGGCAGAGCACTGGTGGCACTATGGGATGTTAACTGCAAGTCAGCAGTTCAAACCCAACAGCCACTCCATAGGAGAAAACTGAGGCCCTCTGGGCCCATAAGCTTGGTAAGCTCAGACACCAAGGCTGCTGTGAGATGGGCCGGCTCGACAGCAGTGGGTTCGGTGGGAATCTAATGCAGATGGTCAGGCCTGTCTCCTGCACTGTCGCTAGTGGGGGAGACCCGCCAACCTCTGCTCTTCACCAATGCCGCCTAAAGTGATTGCTTTCGCACACACCCTATGCTGATAATGGCCCCAAAGTTTAGTCCTTGCAGGACGCCAGCCACAGATACAAGGGCTTGGCTTCACAACATGTATTTGGGGGTCCACACAATTTACCCGTCTCTCCCTGCTTTGTTGCAGGCTCACCGTGCATCCATCCTGCACTGTTTGGGCCGGGTGCTAAGCCTCTTTGAGGTGAGTGGAGCTGTTCAGCACATGTGGACTGAGCCACTGCCACATCCCTTGGCTCAGTGCCCATCCCCCAAGACCAGCTACTTTGCGTGGATCAAACCCATGGCGGCGGCCCACGGGTCAGAGCAAAAGCACTCCCTTAGGGTTTTCACTGGCAATATCCATAGAGCTGATTTTCCAAAGTGTAGCTTGCCAGGCATTTCTTCCTGGTCTGTCTCAGTTATCTGGAAGCTCAGCTGAAACCTGTGGCGCATCACAGTAACACAGGCAGAAGCTGCACACGAGGCGCACTAGCCAGGAATCGATCCTGGGTCTAGCACCAGACCATTTGCATTAATCCTCTCCTCTTGTTGCACTTATGAGGCACATTGTAGTTAAGTACCATCCAGTCGGTTCCGGCTCTCAGAGACCTTGTATAGAGTTTCCAATGAGCAGCTGGTGGGTTTGAACCACTGTGCTTGTGGTCCAAGGTGTTATCCTGCAGCACACTTCCACACACACCAGTTCACACATGAGGCACACTGGCCGGAAATCGAACCTGAGGCTCCCATGTGGCACCACCACTGCCCTCAGTGACTTGATTTGCGTGTTCACTAGTGGTAGCGCGATCGTGTGGTAATTTAGAGTAGCCCGCGCGCGGCTGGCACAGCCATGCCTGGGGGTTGGAGATGGTAGAAGGTCTTAGCAGATGAACAGGAGGAAGGACAAAGGAAGAACGCACTGTGCTCGGGCTTGTTCCAGGATGAAGAGAAGCAGCAGCAGGCTCTCACCTTGTTCACCGAGTCCGCTGACCAGGGCTGCTTGTCCAGTGCATACCTGCTCTGGGAGCGTGACCAGAGGACAGAGGTGAGTGGACGCAGGGGCCAAGATGCCCCGCAGTGACCACTGCCACTGGGGAACAAGGCCTTGGGATCAAGTGAGTCAGACCTTCTGGGGCTGTGGGCTGAGAACCTTGGACATCAGCTGTCAGTCCCTAACTCACCACAAGGCAGGGTGTAGATTGACTTTCTCTGTCAACAGATGTCTGATCCCGGGAGGTGTCTCCACAGCTTCCGGAAACTCAGGGACTATGCTGCCAAAGGCTGCTGGGAAGCACAGGTAAGGCACCTGGGCCCCGCCCCATCAGAGGGTGTGAGCCAGATAGGTATCCCTTTCTCAGAGCTCAGCTTCTGGTCAGCATTCTCTGTTTAATTTTTCACATGAAATTTCCCTTCCTAGAAGGAGCTCTGATAGTGTGTGTAGTGGTTACAATTCGGGCTGCGAACTGTAAGGTCAGCAGTTCGAAACTACCAGCTGTTCCGCGGGGAGAAAGATGAGGCTTTCTGCTCCCGTAAAGATTTACAGCCACGGAAACTCTGTACATGGTCGCTATGAGTCGGAACCGACTCCACGGCACATAACAATAAGTAGGTGTCTTGGAGTCCTGGTGTGGCACTGTGGGTTAATGCGCTGGGCTGCAAAGTCAATTTGAACTACAAGGTGGTGGTTCAAGCTCACCAGCCGCTTCTCGGAAACCCTGTACAGGGTTGCTGTAGGTCAGAACCAACTCAACTGCAGTAGACGCCTTAATCTTCCAGAGCTGCTACAGAACCCCCGCGAGCCAGTGTCTTTCACAGACACAGTCATCTTTTCATGGCTTGGAGAATTGCAGCCCAGATGTAGGGTGCTGGCTCTGGGGGAGGGCTCTCTGTTGGGTCTGGGGAAGGAAGGGCCTTAAGCCCTTGAAGCTTCTGCTTTCTTGGTTCCTTGAAGATCTCAGGAGACACGATGCCTGTATTCCCCACCCTGCTGCCTCCATCTCCACTGCTCACTTTAGTTTGTGTTTTTAACTTGTTTGAGTGGAATTTACAGAGCACATTCATTTCTCACTAGATGATTCAAACTCATTTTCTCCTGACTCCAGTTGACAGTCTGCACAATGTGACTTCTTCTGTGGGTGCCCCCGTTTCTGTTTATCCTCCTCCCTGCCTTCTGAGCTATGTTTTGGGGCAAACGCTGCCCCTGTTGGCCTTAGACAGTTTGTTGTTCTGAGGAGCACGTTCCTCATTGGGTGTTAAAGTTGACTCCTTAGGCTTGTCTATTGTTTGGTTGCAGGGTGATCCCTGGGGTTCATTTCCAGGTTGTAAAGGTATCTAAGGACCACAGTCTCTTTAAGACCCACCCTGCACAGGTATAGTAGGTTTAGAATCCTGGTGTGGCTCTGCAGGATAATGCACTGGACTGCAAGATCGGTTTGAACTGCAAAGTTAGCAGTTCAAATTCACCAGCTGCTCCATGGAAACTGTACAAGGTCACTGGGAATGGGGACTGACTCGATGGCACTTAAAAACAACATATTAGGGTTTGCGAATTACCTTTTAATTGAATTATATCCCCCAAAATGGTATGCTATAACCCCTACTATACCATACCTGTGTTTAGATTCCATTTGGGGGTTTCTGGCTACTTGCGCTCCCCCCCCCCCCCCCCCCCACCCCACCCCTCACCTCACAAGACTGCTGAGTTTCTTTTGTTTTTCTTTAATTGTGGTAAAATGTATCAAAAGGATCTCTTGAATTTCTGGTCTTTGGGGCTGTGGACTGCCATTTCCCAATGTAGCATCACTCACCCCACTCCTGCCTCCTCCTGCCTTCTCAACTTTCTCCCTGGTTCTAAGGAGGTGTACCTCCCAGGTACAGGGGTGAGTTCACTTCTGGGCCATCATGTCGGGGTTCCACCCATCTCTGTCCAACCAGGAAGCCTGGTCGTTGTATGATTTTATTTTGAGTTTTGGTCTACGTATCTCTCCTCTTCCCATGTTCGTTTATGGATATACCATCAAACCTGGGTTACCCAGCTCTTTTCTTGGACAAATGATAGCATCCCCTGTAAGCAGGCCTCGTGGTGCAGTGGTTTAAATGCTCAACTGTTCACTGAAAGGTGGGTGGGGCTCAGGAACAAGACCTGGTCATCTGCTCCTGTGAAGATGCAGGAGAGAGGAGAGCCAGGGGTGCCCTGGGCCGAGAGTTCACATCTACCCAAGGGCTTACGGTGGCACCACCTCCAGACCCTGTTCTGTGCCTGTGTGTGTTCCTTCCCTGAGGGACGGGGCTCTAGCATCTTGGCTCACCGGCCATCCCCCCACTTTGCGGACAGTAGCGTCTGTGTTTGGTCTCCCCCATGGGTGAACACATGGTTGCCAGGACCCTCTTTGACATGTCAGTTTGCACAAGAGCAGGACAGCTGGGCGGAAGAGCCAGAGCCTGAGGTTTGAGGAGAGTACCAGCTTCTAACCATAGAGGGCGCTAGTTCACCAAAACAGACATCGCTTTATTCTGATGGCTTCCTCCATTCTGAAACATCAGAAAAGTAATGAACAAGAAGGTAAAGGGTATTAGAAGCCAGAGAGAGAGGACGGGAAATAGGCAAAGGAGAGAAGGAAGAGAAAAGGAGCAGAGGGGAAGGAAGGAACGAGGGAGAAAAAGGAAGAGAGAACTAGAAAATTCTGATCATCTGCACACCCCACCCGGAGAAACACGAGCATTTTAGGGTGTGTTCTGAAAGTTTTTCCCAGCAGATAAAGCACTTCTTGGAGTCGTGCTTGGTGCTGTAGGATCAGCACTGTACCCACCAACGGCTTCTTGGAAACCCTATACAGGGTGGCTATGAGTCAGCGCTGACTCCACGTCACTTCACAGCAAAGCAGTTCCTGACAACGGAGGGTTTTAAAATACATTTTATACATCCACTCCTCACTCATCATCAAGGCTAGATTCCAAAGACCTAGTTGTTATGCAAAAATCGTTCATGTGAGTTGGGGCTGTGCCTGTCTTTGTCCCCCCACCTCCTGCTGCTCACCTCTGCTTGGTGTCCCCTTCAGGGCACCTCACAATGCACATGGCACAAGTGGGCTGCCTTCCCCACTACTAGGGAAGCCTATAGGGGTTGCTGGCCGCCTCCAGAGCCCACCATCACCTGGCTGCACTCCAGGCCTCTTCACCTCCCCACCTTCCCATTCCACCAGCCCCAGAGATGGGCCTTGGTGGTGGTGGTGGTCCTCAGGCCTGTATGCAGGGGAGACCCAGCCACCTGCGCCCAGCAGAGATTACAAAGGTGGCAGAGAGATCTCTTTGTAAGAAGCGACTTTTGAGTCCCCTCCCCAGCTCATGCGGCCCCATCTGGCTTCTTGACCGGAACCAGCAGCAGAATTCTGCCTTCCCAGTCTCGCTGCTCTCAAACCTCATGCCTCCCTCCCCCACTAGGTGTAAATGCAAACAAAGTGTCAGACGACCAGATAGCTGAAGACTGGGGAGTAGGTTAGACACGTCCTAAAAACTGCAATTCTCGGGGCTACGCAGAACTTCTCCTTCCACAGTAGAATGCTGTTGTGTGGCTTCCAGTTCTTACAGGACCCTGACTTAATAGTTGTCACCCACGGGAGCTCCACTTCAGTGCCCCACTTCCCACGCTCTAATGTTGTATGACACATACCCACGCCACACCCACTGCCCTCCATGCTGTCAGGCTGGGTGTACACCTCTATGGAAGCAGACTGTTTCACATCTTCCTCCCACAGAACAGCTGGTGGGTTCAAACCCCTCACCGTTCAGTTACCAGCTGAGCACTTTGTCAAATGCTGCTGAGTTGGTTCCAACCCATAGGAGCGGCTGGTGATTTTGAACCTTGCAGTCCAGTGCTTATCCTACAGCGCCACACCTCACCTTAAAGGAGCACTGAGGTGGCACAAATGGTTAATGAAGCACTCAACATTAAAAGGTTGGCATTTGGAACCTGCCCAGAAGTACCTTGGAAGAAAGTCCTGGTAATCTGTTTTCTCAAAAGTCAGCCTTGAAAACGCCCGTGGAGCAGTTCTACTCATGGGGTCAGAATCCACCAACAGGCAAGTCAAGAAGACACAGCTAGTTAGTCAGACAGGTGGGACCACACTCCCTGTCAACCAAGTGCAAAACAAGGTGGGCTGGTTACATTTACCAAGGTATTCGTACAGGAGGGGGCTTCGGAAGGTCACGGGAAAAGGAATGAAAAGATGATGGCATTTTCCCGGGAACTACTGAAGCCCCCTCGGATAGTCACTGTACTTGGGGTGCATAGCTGTCAACATCTGAAAACACGGATTTTTCACAGCAGTCGGTTTTCCAGGCGAAGGTGTGATCAAAACAGCTGCTCCTGTTGTTGGAAGGGAGGCCTGGTGTGTGCTGCAGGATATTGCACCCACTGGACTGCAAGGTCGGTGGTTCAAGCTCATCAGCCGCTCTGCGGAAACCCTTTACAGGGTCACTATAAGTTGGAACTGACTCAATGGCACTTAACATTGGTGGAAGGAACACTAGTGGTGTCATGAGTTAAGCATTGGGCTGCTCAACAAAAAAGGTCAGCAGTTGGAACCCACCCCCTGCATCTGGGGGAGAAAGCTGGCCGTCTGCTTCTGTGGAGGTAACAGCTTCAGAAACCCCCAGGAGTGGTCCTCTGTCCTCTGGGGTTGCGCTGAGTCAGAATTGACTCCCCAGCCCTGGGCTTGCTGGGTACTGTGGGGAGAGTTGTACTGATGGACTCATTGTGACCCCCTCATGGTTAGAACTGCCCCGGAGGTATCCTTGGCTGTAAATAGGGGAGCACGTCACCTGGGTAGGTGTGAATTGCCACCCTTTCCGTCAGCAGGTGACCATTGAGCAGCAGGGCTCCTAGTCCTGTGTTCACCATCCGGCTATTTTTTGTTTCATTTGTTGTAAGTTAGGTTTACAGAGCAGATTGGCTTTCTGTCCAGCGCCTATGTGACATGGATCATGGTCCGCACAGTGGAACTTGCCTCTTCCCATTTCTTGTTTCTCATTTCCCTTCTTCCTCCCTCCTTTCCTATCCCTTCTTCCTTCCTCCTTTCCTATCCCTTCTTCCTCCCTCCTTTCCTATCCCTTCTTCCTCCCTCCTTTCCTATCCCTTCTTCCTCCCTCCTTTCCTATCCCTTCTTGTCTTCTGAGATTTCTCTCTGGGCAATGCTGCCCTTTGGGTCTCAGGTGGTTGCCTGTTTTGAGGGGCAAGTCCCTGTGTTCTGAGACAGGACCCCACACACACAAGGCCAGTGCCTCACCCTTGTTTTGTGTGTTCTCCCTCCAGCTGTCTTTGGCCAAAGCCTGTGCTAGCAGGAACCAGCTTGGCCTAGAGGAGAAAACTTGCAATGAAATCGTCTCCCACCTCTTCCAAGCCTCCCGCGCCGCCAGCAAGCTGCGGGTCTTCTCTGTGCAGAAGGGTCTCAACGACACCATGAGGTATGGCGTCCCGGCCAGAGCAGCCGAGGACCAGAAGGTGCCCTTAGCAGCCCCTCCAGGACTCCCCCATTGTGTGTCAGTGTGTGTATACTTCCACAAATCCTCCTTACTCCAAACGGAAACTCGTACCCTCGAAGCACTAACTTCCCATCCGTCCCCCATCCCCGATGACCTCTCTTGTCTGTATTTTTCTATATGTTTGCTCGTTGTTGTGTGCCTTCAATTGCAACGTATTGTGACCCCGTGGGGTTTCCAAGGCTGTCGTCTTTAGGAAAACAGATCAGCAGCCTTTCTCCTGGAAAGCTGGGTGATGAGAACTACCTCCCGCCTTTCCATTAGCTGCCGAGTCACCAGGCCTTCTGCCCACTCTGGGTGTTGTCTATGGTTAGACCCCCTCCTCTCGGCCCAGTCAGCTACTCGGACTATTTGGAGCATTGATGGACAAGTACTGCTTGAGTCTCTGCTTGCAGGTCCCTTGTGCCCTAGTGTTCCCCACAAGGTCACCAGCTCACACCTGCCGGGTGCTCCAGGGAAGGAAGCTTCCGCTGTGGGCTTCAGTAAAGACGACAGACTCGGATACCCTGTGGGGTCATTCTCCTAGATCCTGTAGAGTGCCTGTGTGTCAGAATCGACCTCACAGCACTGGCTTTGGTTTGGGGATTTGGGTAGATCCCCAGGAGTGTAATGGGTGGGTCGTATGGTCATTCTCAGGGTCCTGGTGTGGTACTGTAGGATCTGCACTGGACTGCTCAGCTTCAGGTTGGTGGTTCAAATCCACCAGCACACCTCAGAACACCCTGTAAAGGGTTGCTATGAGCTAGAAGCTTGATGGCACCTAACAACAACAACGTGGCAACTCTATGTGTCATTTTGGGGGAAACGCCACACTGCTTTCTGCAGCAGTTGCGCCGTTTTATTCCCACCCGTAACGGCTGCGGTTGCTCTTTCTGCGCGTCTCTAGCTCTCTGAT
Source organism: Chrysochloris asiatica (assembly GCF_000296735.1). Classification (NCBI taxonomy): domain Eukaryota; kingdom Metazoa; phylum Chordata; class Mammalia; order Afrosoricida; family Chrysochloridae; genus Chrysochloris; species Chrysochloris asiatica. The sequence goes on from NW_006408775.1 coordinate 2,088,405, forward strand.
CACACCTGTGCTTGTGGTAAGAGTTAGCCCCCGTGTGGTTGTGCTTGGCGATTCCCTGCAGACTCACCCTGTTGGACTCTGCTCGGCGCCTGTGTCCCTGTCTTTAGAGCCTGGAGGGCTCAGTCTGTCCTCTCGCGGCAGGTACATTTTGATCGACTGGCTGGTAGAGGTGGCCACCATGAAGGACTTCACGAGCCTGTGCCTTCATCTGACTGTGGAGTGTGTGGACCGTTACCTGCAGCGGAGGCCCGTGGCCCGGCACCAGCTACAGCTTCTGGGCATCGCCTGCATGGTCATCTGCACCCGGTAAGGGGCCCCTTCCACCCACTCAGTACCTGGGTTGTCAGTGACCGCCTGAGTTCTCCCCAGCTGTACCCGAGTGATGGGCCCCCCCTTCCCAGGCATCCCCACGTCATGGAGTGCTGGGCGGTGGGGCCGTGGCAGACTGGGCTCTCAGTGCAGCGGTCCTTCTCTAGGCGAACCTGTCCAGGGGCCCACCCTGGCACGAGGCTCACAAGGACCTCTGGACCCCCAAGTGCAAACACGGACACATGGGAGTTCCTCACAGTTCTCACAACAGCTGCTTTAGCATCCCCACTGCCCTCTGGTTTGAGAGCCGTGTAGCCTCCTGCTCCCCGTGGGTAGCTCCCCAGCTGGGCAATTCTCAGTAGCAGGTGTCCTCCATTTCCTGAGCACCTCTGACCCACACCTGCCCTGCAGCCCTGGCCCTCAGAATCCCACTCACTGCTCACCTGGGCGCTAGAATCCCAATACCAGCACTGTGGGCAGGAGCTGTTGGTGCCCAAGGAGGCCTGGCCCCGGGAAGGGGAAGTGTCCTTCTTATAGGCACTGGACCCCGGTGTCCCAATATTGGTACCAAAGGAGAGCAGAGCGCAAGGTGACCACCTGCTAGGAACAGTCAAGGTCCCCCTCCTCTCATCCTCACCCCTGTCCCCGCTCCCCGCTGTTCATCTGGTCTCCCTCTCATCCTCCCCTCCCATGTCCCCTCCCATCCTCACCCTGTCCCCTCTCCCATCCTCACCCCATATCTGTCCTCCCTCCCATCCCTCTTTTCCTCAGTGCTTTGTTTTGTAACTTTGTTGCTAATGGGTTTCCATTCAATAGCTGGAGCACACGTGTTATTGAGATGCATTCCAACCTCCTCAGCGAATCAAAACTCTTCCCACTTCTTCCCCGTCCTCTGAGCTTCTTCCTGGGCAGATGCTGTCTGTCTCATGTGGGACACACACCTCCCTCCCTGGTGTTATCCATCACTTTATAGGCTTGTCTGTCTTTTACCCATTGAGCCAGGAGGCTAAGAGAGTTCCAGTAAACCTGCTCTTGTTTGTGATTTTGAGTTTGGTCCTGCTTTTTCCTCGCACTCTGTCTGGGACATCTTACTGTGATCCCTTTCAGAGGGTCAGCAGTGGGAGCCAGCCCTCGCCTAGTGATGGTCTCCCAATTCTAGAGGCTGGAGTTCTTGTGGTCCATAGTCTGTGAGGTCAATTATTCCCAGGTGTCTCTGACTTTTCCAGCACCTTCTTCCAGTCTCTCCTTCCCGTGGCCCTTGGTTCACCATGGGCAGACAGGTGCACTAGGAACCTGCCTGTCTGTCCATCCTGGCAGCCTCCCATAGGGCCCTGAGCCCTAGCCCATCCCACGGAGACTTGGGCTCGGGCCTGAGAACAGTTTCCCGTGTCTCAGGTTCATCAGTAAGGAGATCCTGACAATCCGGGAGGCCGTGTGGCTCACCGACAACACGTATAAATATGAAGACCTGGTGAGGATGATGGGAGAGATCGTCTCTGCTCTGGAGGGGAAGATTCGCGTGAGTGGTGCTTCCCCTCGCTGGGACTCGAACACAGGGAGGAGCTGCTGTCGGGGCCAGGCCTGGGATGGGGGAGCCCCTTAACTGCCGTGACCCCAGCGCCCGCCCCCCCCCCCACTTTGTGCAGACCCCCACCGTGGTGGACTACAAAGAGGTCCTACTAGTGCTGGACCCTGTGCCAGGAAAGACCCAGCACTTGTGCGGCCTCCTCTGTGAACTGTCGCTGCTTCACACCAGCCTGTCGGCCTTCGCCCCTGCCCACCTGGCGGCCGCCGCCCTGCTCCTGGCCAGGCTGATGCATGGACAGAGTAAGGAGTCTACGCCCGGGGGCCCGCAATCCAGAGGGAGTCCAGGACACGGGGTGGACGCAGAGAGAGAAAGGGGAAGTAAGCTCCTGAGGCTGACCCTGCAGTAGTCTGTATAGGGCCTGAGGTTAGAGTAGGTCCCAGCTTACCTGGGGTTTTGGGGTGTGGCAAACAGAAGCACCCAACTACCATCTAAAAGGCTGATGGATCAGATTCACCCAGAGGCACTAGGAAGAAAGACCCTGGCAGTCTGCTTCCATAACCCTATTATGTACAGTTGTGCTCTGCACACGTGGCTCACTGCAGGGTGGAAATCGACTCATTGACAACCAATAATAACCAGCTGAAGTGGAGTCGGTGCACGTGCCCCTCAGCCCCTAACCTGAAGGCTGGAGGTTCGAGCCCACCCAGAGATGCCTTGGAAAATAGACCTGGCAATCTACTGTCCAAAATTTCAGCCACAGAAAGCCCTGTGGTGGGCAGTACTGCTCCCGCACACCTGGGGTCTCTGTGAGTCAGGGTCAGCTGGAAGGTAGCTAGTTCTGGCTCTGGTCTGTTGGTGGTTTAACCAGTGCACACCCACCCACTATCTGGTGATGTTTCCAAACAGCTGTAAAGAAACATCCCCCAGGAGCTGGCAGAGCTGTGGGGTGGGAGTGGTAGGCAGCCTTCAAATCCCCCCTTCATGCCTGACCTCTGCTCCCCAGCACAGGCCTGGACGCGTCGGCTCTGGGACCTCACTGGATTCTCCCATGAAGACCTTGTACCCTGTGTCTTGAGCCTTCATAAAAAGTGGTGAGTGTGGGTGCCAGGGTGCCAGGGTGGGGAGGCCGCCAGCGCACATCCCTCCTTCTAAAAATGCCAGGACCCTGTCTCTGAACATTGGCAACTTGTGCCGCAAAACCAACCAAAACCTATTCTGTTTTTATACAAAGTAAAACGCACTTTCTACACCTATTTACCAACTGTTTCCTCCCCTGGGGAGGTGTTTTTCTAAGTTTCTGGCTATACGTTTATTTTAACGTGTGGTTGCTAGCAAAGAAATTAGCATAAAGCATGAGGGGGTATACTGGCAAATAAATGTAGGAGGCTCACTTCTGACTCAACAGTGGCCCTGTATAGGGTTTCCAAGGCTGAAATCTTCCTGGGAACAGAGAGCCTCATTTAGTTTAAGAGTCTGCAAACCGCTGCCCACAGGGCAAATCTGGCCCCTGACCTGGTTGTATAATTAAATTGTATTGGCACACATCACACATTTCCACATTGTCTGTGGAAGGCTCTGCGCAGCACAGGCAAAAGGCCCTATACAGAGACACTGCCAGCCTGGGAGCCAGCTGGTAGAGGCAGGGAGGACCTTAGTCTCATTGAGTGAAGTAGGAGCCGACAGGAGAACCATCTCTTACCACCAAATCCCGTCTGTTTCTGTCCTTACACCTTCCCCACAGTCAACTCTGATCTGAGCTCAGGCCTCCCGGGTTCCCCGCCCTGCATCACCCCACTTGCCTACAGCTGCTCTCTGGACCATTCCCTCCAGCTCTGGTTGGTTCATTGTGCTAGATGCCTCGGCCATGCAGTGGGCAGCCAAGAGTGTGCTGGACAGGGAACTGGGGCAAGGCAGGCAGCTGGAACAGATCACTCCCTCAGTCAGTCAGATGGTGATGGTGCTAGGAAGTTAGGGTCTAAAACAGAAGTGGTGGCAGATAGGGGCAGCATCACTGACCCCACCCCCAGAGTCCCCCCTGTGAGGAAAGGCTTTCTCACAGTTGGGTGTGACACGATGACTCAGTCCTCACTCGGTGGTCCCTGGTGGCACTGCTGCCCCTGCCCTTCTCAGACCCTTCCTTAGAGTTTGGAGACATGGGTACGTCGCAGCTCTGGCGTTTCCCCAGTCCATAGGGACACCAACTGCTACCCTATTGGCTCCCCCAAGGCCCCAGATAGGAGACATCCTGGGTAGCGCTGTCCTGGGGGCCTTGGGCTGTGGCCTGAAATGCAGTTCATTAGCGGCAGAAGCGTGAACAAGCTACCTGACTTCTCCAGGCACCGTTAAATGATCCAGCAAAGAAACTGGGAAAAGAGATTTTGTTTTAATGTTTTCATATTGTTGAGGTTGGTACATTGACGCATACACCCACTCAGCTGTTCTCCAGGTTCAGCTCAGTGACATGGTGACGTTCTTTGGGTTGAGCACCTGACCTCACCCCCTTCTCTCATTCACATCGACTCACTGCCCCCAAAGTCCCCATGGAGGCTTGCGAGGAGCTGGTGGTCTGATCCTTTAGAGACTGTAAAGAGCACAAGCGCAAGGCAAATCGTCTTGACTGATTAAGCTAAATAGTTGTTCAGTTAAAGAAGACTCCAGGGCATAACAAAGAAATCTGTGTTGGAAGAAGTACAGCCAGGAGGCTCTTTAGAAGTCAGGGTGGCCAGACTTCCTCTCTCATACTTCAGACGTATTATCAGAAAGGACCCGTCCCTTCAGAAGGACATTATTCTTGGTAAAGTGGAAGATTAGACAAAAAGAGGAAGGACCCCCGCCCCCAACAGTGGCAGCATCAAGGGTCTCAAACATAATGATTGTTGAGAATACCTCAGACCTAGCAGTGTTTCATTCTTCTGTGCACGGGGCTGCTAAGAGCCGGAACCTACTAAATGGCACCTAACAATTATTTGCTTTAAGAAGACTTCCAGGGTTATTTTTTGGTCGAAGGTTTTAAAGATTTTCTCAGCCTTTCACCTAAACCATAATTTGCAAGAAACATGCCCTCAGAACAATAGTTTTGGGGTTCATCCAGCCTCAAGGACTACGTCTAGGTGCCATGAGAATTTGAAATTCGGTTCTGTGTCTCCCCCCGTTTTGAGCAGGGTTTTACTATAGATCAAAGGCAGAATGATGCTCTACCATGTGTGGAAACATCCACAGCATGTCTGTCCTGGGTGATCCTTCACATTTTCTCGCTTTCTTTGGTGCAGTGGGCCAAGGTTAAAGACCTTTTGGGATGGGGTGCTGATGTCACCTGCATGGAGCACCCCCACATGGCTGCCCCTCACTGTCCCTCTTTTTTCCAGCTTCCATGATGATGCCCCCAAGGACTATAGGCAAGTTTCTCTGACTGCAGTGAAGCAGCGATTTGAGGACAAGCGCTATGAGGGGATCAGCCAGGAGCAGGTACCACAGGGAGCCAGGTGGGTGGGGTACCCAACATCTCTCCTTCCCAGCATGCTGACCCCATCTTCCTCTCAGGTGATCAGCTACGGCCAGTTGTGCACATTGTTGGGCGTGAAACAAGAGAACCCGGAACCAGCGTCCTTTCTCAGTTCTGGCGAAATCCACACCTTCCTCAGCTCTCCCTCTGGAAAGAGGACCAAGCGGTGAGTGAGCTGGAGTGCCCTGACCAAGGCCTGGGATGCTGGCACCCTAGACCTATGTGAGGTCTCACAACAGAACAGCTCTGGGGTCAGCATCCCCAGTGAAGCCACGTGGAGATGGAGCGCCATGAATCAAACCCTCATAAGGGCACGTGATTGACCTAAGTGGACATCTTCCAAGGAGCCCTGGGGGTGCCGTAGTTAAAGTGCTCCGCTGTGAACCGATCGCTTAGAGGGTGGTGGAAGCCTGAGTCCATACAAACTTACAGCCTTGAGCCACTGAGGGCCAGTTAGTTCTGTTTTGTCCTGTGGGGTTGCCAGGCTTTGGAACTAACTCGGTGGCACCGGGTTTGGTTTGACCCTGCCCTCAGGGCTCCTGGCACTGCCCCCACCCCACCATGCTCAGCGGCCCCTATCCCACCCACAGGAAGAGGGAAAACAGCTTACAGGAGGGCCGCGGCAGCTTCGTGACCACCCCCACAGCCGAGCTCTCCAGCCAGGAGGAGGAGACGTTGCTGGGCAGCTTCCTAGACTGGAGCCTGGACTGCTGCTCTGGCTACGAAGGCGACCAGGAGAGCGAGGGCGAGAAGGAGGGTGACGGTAGGTGCTGAGGGCAGTGGCCTGTGGAACACTAGGTGCTAACTTGGAGGTTTGAGAAATGAGTCCCCCCCAAAGGCGTCTAGGAAGACGATTTCCTGCAAACTGGGCAGTGAGAGGCCTTCAGAGCGCATTCTACCCCTGGGTGGTGCCACATAGCTGCCAGGATGCTGTCTCAACAAGGAGGGCCACTGTGCTGCTGTGGGAGGGGCGGAGGTCCAGCCCAGGCCCATGCATGCGGGACAGCCCTCGGAGAAGCCCAGCTGGCAGGAGGCTTTATTTCCCAGCTGCTTTGCTGTGGAGTTTGGAGTTTGGAGTCAGAAGCCCTTGTCCCGTCCCCCGCCTGCCCTACTGCGTGTCCTCTCAGTTACTCCCCCAACATCTCCCACAGTGACGGCCCCCAGCGGTATCCTCGACGTCACCGTGGTCTACCTGAACCCAGAGCAGCACTGCTGCCGGGAGTCAAGTGACGAGGAGGCCTGCCCGGAGGAGGAGGAGGACGTCCTGCAGGGCCTGCCTGCCACAGCGCCAAATCCCCAGACCCCACCAATCCCAGGGCCGGAGCTTCGTCCCTGCGGCAGGCGGGGGCCAGGCAAGGACAGCACGACCTCAGGGTACTCCTCTGTCAGCCCCAGCCCCACCAGCTGCAGTCTCCTGCGACCTACCTCAGAGCCACTGCCAGGCAGTGACTGGAACCCACACCCCTGCGGTTGTACCACCAGGAAGTCATGTTTACAGCCCTGCTCCGTGGCATCCCCGGAGAGCGGCGGGCCCCGGCGACAGGCCAAACGCAAGCACATGGCGGAGCACAGTGGCGGGGACGTGACCTTGGGCTTCCCGATGCTGTGAGCGGTGGGGGTGGGGTAAACAGTGAATGTTTACTAGGGGTGCTGTTTCACCAGGGAGGGGCAGGCCCCCAAGCCTTGGTCTTCTGGTAGCTAACCTGTGGGCCAAGTTCCTTTCTCCAGGGGTCAGAATAAGCATAAGGAAGTGCTCAAGTCCTTTCTTCCGGGGTCACCAAGCGCCCCCAGAGCCATTTTACTGCACTGCCTGAAACCTGCTCGCTGTCCCTGCCTTCAGCAGCTGAAGTCCCCAGCCTGGTCTTCCCAGCCCCATTCCCCATAGAGCCTGCCTCCTTACCCATGTCTGCCCTTGCCAGGGTGCGAGGGAGGCACTGGCAGCTTGGCAGATACCCGCCTTTCCAATCTCTGGTCTGGCAGCTGCTCGTTTCCTCTTCATTGGCTGTGGTGCCATAGTAAGGGGGCTACACCCCAAGTCAAGGAGCCCTGGGCCAGGCCACTGAGACCCCACCCCCAGACTCCCCAGCCCTAGCCTCTCCACCCATTTTGGGACTCTGCTCTTCCCCCAGGACCTCTAGAACTCTCTGCACTGAATCTGTCTACCACCTTGATCATCTTTGTCTCCTTGCGTCATTCCAAGAGGAGACAGAAAAAGGATTGAGGATTGAGGGTCTGAACCACAAAATGCAGTTCCCAGTGTGCATTAGGCTCCACTGCAAGGGGGAAATGGACCCCTACCCTTCAGACTACCAGTCTGCCCTCAGAAAGGTTCCTCCCCAGCAGCTTAGCCAGAAAGCAATTTAGTTGTTGCGAACATCTGAGGGTTGAGTCCGTATCTGTGGTCTCTTTTATGCCTTGGAATGATCAGTCACTGCTGTCTACCCTTGAGGCCCATGGGAAGAAGGTCGTTGGAAAGAATTATCGGCCCGGCAGACCAAGTGTCCAGCCAGGAAGTGCCCCCTAGGGTGATGCGTTGACCTCCCTCCGATAGACTTTTACTTCCTGTTGAGATTAAGAACTGCCTGGCTGAATCACACGGGGCCGTGGAGGTGCCAACTCAGTTGTCATTCCTGTGAGCCTCAGGTAGCTATCTTCTGGCCACTAGCATGTGGACTTTGCCCACAGTGCACACTGTTAGCCTCTTGAGCCTCAGTCGTCTCATCTGTAAGATGGGGCTGTGATACCTACCTCACGGGATGTTGTGAGGATTAAATGTGATAAGAATGGTGCCAAATGCATGGCTTAGTTCACTGCCTCGATGGGCTCATCCCAGGGTCCCTGTACCAAAATCCCAACTTGGCACCCACCCAGCTCTCTGCTTTCAAAACCATTTGTGGGGGCTACCCATCCGCCACTTCTCCACAGAGTCTAATACAGACGTGCCTCGTTTATTACGCTCCAAAGATACTACTGCGTTTTTCACACATTGAAGGTTGTGTCTCTGCCCCATTTTGGTCATTCTCACAATAGTTCAGACTTTACATCATGCCATCGCACGCTTCATAAACAATAGCCACGTCAGCTTTTATAGCACTGGGAAACGGAAATATTCATGTGACCTGCTTTATTGCAGTATCTGAAGTAAACCTGTATCCATGGGCCAGAAACGCTGCCAGCCTCCTACCCAGGCATGAAACCGGGTCACTGCTGTAGAGAGGGGTCCATGTGCGGCACCTCCCTGCGATATCAAGTAACCCCACGTGGCTGTAGAGCTGCTGTGGAGGGCTTTTTCAGCGGTCATCTTCACTGGGCAGACAGCTAGGCCACTTGTTCCTCAGAGCAATTGGTGGGTCTGAATTGCCAACCTTTGGGTTAGCTATGGGCTGAGCCACCAGAACTTACCTTATTGTGTGTGTGTGAATTATGTAATAGTTGACATGGGAGAACATTAGTTTTACATTCATCTTATGGTATATTGTTTCATTGCCATGGTTACAATCCCCTCCACGCATCATCAACCAACCAAAGAGTATACCCTACAAGCCTGCCAGCGGTCATCAGCACAGAGCCCCTCTCCCTCTCTGAGTCTAGAGTGTCCCAGTTGCATCCTCTCTGCCTCTAACTCTACTTACCTTTTGTTGGTAAGTGCTGTCGAGTCATTTCTGACTCATAGTGACCCTGTACAGGGTTTCTGAGAACTTTCTTGATAATATGCAATGAACTCAAATCATCCCTACTTTAAACAACGCCCCCCCCCTCACACACACACCCCACACTGTGTCTCTCCTCCAGCTACATGAAGTGCTATGGAGTCACTTCCAAATCGGCAAACCTGAGCCTGTATAAGGCTTCTAAGGAGTGGCTGCTAGGTTTGACCTGCCAACCCTACAGGGCAGAACACCGGGAATCCAGCTGCTACCCAATAGCTATTCCTTGGCCCCTACAATGTGCCTGCAGCTCACTCAGCCTAGCCAGTGTCTGTACCCACAATTCCCTCCAGGTGTTCCTTGGGGCTAGGCTCACATCCCCTATGCCCCACCTGCCCCATCCACGCACACCAACCCACCTTAGCCCGTACTTCCCAGCCCCATAGTCCATGAGCTAAACCTGGCTCCACGAGCCACCCCTGAACAGGGGGGCGCCATGAGCTCAACCGCAACACAGCCAGAGTGAACACCCCCTCCGAGGATTAGACACACTCCTCCATCTTTGTGCTGTAGGTGTGACACCGGCCCCTTCCTATGACTGGAGGTAAACACGAAGCCAATCGTAAAATGAGGGGAAGTGCTCTGCGTCCGTATCCTCCCGGGTTCCCACACCTGAAGGCTGCAACCCCCGCAAACTGCTACCAGCTGGAGCCTGGGCCGGCTTTGCAGCGCTGGGCGTGGTCTTTGGCGGGCCCACCTTCGGGTGGGCGGGAAGTTCTGCGTTATCGACTCAGGATTGGGTAACCCGGCCGGGAAGAGGCAGTCTTCTCTCCCGGAAGGGGCTGTGCTTTCGTGTAGCGGCAAAACGCAAAGAACCGCCACGGTCCGGGTCACAGCCTCCATGCTTCCCGCCGAGTGCTCGCGCCGGTGAGTCCCGCGGGCTGGGAGGGGGGTGCGGGCGGGGCCGGGGACCAGGTCATGGTGCTGAGTCTCCGGGTGTCCCATCTCCCAAGACTGGTGACCGAGCTGCGGGGCGCGCTGGACGCTTGCGCTGAGCGACAGCAGCAGCTGGACCAGAGTCTGCGCGGCTGTCGGCGGCTCCTGCGGGCCTGGTAAGCGGACCGGGATGCCAGACTAGGCCCCCTGGGTTCCTCAGAGCCCCTCGGGATCCCACTGCCGGGTTCCCCTTAGCCACAGGGGTCCGAGACGGAGGGGCATCCCGGGTGTCTTGGCTCCTGGCGGTGCCATGACCGCCTGTGTGTCCGCAGGGAACCGACCGGGCCCCCAGCTCCAGCGTCGACCCCAGGGCCAGAAACGAAGAAAGAGGACCAGCCTCCAGGTAAACCTCAGCTCCCCACCTTCTCCAGGCTGGCCCGTCACTGGTTCGCACCCAGCTGCCAGGAAGCGACAGGTGGCCAGCCTGGCACGAAACTTCCCTTTCACAGCATGTGCGCCCAGCCCCCAAGACGTCAAGGAGCTGGAGCTCCTGACCCAGGCGCTGGCGAAGGCCGTCCGGGTGCGAAAAGGCGTGTCTAGGGCCGGACAGGGCCACAAGGCCCCCAACCTGAAACCCAGAACCTCGGCCACCAGAGCCTCGACCCCATCCCAGGCCCCAGGTCAGCCTGGCAGCCGTACATCCAAAACGAAACCCCGCCAGAGTATCCACCAGCCCAAGGTGCCGGCCAAGGACCACCCGGAGGTCAAACTTCTGCCTGGTGGGCAGAGGACCACTCAGGGTACAGGAGTCGGAGCCTCCGGGCCCAGCATTGGAGACTCACAGGTGGCCCCAGAAGCTTTCACACTCAAAGAGAAGGGGTAGGTTCCCCATGCTTACCGACTCTGGCCAGGACGGTGGGGTTTGGGGTGATGAGATATGGGTATGGGGGCCCTGGACTATCGCTCCTTCAGTCTCAGCATCGGCTCTCAGGCGGCCATCCTTGTTCGTGCCGTCTCCTCTCTGCTGGGCTAGACTGCGGCCCCTCATAGGGCTCTGCTGTGGGGGGTGCGGGAGCCTTACCCTTGATGGGACTCTTAAGTAGGGATCAGGGCCTGCAGGGTCAGGCCTTCCTAAACTTGAACTTCCCACAGGACCCTGCTTCGGCTGCCCGCGGTCTTCCAAAGGGCTGTTTCCAAGAATTCCGGGTGAGGAGGCTCCTTGGGGATGGTGGGGCACATGACAAGCCAGGGTACCCTCAGTCACCTCAGGCTCTACGCCCCCTCTGCCCCCGACTCAACTCCTCACAGTGGGACACCTTGTGAGCAGGGCATCCAGTATCTCATAAGTCTCAGGAGTGCCGTACCGGTGTGGTCAGGGTGTAAGGACTGGACCGCAGCCCCTTCCACGTGGGCTCTGTCCTAGCACAGAGGACATCGTAGTTCCTGCCGCCCTCCTTCTCCCCTTGGATCCCTGTTAGCATTCCCCAAAGGAGCCAGCTTTGTCCCTGTCTACAGTCACTGCCCCCTCATTCTCTGGGGGCCCTTCTGGCATTTGGCAGAGCCACATCCCCTCCTCCCCGCAGCTGGGGTACTGCCCAACCTTGCTCAGTACAGAGGCTGAAATAACTGGCATCCCTCCTCTGATTCCTGGGTACCCTCGTGCGTCCCAGTCTGTGGACCCAGATCTGCTCCACAGAAACCAGCAGTTCAGCAAGTGCCGCCGCCAGAGCCCGATTCCTGCGCAAGATGCGTGCAGCAGTATCCTCGGAGCTGGTGGAAGGCTGGGTTGGAGGAGCTACCTGGAAGGGCCGGGCCGTGATAGCCAGAGTACTGCCCTGGGTGTGGGCAATTGGGTCCTGGCAACAGGAGAGTTTCCCTGACCATGTCCTAGTCAGGCCTGTCCAGCGGCTCAGGGCTCAGTGCAGCGGAAGTGGAGGCTGAAGTGGAGCAGCTGTGGCACGCCTGCTCCCTGCTGAAGCTGTGCATGCGGAATGAGCTGGCCGCAGCCCCCACACACTGGCTGCAGGAATATCGCCGTCTGCTTATGCTGGAAGGCTTGCAGGCCATGGTGGGCCAGTGTCTCCACCGCCTTCAGGAGCTACAGGAAGGTGAGACCCCACCCCCACAGCCACCTCCCCAGGATGGCTCTCCCAACAGCTCTGGTGGTCTGCCATCAAAACCTGGCCCACTCCGAGTACTTTGTTATCCAGCCATTTTAAAAGTACCCCCAGCATTGTGAGGGGCACAGATGCTGACGTGACTCATTAGAAGGTACAAGATGTGATTGTTTCTGGGCATTCCAAATCCAAAACCCTCTTGCTAGCAAACCACTACGAGTCACAGCCGTTCCTTGGAGTTTCCAAGAGTATCATCTTGACGGAAGCAGACTGCCCCGTCGCTCCCTGAGAGCAGCGCGTGGCTGTGGACGGCTACACTTTGGGGGCAATAAGTGAGTGATTGACAATTTTACCACCAGGGCTCCTTTTCTGAGCACTGGGGGTTTAATCTTTATCTTTTCTTTTTAATGGCTTGTTCTATGAGTTGACACAGATCATTTATCAGAAACAAGTCATTCTCTAAAACCACCACATGTTAGTGAAAAGCCCAGTACTGAAGACCAGGCTTTGGGATGTAGCCTCCTTCCCACATCCAGAGATTCCCCCCCCCTCGGACATGAGGGGGCTTCACAAAGTTCATGAAGAATGGAATTAAAAGTAAATCGAGAAAGCCAGGGAATGATGGCAGGGTAAGTAGATGCACTGAGCCAACCCTTTGTAACAAAGACTTGGGAGATGGAATAAAACCCATACAGATGGTGAACTCAGAATCCCAAGCATCAGAGGCCAGGACAGGTGGGCTGAGTGCCAGCTGGAAAAGGAAGCTGCATTGGAGCAGCGAGAGGGAAGGAGAATGAGCAGACAGGGCTGACGTGGAGCAGTGAGGCCACCTTGGACCATGTGAGCAGCTGTCAGTACAGCCGAGTGTGGGTTCAGGATTCAGCGAGAGCTCAGTGGCAGAAGGTGTAGATGTCCCTTGTTTCCATGCCCTCCTGAGAACAGCCAGTCAGTCCTTGCCCCTCCCAGCCCAGTGGCACCCCTCCTGCACAGCCTCTGCTCTGCCTGGGTTCAGGCTCCTGACATAGTACCTCTGCTTCTGAAAGCACATGAACCCGCCCTGAACTACAGGTTACAAGCAGTGAGCAGAAAACCGCATTCACACTTCCAGTTTCTACCACATCTGCCAGGAGACAGATCTGAGACTACACCAGTGTCTCAGAGAAAACAGACCAGTTCCACTTACACAAAGAATCAAGACAGAGTGCCTCAGACAAGTGACCAAGATACAGAAGAATCAGAAAACATAACACCAAAAATGGTATCAGAACTACCTGATAAGAAATTTAAAAGAACGTTAATTAGGTAACCTCAACAAAGTAGAAGAGTGATCACAAAAAACTGCAGATAAAATCAAGGACAAAACTTTAGAAGAATCCAGGAAGCAAACTGACAAAATAAATGAAAAAATAAGGACAATTAGAAACCCAGAAAGCTAAAGGTAAGGTTTCAGAAATAGATAATACACTGAAAAGGGCAAAGAAGTAGAATTGAAGTAATATTGTTGTAAAGTACCATGGGGTTGGGTTCCGACCCATAGTGACCCCGTATAGGGTAAGGTTGAGCTTACCAACATTGCGGTTTTTCAAACTAACTTTGCAGTCCAGCACATTAACCCATGGCGCTACCCCAGGACCCCATTGTAGTAATGGAAGGCCAGATTACTGAACTTAAAAATCTCTCAATATTCATTTTCTATAGGAACAATGAGGGAGAAAAAGTACAAAAAAATTTAAAAGAATAAGACTAAACTCTGACTTATCAGCAGAAAACATGCAGGCAAGAAGACAATGGAATGACAAACTGCCAACCAAGAATCAAATTTCCTATAGAATTGTCCATCAAATGTGATGAAATGAGGTCATTTTCAGATCAACAGAAATTAAAAGAACTTGTTAAAACCAGTCCAACCTTACAAAAAATACTAAAGGGAGTTCTTTGGACAAAGAACCAAACACCAGACAATAACCTGAGAATAATGTAGAGGTCACTATCACCTAGACTCAACTGGATATGGAAATGTTCAAAGAAAAACAGACCTGCCAGAGTGAAATAGAAAATCAGATACAGTTGCAGTAATAACAAAAAAAAAGTAAAAAGAGGAAATAATGTAGTTACCGAACTTGCAAATGAAGAAAAATCAAGTAGACTACAAGAATAAAATAAATATAGTAAAATAAACCTACCTGGACCTCCAGAAAGATGGGAGGCTAGGCAGACACACTGTTGACACAGACAATGATACAAGACTCCAGAGGGAACAGGAAAAACCTGGAAGTTGGAACTTCACAGGAAAGATGGCAGAAATGAGTACTTGCTGGGAGCTCTCTGGTAGCATAGTGGTTACGAATTGGGCTGCGAACCCTAAGGTCAGCGGTTCTAAACTACCAGCTGCTCCGTGAAAGATGAGGCTTTCTACTCCCGTAAAGATTTACACCCTTGGAAACAGGGTTTGGGTCGGAACCGACTCAACGGCACTTAACACTTGCTGGGAGGAGAAGATGAGCAAGCGACTCACTGGTGAACAGCTGGCCAGATCCCCTGGTGAGCAGCTTCAGCACCACGTGCAGAGCAGATTCACACAGGTGACAGGAAACATGTACTTCCTCTTTTTCCCCATGTTCCCCTGGTGACTGGAGGTGTGGCCAGCTCCCACCCTCATCCATCCCCAATGCAGACCCTGCTCTCCAGGTGTTTGGAGCCACACCAATGTGAGGCACATTGGTTTGATGTACCACTTTGGTGCCTGGATTCCGGTGAGTTTGGCTACAGACCTACACAACCCCCAGAGCCACCAGGCCAGTATTTAAATAGGCATCCTGCCCCCCAGATGCCTTGTGGTTCTTACACACTGAAGCACAATCCTCCAGGAATGACCTCTGTGCATTGAGCATCAGTAATACCAAGGCCAAAGAGCACGCCATTGAAGACCAAGAATTCTGTCATAGCCCTCTTTTATACCCACCTTGGGAACACGGCCTTTATTTTGGTTCATTGTTTTTATTTGTTTATCCTTTCTCCTCTTTCCATTCCCTTGAATTTTATCCTATCTCTGCTTTTGTTTATCTTTTTCCTTATTCATTTTCCCGTCTTCTTTTTTTTTTTTCACCCATTTGATCTTTTCTTTAGTACTCATTTCATCTCCCTTCTCCCTGGTTTTTCTAAATGTTTTTTTGTTTTGTTTTGTTTTGTTTTTTTAGTTACTCCTTTTATTTTCTCTCTTGTTTTTCTCTTTTATAACTCCATTGCCCTGTCCCTCTTCTATCTTTATGATTCTTATTTTATTTTTTTCTGGTTGCTACCTGTTTTTCTTCTTAATTATTTTCTCTTTTCATTGTTCCTCATTTGTTTATTCTATTTTGTTTTCTTGTGTAAGGCAGGGGAGGTGTTTACTCTTTCTCACCCAGCAAGAGACAGCAAGCTTACCCATACAGCCTAGCGACAACCATACCCTCTATAGTTTTACCCACTGGACAAGAAGCAAGACAGCTCCTATACCACCTGAAATACGATAGACCGCAACCACCACACACCCGTCAAGACTCACCCTGAGCTGAGGCACACAAACGTGAACAACAAACTGTACATGCGTGTATTCTCTACACCCACAGAAGACAGCTGGGGAGGATCTAAGAACACATCAACATACAGTTAGTTATAAATGACCATCTCACAATGCCCCACAGACAGCAGACAATTTAGCTCACACAAAAACAAGAGAATGGCTCAAACAAATGACCAAGATGCAGAGCCACAACATTTCTGAAGAAGAAAAGTGAAAGGAAAAAATCCTAAAAGCAGATCAGGAAAAACAAAAAGGGAGCTACCAACGAGAACCAGTAAGACTAAGCTCTGGTTTCTCAACAGAAAGCATGGAGGCAAGAAGGCAATGGGATGACCTACAAAACTCTGAAAGAAAAAAAATTACCAACCAAGAATCATATACCCAGCAAAGCTGTCCCTCAAATAGGACTGCAAAATTATAACATTTCCAGAATAATAGAAATTAAAGGACTTTTTAATGACCACACCAACTTTACAGAAATTGCTAAAGGGTGTTCTTTGGATCGAGAGCCAACAACAGCCAGAGATGATCCTATATGATGACACCACCCAGAACTCAATCCAGATAGCGAAGTGTTGAATGCAAACAAGCATACAAGACTGAAAACAGGGAAGCAGATTACAGTGTATATCAAACAACTACAAAGCATAAAGGGAAGCGTGTAGATACAGAACTTCCAAATGGCAAAGTCGGATGGATATCAAGATAGACTGTTTTAAGTAAGGGAAAAATTAATTACAAGGTAAGCAATCAATTCAGACCTGGAAGTCCTGGGGTGGCACTGTGGGTTAATGCACCAGACTGCAAAGCTGTTTGAACTGCAAAGTCGATGGTTCAAGCTTACCAGCTGCTCCTCAGAAACCCTGTACAGGGTCGCTATGGGTCGGAATCGATTGAGTGGCACTTAACAATAACAACATGGGTCGGAATCGACTCGACGGCACCCAACAACAACAATTCAGAACTATCGATAATTACACTGAATGTGAGTGTATTAAATGCACCAGTCAAGAGACAGAGCAGACAGCTGAGGACTCTAGACTCATGGAAAGAGAAAGGCTGTGTGCTGGCTGCCAGGAGGCAGGCTTGCAGAATGTGCCCTTTGGTTGTTTAAAATGATTACATATTCCTGAGTGTTTTTGCGTACATCCAGAATAAATAACAGGGAATAAAAGCAAATATTGTTGAATGATGAAAAAAAAAGCAGAATGGATAAGAAAACAGTGTTCAGTATGCTGTCTATAAGAGACACATCAAAAAGATGGAAAACACCTAGCCTAAATTCCCATCAACAGAAGAATGGTTAAACAAACTTTGATATATGCACACAACGGAATGCTACAAAACATGGAGAATAAAGATGAATCTGTGAAGCACCTCACAACATGGTTGAACCTGGAGGACATTATGTTGAGTGAGTTAGTCAATCACAAAAGGACAAATATTGTATGAGAACAATCTTGTAAAAAGTCACAAATAAAGGTTTTGATAATCTCTTATGGTTTACAGGGGCACAGGAAGGAAAATTATTCAGGGGCTAGAGGGTAGACACATGTAACACGTGTGACGGCAGGCAGTATACAACAAGAGGGAGGTCAGCAGAGGAAAGATGAAGGTAATAGACAGGAATACAATAATTAAAGTCAATAGCGGTATAATGCTGTTAACTGTTGGCACGTGGAGGGGATTGCAACCATGTAATGAAGCAAAACTGATGATCTGTAACTCTTCACTCAATTCACAGTATAACTGTGGAGACAGCCTAAATCTCACCAACAGAAGGATGGTTAAACATTGGTACACGAATACAATGGAATACTACAAAATGTTGAGGAATAAAGACAAGCCCGTGAAATATCTCACAAAGTGGATGAACCTGGAGGATGTTAGTCAATCACAAAAGGACACATACTGTATGAGACCCATTTTGTAAAAACTTAAGCAAACATTTTCTTGATGAGAGAAACAATCTATGATGGTTACAGGAGAAGGGAACAGTTTTTTTAATGGGAAAGATGGTGTATTATGGGTATTGCAGTCAATGGCATGAAAAGCTGTGTGTGACTTTTTCTTAATTTAAAGTGAATAGAGTTTTTTCCCACGAATTTTGAAAGCCCTTGTATACAGGGTTTCCCCGCCCTATCCCCTGTGCTCATGGGGCACCCAGGGCTGAAGAGGTTGGTGGTGGCCCCCACAAGAAGCCGGGCTTTGGGCCTAGGAGTTGCTCTAAACCCTAAAAGTACATCCCATGTCTTCCCAGTGGTGGCAGAAGAACAGCTGGAGTCTCGTCCCTCTGGGATGCCCCGTAAGGCCTCACTCCCCTGTGGAGGTGAGGGGGCCCCCAAGAGCCCCCAGCCCCTTCTTTACTCCAGCACCCAGGAGCTGCAGGCACTGACAGCCCTCCGACTGCGCATAGCCATGCTGCGCCAGCAGCTCCACCTGCAGAAAGTGAGTACAGAACTGGGGCCCGGGGAGCGGGGGGCACACTCCTCTGGCTGCATCCGTGAGCTGGAGTAACCAGCCAGCATCTAGCAGACCAGATGCTGGGCCCAGGTGGGGCTCTGGGATACACCCTCCTGAGCCGAGCCCCCTCCACCCCCACTGCCCCTCCCAGGTCCTGATAGCTGAGCTCCTCCCTCTGGCGAGTGTACCTGGACCATACCACCTTGCCCTGTGCCGAGCCGCATACAGCCTTCTCTGTGAAGGGAGCCAACGCTTCCCCGCTGTGCTGAGGGACCAGCCTGCAGACTGACTTCAGCAAGCCTGTCCTCAGGATTAGGAATTAAGGGTGGAATCTGAGTGGGTCTAGGAGATGTCCCCGCTACTGGCCCTTCTGTAGGCCCCTGGAGCCTGCTTAACATGAAACTGGCTGCTCCCTTTCCTGCTGTGTTCTCAGGGGGTGGGAGGTCTACAGGATCCGCCCCCCCTCCCCCCTGTCTGCTCTCTGCTGTGAATTACATTAAACTCCTTTAGAAAGCATAGGGCACACTTGGTTCAGCTGCACTTCCCAGGTCGTGTGTTTTACAAATGGAAGGGTTGTGGTCATCTGTATGGGGCAAGTCTGCCGGCACCATCAGTCCATTGTGGTCATTCTCTCAAGATCGGAATGTTCTCGGCCTGCCGCTGCCCACTACATAGACATCACCTGTGTGCACAGTGCATGTGGCTCACCTGATAGTGGGGTCTGGAGCTGAACGCCCCAGTCCTCTTCCGTATCTTTGGAACACTGCCGCCCTTCTGGATGAAGACGGGAGGAGGGGCCTTAGGCGCCACACTTGGCATTGGCCACCTCCGCCCTCTTGAGTGGGCTGGCACTGCAAAGTCCCTTTGAACCGTAAGATCAGCGGTTCAAGCTCACCAGCCGCTCCTCGAAAACCCTATACAGGGTGGCTATGGGTCGTAACCAACTCAAAGGCACTTAACAACAACCCCTTAAGCCCCGCAGTGAAAGAATGGATGGGTTCCCAGGGTGGACTCCGCCTGCACCCTGTTAGTCCCATGTGTGCTCCCTGAATTTTCCCACTGACTGATCCTCCAATGGGGGCCTTGTGAGCAGGACAGGAAGGTGCGTGGGTGACACTGGAGAGTCTGAGTAGCCTGTAACATCAGGCTCACAGAACAGGAAAAGGGAGACCCCTCCGGGTTATTCCCGCCCACCCTGATTCCCGGCGTCCTCGGTGGCGTCACCGCGTCCCGGGCCAATCCGCTGTGACACGGCGGGGGAGGAGGGGAGAGGGGGCTGCACGGGCTCCCTCTCCCACCCATCCACCCCTGAGCACCGCCCCGCCATCGGCGGCATGAACGCCCCGGATCCCGCGCCAGCCGCGCCCCCTGAGCTCGCCCCGCCGGTCCCCGCGTTCCCCGGGGCCCTGCGTGCGCTGCTCTTGGCCACCGGCGGTGTGGGGGGCTCGTGGCCGCGCTGCGTCCTGCCTTTCGGCGCCGTGGCCTTGCTGGCCGGCGCCGCCGCAACGGCCATCACCTTCTCGCTACGCGGACCCCGCCTGGACCTGGCTCAGGGCGCGTCGCTGGCGGCGCTCGGTGCGGGCCTCGGGCTCCTGGCCGCCGCCGCCTATTGCTGGCACGCTCGACGACGCGGGCAGGGGGCGGTGCAGGGGGGGCGCCCGGAGCCGGGCACGCCCTGAGTCCCTCCCCGCCAAGGTCACGACCAGCGGCCTGCAGGCCGTGTTCCCTACTCGACCCTCTAGCCTTCGACATTCTTCGGTTCATTTCCCGAGGCGCTGGGAGTCCGCACCACCTAGGCGCGGGACGGGCGGGAGAACTCAGCCTGGCCAGTCACCGGGGCCCTCTCGGGCTTCTGAGCTTGTGTCACCGAGGGATAAACTGGCGTTCAATAAATGCTTGTGCAGCACGTGTGCAAGTGGTGACGTGCACGCCGCTTGCACAGGGAATAGTGGACCCTGACCGGGCCCAGCGTGGGATCGGGCTGCCTTACAAGGAAAGGTCCAGCTCCCCGGGAGGCCTGGGGGGGTCTTCATCAGCCTGAACTTTGCAGGTGGGGGAAGAGGAGGCGGAGCCCCTTTGTGTCTGAAGGTGCCTGGAACTGAGCCAGCAGAAGGTGGGAACTGTGAGCTTCCCCTCTGGGGCTCCGACAGGGCCCAGCACCCTTCAGCCTAGGGGCTGTGGAAGGCCACAACGGCCCAGAGTCCCAGGGATAACCCCGACCTTGTCCACACAGAAGGGTGGGTGACTGTCAGGCTAGCCTCATTGGGAGGAGCAAGGAGGGGGCGGTGGGAGCTGCCCCCTACCTTTGTGCCCAGACACCTGCGTCCCTAGGCAGAGACCAGCAGAGTTCTACAGACCGCAGCCCAAACTCCTGGGGAGGTTGGCTGGAGACAAAACCCATCTCACAGATGGCCCAGGCGCCTCCTCTCTTCCCCTCTCCATTCTGATGGGATCCTGGGGGTCTGCAGAAAGCCAGGATCCATTCCCCTGGGCAAACCTCATCACTGTAGCCAGCTGGTCTCCTGTTTCTAAAGGCCCCCAAACAATGGGAGCCTCCTCTG
This sequence comes from Chrysochloris asiatica, assembly GCF_000296735.1. Taxonomy (NCBI): domain Eukaryota; kingdom Metazoa; phylum Chordata; class Mammalia; order Afrosoricida; family Chrysochloridae; genus Chrysochloris; species Chrysochloris asiatica. The sequence goes on from NW_006408775.1 coordinate 2,109,030, forward strand.
TTCCCCAGGGCTCCTCCCATCCCAGGCCACGTATTGGGCCAGTGGGGCCTTGAAGAGGGTAGCAGGAGGGGCTGGTTCTGAGCTCCGCCCATTCATAGCTGAGCTGGGTCTGCTGGTGATGCTCAGCCTTCTAAGGCTGCTAAGAAGAAGAGGCAAATTCTGTTTGTTAGGAAGACAGAGGACAGGGCTCCAAGATGCCTGCTTTGTGGAGACAGAGATGGGAGGCCGAGCCTTCCTGCACAGCCTAATGGGGAGGAGGAGGACAGTAGCGCTTCCATGCTCCCAGCTATCTCTGCACCATCTGCTCCTCCACCTGTGCTCTGAACCTGTGACTGCCGGACTGGGGAGGAGCTGTCCAGAGGAGCTCCAGCCAGAGGCCACTCACTGTCCTCCCCAGACCCTTCACCCCCTCCCTAGTTGCACAATGTTTCTGTCCCTCTTCCATCCTCTTCTCCTTGGTCCTTAAAGGTCTTCCCAGGGCCACGGGCCCAGCTCTGCTGCACACAGACTACATTCTTGCTAGTAGAGTTCCCTCATGTCAGCCAGTCACAAGGCCTGGTCTGGGGTTAGCCTTCCATCCCAGACTGCAGCCACTGGAGCTTAAGTCTCAGGCTGCCCCTGACCGGGATCCATGCACCGACCCCAGCCTTCATTGGGAAGCTCCCCGCACTCCATGAAACACCTAAAGATGATGAGGGAGAGGTTTCTGCCCAAAGACACCCCTGCCCCCTCTTAACTGGGGCCACAGGCACCTTGATTCCTGCCAGCTGGGGGCTTTTGTCTGTTTCCCTGCCCAAAACTGCTGAGATATGGATCCAGCTCTAAGGTTCTGACACTGAGCCATTTGTGGTGGAGACCCTCCCCATTGATCAAACACTACTGTCTATACCTCCAGGAAGGGATGGAATCAGGAACACTTTGGGACAAGTCTGGCTTGACCCCAGATGGATGGTCTCTTGTCACAGCTCAGGTGAGCTCAGGCCAGCCCAGGTGAAATCCTTCCTGAGCCCATGGTCCTATGGCCACCTGGCTAGGTCTCATACCTACTTGGTCTCATCAAATCCTCCCCCTAGCTCTGCAAAGCATGTCGTGTTTATTAATTCCAATCTAAAAGTTTAGTTTGTAGTTCAGGTGTTCAGGGGAAAATGGGCTGACTTGGATCCAGAAAGCAAATTGCCTTGGTGGCACAGGGGTTAAAGCCCTCCACTAATGGAAAGGTCTGTGGTTGGTATCCACCAGCTGCTCTGAGGGAGAAAGATGTGGCCATCTGCTTCTGTGTAAAGATTTACAGCCTTGGAAACCCTCTGAGACAGTTCTACTCGGTACTAATGGTGGGATACAGTGAGATTGGTTTGGGGGTTTAGATCCAAAATCAGTTCTGACTGCAGACTAGCTTCCTTCTACTACAATGGCTGGGAGACACCATCAGCCCTCCAGCCCTGTGTGGGCCCCTCTGCCCTGAGTGTGCCCTGAGTGGGTGGGTGGGAAGCAGTCAGGACCTCCCGTTGCTGGCTGCCCCATGGGTCTGAAGGAGGAGGCCGCCCAGACCCCCGCCCAGCACGTGGCAAGGCCCCAGGAGCAGTCAAGGCCTGGCTCGAGGCCCGGGACCCTGCTGGGTGGTCCCCCACCAGCCATCACTTCAGCCCCCTCCCGCCCGCGCATTCCTGGCTCCCCCGCCCCGCCCCCGGCTCCCGGGCCTCCCAGCCCCCTCCACGCCGGCCCAGCCAGTGTCTGAATCGGCTTCTGATTCCTGCTCCGCCGCCGAGGCCCCCTCCCCTCCTCCTCCCTCCGGGCCCCGCGGCCCCGCCCCCGGCTGGGCCCGGGCTCGCGCTGGCTGCGCCCCCCACCCTCCTGGCACTGCGCGCCCGCCCTTGCTGTAGCCGAAGGAGGCGGCGGCTGGGCGCCCAGGCCCCGCCCGCCTCGGCCCTTCCCGGGAGGCCGGAGACCTGCTCAGCCCGGCCCTCGGCGGTGAGTGCGAGCGGCAGGCGGCGGGCGAGGGGGGAGGCATCCGCGGGCGGGGGCGCGGGCGACGCCTGTCATCGCGGCGGGCCCAGCGGGAAGGCGCGCGAACGGCCCGCCGCTGCACCGCCCGGGGCGTGCCCGCGACTGCTCCCAGCTCTGGGAAGGGCAGGGCAGGGCCGAGCCGGGCCAGCGGGGCGAGGCTATTAGGCATCGCTGGCGGTCCGCAGAGCCTGTCCTCGAGGGCGCGCCACCCCCGGGCAGCCAGCTGACCCGTGCGGCTCCGGCCATGCCCAGCTGGCCTTGGGGGCTGCTGTTGATCGCCGGCATGCTCTTGGCCTTGAGCGCCGGGCCGCCGGCTCCAGGCGACCCCTGCCATGACGAGGGTGGAGCCCCCCGCGGCTGCGTGCCTGGTTTGGTGAACGCCGCCCTGGGCCGAGACGTGCTGGCATCCAGCACGTGCGGGCGGCCGGCCACGCGGGCCTGCGACGCCTCGGACCCGCGCAGGGCACACCCAGCCGCCCTCCTGACCGCGGCAGGGGGCACGGCGGGACCCCTGTGCTGGCGCTCTGATTCGCTGGTGCGCGCGCCCCTCAACGTGACCCTCACGGTACCCCTGGGCAAGGCTTTTGAGCTAGTCTTCGTGAGCCTGCGCTTCTGCTCGCAGCCCCCAGCCTCGGTGGCCCTGCTCAAGTCACAGGACCACGGCCGCAGCTGGGCGCCACTCGGCTTCTTCTCTTCGCGCTGCGCCCTGGACTACGGCCGCCTACCCAGACCTTCCACTGGCCCCGCCGGCCCCGGACCTGAGGCCTTGTGCTTCCCGCCGCCCCAGGCCCAGCCCGATGGCAGCGGCCTCCTGGCCTTCAGTGTGCAGGACGGCAGCCCGCCAGGCCTAGACTTGGACAACAGCCCTGTGCTCCAGGACTGGGTGACCGCCACAGACATCCGAGTGGTGCTCACCAGACCCACCATGCTGCTGGGGGACGCCCGGGACACGGAAGCAGTGGCCCCTTATACCTACTCAGCTACAGAGCTGCAGGTGGGCGGGCGTTGCAAGTGTAATGGTCACGCCTCGCAGTGCCTGCTGGACGCCCAGGGCCACCTGGTCTGTGACTGCCGCCACGGCACCGAGGGTCCAGACTGCAGCCGCTGCAAGCCCTTTTACTGCGACAGGCCATGGCAGAGGGCTACTACCAGGGACGCCCATGCCTGCCTCGGTGAGGCCCTGGAGGGTGGTCTGGGGAGCTGGGACCTGGTGGGCCTCCCCTGACATCACTCCTTTCTGCAGCCTGTTCCTGCAATGGCCACGCCCGCCGCTGCCGCTTCAATATGGAGTTGTACCGCCTGTCAGGCCGTCGAAGTGGGGGCGTCTGCCTCAACTGCCGACACAACACTGCAGGCCGCCACTGCCATTACTGCAGGGAGGGCTTCTACCGGGACCCTGGCCAAGCCCTGAGTGACCGACGTGCTTGCAGGGGTGAGGTCCCTGTCCCTCTTGATCCCCAGCCCCCAACTGGGACTGTCTGCCCAGTCCAGGACTGACGGGACCCATCCTCCCACCTCTGCCCTTAGCCTGTGACTGTCATCCAGTTGGGGCTGCAGGCAAAACCTGCAACCAGACCACAGGCCAGTGTCCGTGCAAGGATGGTGTAACAGGTCTCACCTGCAACCGATGCGCCCTGGGCTTCCAGCAGAGCCGATCTCCTGTGGCACCCTGTGTCAGTGAGTGACCCGCAGCCTGACTCACCCATACACACTCTGCTGCCCCTCCCCCTGAGCCCTGCAGACCCCCTATTCCTGCCTCATTCTAGGCCTTCTTTCCCCTTGTCCAGAGACCCCTGTTCCCGGGCCCACTGAAGAGAGCAGTCCTGTGGAGCCCCGGGGTGAGTGGACCCAGACTGGGGGCTCTGGGAGAGGGGCTTATTTGAAGGGAGGAGCAGAGGGTACCCAGAGGGTGCCGGTGGGAGGCAGTGGGGAGCTGTGCTAGCCTTCCACCCTTTCCCAGACTGCAATGCCCACTGCAAACCAGCCCGGGGCAACTACCGTATCAGCTTGAAGAAGTTTTGCCGGAAGGACTATGGTAGGCCACCCGGGGCCATCAGCCCCCATCCTGCCTCCCACTACCTTTTGAATATCCTGACCCATGAGGAGCTATCCCCATCCCAAGGGCTCCCACTGTCCCTGCCTACCCCCTGCCCCTGAGGCTCCCTCCAGGGGTTGTCCAATCTGTGCCCCATTCTACTTGAGCTCCCCCGGTGCGCCTCCACGAGGCCCCACCCACCCACCTGATCCAGCCTATCTCCCCCTCCCCGCAGCGGTGCAGTTAGTGGTGAGCGCGCGCGGCGAGGCACGCGGCGCGTGGACGCGCTTCCCGGTGGCAGTGCTTGCAGTGTTCCGGAGCGGGGAGGAGCGCTCGCGGCGCGGAAGCAGCGCGCTGTGGGTGCCTGCGCAGGACGCGGCCTGCGGCTGCCCACGCCTTCTACCCGGCCGCCGCTACCTGCTGCTGGGAGGCGGACCCGGGGCCGCGGCCGGGGGCGCTGGGGGCCGGGGCCCGGGGCTCAGCGCTGCCCGCGGGAGCCTCGTGCTGCCCTGGAGGGATACATGGACGCGGCGCCTGCGGAGACTGCAGCGACGCGAGCGGCGAGGGCGCTGCGGAGCGGCCTGAACCCGCGAGACGCGGCTCCCCATCACCGTGCACGGTCATCCAGCGCATCCGCCTGCCCTCCTAGGAGTCTTATGTATCAAGTCGCGCGCGTTCATCTAGGGACCCCGCCCCCGCCCCCGTGCCGGTCCCACTGGGCGCCTCCCTTGGCGCCTGTGCGGGGAGGGGTGTGAGGACAGACGCGGCGACACCCCGCCCTGACACAGGGGAGTTACCGCCCCCAAGACCTGCTTAGACGCTCCCTTGGGCGGCTGTCATCCCCAAGGACTCTGTTATCCCCGACGCTATCTGCCCTCTCCAAAAGGCACCGTAACTCCCAGAAGGCTGTGAACCCCTCGTAGAAATGGATCCTAACAGGACTCTGCAAAATCCCCAAGGGCCGCTGTGCCCCCCAGAGTTCTGTAGTCCTCTAGAGAGCGCCCTGACCGTCCCAAAAGGCACTGTGAACACCTTAGACGCCTGTGGACCCCCTCTGGGGCCCGGGGGCCCTCCCCCGCCAGGACCCGCAGAGGGCGCCGTGCCACCTCCCCAGAAGCATTGCCACCTTGGTGTCTGGCGCCACGTCCGTCCTGGCTTGGTCCTCCCAGCCTGTCACCTGTCTGCCTGCCACCGTCTCTGCCGTGAGATGTCCGCGTCCCTGTCCCCAGCTGGGTCTCTGCCTGCTGGGACCCTGTCTCGTCCGGCTGCTTGGGACCCAGTCCTCAGGGCCCATCCGGTTCCCTCCCGCCCCCTCCACTCAGGACCCCCTGAGTCCCCTCTCGGTCCGCTTGGGACCAGACGTCGCGCCCACGCGTGCGTGCGATTCAGCGGACAATGGTCATCACGTCCCCGCTCCCGATGCCCCGGGTCCTGGCCTCAACAGGACCACGCAGACCACTCTCCCCTCACTTCACTCGCGCCGGAGGACCAGCGCGCTAGTCCCAGCCATTTAACCCGGGCCGCGGTGCTGAGCCAGCGCATGCTCCCCAGCGGCCAGTGCCGGGCGTCGGCGCGCATGCCCAGAGACGGCTCTGCAGCGACCCGCGGGCTCTCGGGGTGGGCAGCCGGCGGCGCGTGCTCAAAGGGCGGGGTCGGCGGCGCGCGTGCTCAGGGGGCGGGGTCGGCGGCACGCCTGCGCACAGACCCGGCGGCGCGGTCGCTGAGTGAACTGAGAAGAGGCGGCGTGGCGGCCGAGGTGGGTTCGCAGCGGTGCGGGCGGAGAGGGCGGGCTGGGGGCGCCGGACTGTCACCGCGAGTGCGCCGCTGGCAAGGAGGGCGTGTGGGGCCGGGCTGCGAGGCCAGATGTGCGGGGACTCCGGTCACTGCGGTGGGGGCCCCCCCCAAGCTGCGCGCCCCCGACTGACTGTGCGCGTCTCCGGCCCCGGCGAAGGCGACTCGGGTGCGACCCCCTGGCCGGCGGGACTTGGAGCTCGCGTGTGTCACCCTTTCCTGCGTGCATTTTCCGTCTCCTCCGGGTAGGAAACCCTTCTCTGCATTGGGTCCCAATTCCAGCCGCCCTTCCCTCGCCTCTTGCTGCAAAGACCTGCCCCAGGAGGACACACACCTGCCGCCTGGGGTGGCCACCCCGACCCTGAGCCCTGTCCGCTGGGAGATGGCGGCTTGGCATCCTTGAGTAAGACAGCTGGAGGTGCTGACAGCTTAGCCAAGCCTTGTCACGATCTTCTGGGCCAGGGGTGCAGTGCAGAAAGCAGTCTGTGCTTTGGGCCTCAGGGATTGGAATTTCCGAGCTGGCAGTCAAGGGCAAAGGTTGTCTGGGTGGCGCCGAGCTATACAGCTTGATTGCTGGGTTCGTGGTGGTGCCTGTTTCTGCATATCCTAGCCACTCCAGGACCCATGGGAGCACTCAGCATACTGCCCTGAATCCCTTGAATGTCTGGGCAGTTTGCAGGATGAGTCCTGGCAGAATTGGTGCATATTGGGTTATTAGCACTGCCTTTCCTTTTCTTCTGTCGGTGGCACACAGGTGGCACCTGTAAACATCTGTTTGGTGACCTTGTGGGGCTTGCAAGTTCTTTTCATTTAGAGGACTACAACCAGAGAGAAGCCAACAGACAATCAAATCAAGAAGTTTTTCAAAGATTTTCTGTCTCTCTATTTCTAGCCAGTAGTAGTGTGAGCCTGCTCAAGCTCTCATTTTCCTGACGGTTGCTTCTCCTTTAATCTTCTCAGGCCCTCCAGTAACGTTTGTCAGGGCAGGGAGTGGGCTGGGGCTCCCATAAATGTTGTGAAAGGAAGCAGATTGCTGTAAGTAGACACAGTGGTTTGCAGTAGGGTTAAGGGGTGACCTTCCTGGGTTGCAGATGCAATCTGGAAATCTAAAGGGTTTTCATAACAGTCGTAAAATTCACCCCCTGGATCTGCAAACTCACCTCCAGGTGGGCCTTGCTCTCTCCTGCTGACCACACCTGCTGGGACGGTCCAGCAGGCTTCAGTGACCTTGGGCACGTAGCCCTGCTCCTAATTCGCCTTGCCCTCTGAGCCAGCCTCAGTGGATACAACAACTAAGTGTGCCTTTAGATGGCTTCTGGTTGGAAGTACCTTGGTCCAACCAGCACACTGCCATCAAGTCGCTTCTGACTTCAAAGGACAGAGTAGAACTGCTTTTTAGGGTTTCTGAGAGTCATCTTTACAGAGCAGATAGCTTCACATTTCTCCTGCAGCGAGACTGGAGAGTTTGAACCACTGACCCTTTTGTTAGCATCCTAGCCCTTAACCCACCCCACAACCCACTGTCCGCGAGTTGATTTTGACTTCATAGTGTTCTGACATTGGATAGAGTAAGTAGAGCTGTTTCTATGGCTTCAGAGGTCAGCACATAACCAACTCTACCTACCACCTGGACTCCTTTCAGAACACCAAAACAGGTTGTAAAAGCACTTGTGTCCACTTACCCTTTTTAGTGTTTGTCCTGTGATCACAGCTTTTCTGTTATGACAACTGTGTAGATGGCAGAAGGAACCCTTTAAGTACAGCCATTTATCCTTTCAGATGGAGATCATATGAAAGACACACAATTCCAGGCCTTGTCTTATGAAGCCACTTGAATCTATTATTCAATGTTACCTATGTCTCCTGGGTTCATGCCTTGCCTGAGGGGGGGCACCTTGCCTTGTGGTGTGGATAAAAACATGGCTAAGACTTGGTCTCTTCAGGGACTCACGGTGGAGACAAGATAGGCAGGTAAACTCACCCTGGGAGCTGATCTGATCGAGGTGGACCCTGCTTGCTCTGGACCTCTGGAAGACTGTTCTCCAGCTGGACATGGGCACAGGGCATCTGTTAAGGGATCGGACTGGGTTTTGAAGGGTGGTTAGGAGTGCCAAAACCAAGTGAGGCAAAGAGCCTCCAGACAAATGAAAGTCCGGCATGAAGGAAGAGGCTGGAAGCAGGCGTGGGGCACAGGAGGGGAAGGCTCTGGGGTCGGCAGAAGACCTTGGTTCCTACTCTGGGTGCAGTGAGGATGATCACAGGTTAATGAGTGGCCTGTTCAGATGTGAATTTTCCTAAAGGTGCTGGCCTGGACTGGTAAAGGGCTGTGTTGCCCTGGGGACAGCAGGGTTCCCCCCCACCCCCCCCACGTCCAGCAAGGCCATGAGAGAGGGCAGTACTATGGAAGGAAGAAGGGAGCAGTTCAGTGATCCGGGAGCGACTGTGGTCGTTCGGTGTGAGAGGAAAAACTCCATTCCAACTCACAGTGATGCTGTAGGACAGAAAAGAGCTTCCCCAGAGAGTGTCCAAGGCTGTCCGTCTCTACTGAGGCAGACAGCCTCATCTTTCTTTCTCCCTAAGAACAAATGGTAGGCCTGAACAGCCAACTTTTCAATTAGCAGCCCCATATTCAACTGGACTATGGAATCCGAGAGTCTCCTAAGCTATTAGGCCCTTAAAGCACGGAAGGCCCACTCTTCACCTGGATTGGGGGGAGGGAAGGGTGGTGAGGTTTTGCACCCTGGCAGCTGTGGTAGAGCAAAGGACAGGATGTAAGATACTCGAGTCTTGCTATCGGGTCAGTTCTGACTCACGCGTTCCAGAGCAGAAGTGAGCCCCGTAGGGTCTGCGTGGCTTTGCTCTTGTGGAAGCAGGTTGGCAGGCCTGCCTTCACAGCACCGCTGCTTGGCTTCAAACCTCTAACCTTTCAGTTAGCAGTCAAATGAAAACTGTTTGTATCTTCAGGGACCTGAGTATGGTGCTCATGGTGCAAAATCACAGCACCCCAGGGGCCTTTCTCTCTCAGCCAGGCCACTTGTTGAAAGGACCCTATCTCCCTCCAGGTGAGGGTTGGGTCCTCATGAAACAAGCCTGGTAAGCCCCAAAGGTCTCGCTTTCCAGTCTTCTGACAGCACATGCTGAGAAGGCTTCAGAAAATGACTGTAGATCCCCCCTCTCCCCTATGCTCCTCCCAGGACCCCAGTGGTGTCTGAACATCAGCAGTAGGACTCTGGGGAAGAACCCATTGAGCTGTGGTCCCTTCCTCCACCTCCCTCGCCTATAAGGTGCCGTTGGGAAAGGGGAAGGTAAGAGGATAAAGAAAGACCAGAGTACCATTGCAAAAGGAACATCTCTCTGCACAGGCAGAAGGGGATTATTGGAGGCTCGCTCTGATCTCTGAGTGTTAGCAGCTGTCTTTGTCTTTGGCAACCAGCCTTTGCACTCCTCCAAGCACCCAGAGGTCCTTAGCACAGCCAGACTCCTTGGGGCAGCATTTGCAGGTGCAGCAGGGATTTCTACCCCACCCCATTTCCCTTCTCCCACATGTCCCCCGGCACTCCCAGACTGTTTCCTAATTGTTACACAATTTTAATTGGGTGCTGCAGACACTGAGGGTGGTGGTTTAGATTTTGATAACGTTACTGTGGTGATTATGTTACAACTGAAGCCCTTACTTTGGTCAGCAGCCCCTTACCTCCTATTGGGCATTTCCTGCCACTCCTTGCTTCATACCCCAACTGTCTTTCATAATTTCTGTTCTAGCCTTCCCTTGAGCCTCCCAAGTAACAACCCCCCGACCCCCATCCCCCATGTCTCTTGCTCTCCCTTGGAACCTCTAGGCCCCTGTTTTAGCCTCTTTGGCTTTTTGGATTATGTGAGGTTAAACCATAAACAAACACACACAAAATCGAATCTGTTGCCATCCCCTCCAACTCAGGATGATTCCCCATGTGTCAGCAGAAACTGCTGGGACTTTCTTCCGCTGGGCTGCTGTGGGTTCACACTGCCAACACTTCTGCTTGTGGTCGAGCACAAACCACTTGTTACTCCCGAGGACCTGCTAGCCTACAGGACCGTCAGGGGTGACTTTAGAGCTGAGCGACGAAGGACATGCTCCCTGCCTGCACTCCCCGGAGCTGAAGGGCTCAGCAGGCCCTAGACAGGCCTGTTCTCCTGTGGCCCTGGCCCTGTCTTTGCTGTGCCTGCCTCTTTATAAGACTGAGGCCTCCTTCCCTTTCAGGCTCTGCAGAGGCAGGACCTGGCCCCCTTCTTTCCTTGTGGGCTGGGAGCCCAGATGTACCTGCTTACCTCTGGAATTGCCACGGTCACTCCACTGGCATTCTATACTGCCCAAGCTCGAGTAGGGCTGGGGTAGGGCCTTCCGTCCCTGTCTTTCAGCACTGGGTCCAGGCATTCCGGAAATGCTTCTGGAATCCGATGATTAAACCTGTGAGACTCCATCCTAGGCCCCACGTGTGACACACCTGTCAGAGGCACGCACCTGGCTCGGAACTCGGACCAATCCAAATTCTAGAGTTGTTGAGCGGAACCTTCTGGTCTTTTCTCTGTGACCTGGATGGGGCTGTTTTCCTGACCTGCTGGTGGGAGACCCCTAACAGATCCTTTGTGAGCAAACCCCATTCTTCCTGCAGCCCTGGACCAAATCAGTCTGTTCTGCCTGCCAAGAGCCGGACGCCAACTGCCTTGCTCCTGGCGGATACCAGGTTACCAGCTCCGCTGTCGAGACCTGCATTTGAACTTGCAATTGGGAATAGTCCGGAGGCCAGCCAGCTGGCCTGAGGTGCTGTGACTAACGCCTTGTTAGTGGCTACACCCTTGTTGTACTTGGCTTGGCTCTTGCGTTGTGTGCCATCCTCTGAGGCCTCACTGTCGTGTTTTCTGGTAATTAGCCACCGGGCAGTCTCTGTGACATGCAGGTCTTCGAGGTAAGGTGAAGCTCAGCACACCTGGCTTTCCTGTTCTGTAACACTGATGGCCAGAGGGTCACATGCCTGGGAAACGTTGCCCACGGCTCCCTGGTATTTGATGGCCTCTCCAATTCACGTTCCTCTCAGGTCTGCTGTTCTAACTGCCTTGAGTCTCCGCTGGCTTCCTTCTATGGCTCCCGACTTCTCAGGGAGACCGGGGAGACTGGGCAGGCCTGGACAGGAAGCCGTAGCATTCAGGGCAGGTTGTGGAGGTCCCAAGCCCTAAGTATTGTGGGGGCACCACCACAGACCGGAGTATCTGAAGGCTGGGGATAGGGGGAAGGACTAGGAGGCACTCAGAGACTCCACAAAGCCCCGAGCTAACATAGGGGGAGGAAGGGTGGTCACACCTTGCAAAGAGCTGGTGGGGCCACAGAGCAGGTAGACTCAAGGTCGGGGGAGCCGCAAGGGCCGACTTTCTGGTTTCCCGGGAGAGGCAGCAGGAAAGTGTGGGTGGGTGGCTCTGTGTGTGTACCTCAGGGAGACAAAGATAAGGGGAACAGGGCCACATGTGCTTGTCAGATTTGGGAGCAAGGTGGGCGGGGTGGGGGAGCAGGGCCCCTGGAGGTGCTGTCCAGGACACAGTGGAGGCCTCAGGCTCATCCAGGGGTGGCGGTGGAGGTCCGAGAGTGAGGAAGCCCCTGCCTCTGGTGAGAGTGGGACAGGAGTTGGCAGCGTGAGCTGGCTCCATGGGCCCAGGAGAGGCTGCTGGCTGGGGTGCCAGGAAGCCTGCCAGGTAACAGCGAGGCCAGCCCTGGGACTTGGCACAGTGACCACTCACGGTCAGGCTCTGAGACAGTATTGGGGGACTGAGACTCGGGAGTAGTGGTCTCATGACTGAAAGCTTGCAAGAATGATCTCGGTCGATAGAGGAGGACAGCGGGCACAGACGTGGCTGGTGAGGTGTTTGACTACATGGCAGGCTGGTTTCAGGGTGGCCAGCATGCTGTGGGTAACAGCATCTGAAATCATGACCCCTGAGACCCGGGCTGTGGTCAGAGAGCAGGACAGAAGCCCAGGGGACAGGGGGACCTAGGTGAGGGTGGGGTGGAGAGTGAGGAGCCAAACCTTAACCAAGGGCACAGCGGCCACTGGTCACCCAGGCCAGATGGGACTCCTCTGGCACTCAAAATGTGCCCTCCAGAATCCCCAGCCCACAGAGATTCACCGATCCCCTAGGCCCCCGTGGCTCCCGGATGTGAGTCCCACCTCATGGCTCTCAAACACCTCCCCCCTCCCCATGCCACCTCCTGACATTCAGACAGCTGTCCTTCCATCCTCTTAGCCCAGAATGAAAGCCTCACAGTGAATTTGCCTTCATGGGCAGGAGGTCTACAAACCCTCTGTAGCCATAGGATCCGTGGGCACCTCCCCACCCTCTCTTGGCAGGTCTTTGTGTGAGGGAGGGGCTCTTTCACTGGGCTTCACTACATAAGCTGTTGCCTCTGCGGAAGGGCCCCGGAGCCCCCATCTGAACCCCTAGACAGAGATCCACAGTCCCCAGTTTTAACTGTCTGTTCCTCACCTGTCTCAGTCATGGTGTCTCAGTCAAGCTGTTATGAGCTTAAGGTGTTCCCTGTGTCTCTGTTTGTTGTCTTGGTAAACCTCAGGCATCTAGTGGGCACTTGGGAAAAATTCAGAAGAGTGGACGGGCTGTGGTCTCCCTCCCAGGACCCTGGACACCAGAACGCAGACCATGTGTTCCGAGGCAGCTGAGGCTCGTGGGGGAGGGGCTGGGCGTTTGCCTGCCTTTCCCCATGGGCATGGGTAAGAGGAGGTGCCTTGAGGTCATCAGACTGGACCTGGATGGGTCGCTGGTAGGAGCTGGTCCTTACTTCCTTTCAGTGTCCGAGTCTCCTCTCCCTAGAGTACACTGCTGACAGTCACTCCGGGCCACACCCCTCCTCCTCCTCCTCTGTCCCTTTGGCATCCTGAGATCCTGAAAGCCCAGAAACTGCCAGCCTCGGGCCCTTGGTTGCTACCCTGGTGCTGTCTTACTGTGTCGTGTAGTCCCCATCTGTGGCTCATGGCTAGAGCTAGCAGGGAATAGCGCCTTAGTCACGTCTGCGTCCCATCCCGGCCTCCTGTGTGAACACATCTGTACTTCTAGCCCCGCCCCCCCACCTCACATCACCCAGGATCTCATGCTATCAGCGTTTGGTGCCGGGGACTAGAGAGGAGGGACAATGTTCTAAAATCCATTGTAGGGGAGCAAACCTTTCTGTCCTGTGAAAGTCCTTCCCCCTGCTGGGTCTTCTGGTTCACCACCAGGGAGCCAACACAGAGCTGCTGAATCCACCCAGGCCCCCGACCCCGCTCACGGGACACCAGGCTGGCCTACTGGAGTGGGAGACGTGAGGCACTGTGACAGCTGATAACGGGCCAGTTCCCAAGGCCCTGGGGTGGTGGGGCAGGAGCCCAGTGGGGTTGCTTCTCATGCAGGCCTGCCTCTTGCCTTCGAAGCCCATGGGGCCCTTTGGTTATGGGTACCCCTTGGGGAGCACACGTATGTGGGTGTGGGCAAGGGTGAACACACGCAGACAGACCTCAGTGACGGGTCCTGAAACCCCACCCCTGGGCAAGAGTCTCTCTGTTCACTCGCTGCCCTCACTATCAGGTATTGTTCTCCTGGTACTGCCCAGCCCACCTGGACTCCCCCAGTTCCCACGGTCACAGCTGGTCCCCTCGCATCATTCAGCGTCTCTTCCAGCCCTAACATGCAGGCTGCGCCCCCTTGTACGTCAGCCCCCCGCCCCCTCAGCACCTTTACCTCCTAGGATGAAGGCCCAGTTCCCCTTAACCGTCACTGCTGCCCTCTCTTCAGGCTGTTGTGACCCCCAGTGCCCTTGGCAAGAACGTCTTCCGCTCTGTCCTGAGGGGCCAGTGGAAGTGGGGTGTAGAACAGGGATCAGGGATCAGGGTCAGGGTTCTGCTGGGTCACATGGACAAGTCTCCCACACTCGGGCATCTGAACACCTATGGGATCATGTCCCCGACTCAGATGGGCAGCATAGCGGTGGGCACTGAGGAGAGCTCCAAGCCTGCTGGGTTAGGGGGGCGTCTAGGGGATGCCATGAACCACCCAGGGCCAGTCCTCCCTGTGCTCAGGGACCCTGAGGTCCCTGTCCAGCCCTGTCAGGTGGTACAGATGCCACATCCTGGGGCTAGTTAGGAAGAACGGGGCAGGAAACCCAATCACTCGGTGGTCCTGGGGGTCGGACAGGGGGCAGGCACTGGCACCTCTGGTCCCTTCCCATGGCTGAGGGAAGTGACATCAGTCACTGTGTTCTCGGGGTGACCTGGGGTGGGGGCAGCAAGGGAAACGTGTTTTAACAGAGCCTGTGTGTGGGGGGGTTATCAGCAGAAAGGGAGTCCTTGTTCAAGTAGCCTTGGGGCACTATGCCACTCAGCATCTGTGGCTGTCCTGCTCGGGACCCCCCACACGCAAACCTGAGCATCTCCCTCGTGCCACACGGGCCGCCTCAAGGACATCTGAGCTGCCCCAGTGTGCCAGGCTGGGCTGGACACTTTCTGTAAGCAGTCTGCACTAATCCCCATACACAATGGGCAAAGTCAGCCTGAATGCACACATCGGATCCTATCCCTCCCCACATCCTGCTGAGCGTGGAGTAAAACCAGTCTCCTCCATGTACCGCCGCTTTGCCTCTGTGACTGCCCCTGCTTGCTGGCTGCCACTGTGCACCCTACTCTCCCCACCCACCCATTCGGCTCCAGGGTCCCCTCGTGTCTGACTGTTCTCAGCCAGCTCGAAACCCAGCCGACCACCTCCACCAAACTCCCTGCCGTGGTGTGGATCATGGGACAGCAGAGCTACTCCATAGTGTTCCCAAGACTGCAGATGGAGCAGACTGCTTTGTGTTCTCCCGAGGAGCGGCTGGTGGGTTTGAACTGCCGACCTTCCCGTTAGCTTCTACCCACTCTGCCACCAGGGCTCCTTTGTCACCCTCCAGATGTCAACATCTGCAGTTACTAGTCGAACAGAGAACCTGTGGGATATTCTGTTTTCCTGGAATTACAGGCTAAGCCCAACGCCAGGGCCAAGCCACACAGAGCATGGCCCCCTTCCAAATTTGGGGAGTTGCCCAAAGCCCGGGCTGACCACACGATGACTCGCGGCAGGACTGCTGGCAAGGGCAGTGACATGAGCCCTCCTAACACAAGAGTCGCCGTACATATGGATGTCGGGGGGCCACCTAAGCAGGGGCAGGGGGCAATGGGAGAACCCACCTCTGCAGACAGGCACCACAAGTGTGCATGCACACCCCTGGGACGGCCAGGCCTTTGTCCAGCCCAGCCCTGTGTTCTGGGAGGCGAGCTCCACATGACAGATGAGGAAGCTGCCGTTCAGGGAAGGTCACTGGCCTGTCCGAGGGCCAAGCAAACCAATGGTGAGGCTGGACTTGAAGCCAGGCCGGACTGCCTCCCACCTGGGACTTTGAAGAGGGCTGGCTGCTGAGTGGACACACAGAAAGGGGGTCACCTGAGCTGTGAACACCTACCTCCCAGACTCCAGTGTTCTAACCCGGATTCTATGTTTTCTGTTTCCTGCCTCCTCTTATGCCCCCATCCAACTTGGTCATATTTGTCATTTCTGTGATTCATTCATTCATGTATCATTTGTATATTGTTGATTTTAAGTGTTGTCGAGTCAGTTCCGACTCATTGCTACCGTGTTTAGGGTTTCCGAGGAGAAATTGGTAGGTTTACGGTGCAGTGCTGATCCCGCGGTGTCTCACCAGGAATCACCATTTGCGTAGTAATAAAAAAAATTCTAAGACAGCCACCCGGGACCTGCTTTGTTACAGCTTTGTATTGTGACGTGGGTGAAAGTTCACAGAAAAACTTGGTTTTCCATTCATTGTTTTTACCCACCCTGCAATGTAACTCTCTCCACTCGGTCCTTTTGTTCCCTGGTTCCATTCCTCATGCTTTCCTCTCCCTTCCTGCCTTCTGAGCTTTATTTATCTCTGAGCAAATGCTGCCCTTTGATCTCCAATGGAGTGTGTGCCTCCTGGCCTGTAGGCCTATCTGTCATCTGGCTCAAAGTTAGCCATGAGGGTGAGTTTAGTTTCAGGCCTGAAAGGTGACCAAAGACCCCCAGTAAACCTGGTCTTTTTTATGCGATTTTGCGTTTTCTTCTACTTTCTGCTCCCACTCCTCTTGTGATTCCTTGCAGAATGGTCAGCCAACACCATCTAGTGCTCCTGGTCTCAGGGCCGTGGACGCTGAGACTCCTGGGCTCCGCTCATCCTTTGGACTCTTGATTTCCACGTGTCTTTGTTTTTCTTCACTCTGCTCTCCGCTGGCTGAGGAGACACCGATAGTTGTACCTTAAGAGGGTTCCCACCTGGTTTATATTGACGTCTTGAGGTCATTGTGGGTCTGAGAGGAGACCTAGGGAGTTCCTTAGGGTCTCCTGCCCCCTAGGCCTTGCCTCAGCTGCCCCTCCGGCCCAGGCACATCCCTAGGCCACTTAACTGCAGCAAAGGAAACTCCAGGTCTACAGCTTCTGAAAGCTCTGCCGGCAGGACCTCTAGGCCACCGTAGTTGCTTGTGCAGGTTCCAGTTTAATATTCAACCCCACTCTGGGGCGGGTGGAGCGAGAATGGACACCATTCTGTCCAGCCCCTGTTCTGGTCACAGATGTTTTGATTATCCTGGCACTTTTTTTGACCCAGGCAAGATGGTTCTGGAGTCCCTGCAGAGGTTCATGTGCTGGCCTTTTAAACCCCATGGGAGGAGGGAGACCCACACTATTGTTCCTCCCAGGACCAAGCAAACCCACTGGCCACCCACTGGGTTCTCTCCTGTCTCCTAAGAGGGCAGCCTTGGCATGGCTCTTCCAGCGGGACACACTATGTTGGGCTAGTTAGGAGAACTGCTTCCATTCATGTTACCTGTGAGGAGCCCCGCTCCCCTTGCCAGGAACAACGTCTAGAGTCTGTCTTCAGAAAACGTCTGCTTCACACACGGCTCGATGCATTCACAGAGCATCGGCTGAGCACAAGAGACCAGAACCCACTGAGGCAGACTTCCTGGGCCATCAGCAGGTGTCCCTCGGAGAGGTCAGACGTGGAGCTGCTGAGTCACCAGCCGGCAGCCCCTTCAAGCTGTCCACCTACAGCACGTTGCCTTCAACATCTGCTAGCATGGTGCCCCCGCCTCCTTTGACTGCCGGTATCTTAGGGTTCCTGTACTGGAGAGGGTACCCCAAGCCCCCCAGGGTGCAGGATGGTTCTTTGTGGCAGCCTGGTTTCCTGTCCACCTCTGTTCTGCCCCTGCCCCAGCACCCCCATCGTTTTTCTCTCCCATTAGCTGCCCGGAGAGGTGACTTGCATTTCCTAGACGCCCACATTCGTGATGCTTTTGAAGTTTGTTGTATGCTGTCGAGCCAGTTCCAACTCACAGTGACCCTGTATACGGTTTCCCGGGAGCAGCTGGGGTATTTGAACCACCAACCTTACAGTGCAAACCAGCCTTGCAGTCAGTGTTTATTCTGCAGCGCATACATGCGTCACTCTGAGGAACGCTTGCAGTGAGGATTTACCAGGTGTCTCTGGTGTCTCTGCGATCCTTGTTGTTGGGTCTGTCCGGTCGATGTCCATTCACAGCCCGTGTGGCAGGAGTAAGCAGATCTCCAGATCTGTCTCCTGAGAAGACTCTGAGTGGATTTGAACCACCAACCTTTTGGACAGTCATCGAGTGCTGAACTCTTTGTGCTATTCAGAGAGGCTCCTTTGCTTACAGTTAGCATTTTCTTGTACCTCCTAATGATGTCGAACTGTGGCCCACTCGGCTGGCTCTTTGTCTTCCTGTGGTGACCTGTGTGTGGCTGTGATGCTGGATCTGTGCCGCCGGCACGTCACACACCAGCAGCGCCACCTGCAGGACAGGTTTCAGCGGAGCTTCCAGACTAAGACTAGGAAGAAAGGCCTGGCGATACACTTCTGAAGTTAGCCCTGAGAGCTCTGTGGGCCTCAGTAGTAGACTGTGTTACCTCATACTGGAAGAAGAGCCCCGCGGCTCAGACACTCGTGCAATAACAAATGTCCTTTCTTCGTTCTTGCAGGGCATAGGATGGCAGACAGGGCAGCAGAAAGCTCCCGGAGAGGCAGCTGCAGGACCTAGCCGTGCTTTGGCCCCCTCCAGAGGGAGGGCAGACGCCCCCCACGCCAGCAGGCAGCACTGGACGCTACCCCTAACTATGGACTCCCTCGGGTACAACTGCTTTGTGGACCAAGAGAAAATGGACGCAGCCATCCAGGACCTGGGTCCAAAGGAGCTGAGCTGCATGGAGCTGTCCGAACTGAAGCAGCTGGCACGCCAGGGCTACTGGGCACGCAGCCACGCCCTGCGGGGTAAGGTGTATCAGCGGCTGATCCGAGACATCCCGTGCCGCACAGTCACCCCCGATGCCAGCGTCTACAGCGACATCGTGGGCAAGATTGTGGGCAAGCATAGCAGTAGCAGCTTGCCCCTGCCCGAGTTCGTGGACGACACGCAGGTGCCCAGCTACTGCCTGAATGCGCGGGGTGAGGGCGCCGTGCGCAAGATCCTGCTGTGCATCGCCAACCAGTTTCCCGACATCTCCTTCTGCCCCGCGCTGCCGGCTGTGGTGGCGTTCCTGCTTCATTATAGCCTGGACGAGGCCGAGTGCTTTGAGAAGGCCTGCCGCATCCTGGCCTGCAACGAGCCGGGCCGCAAGCTCATGGACCAGAGCTTCCTGGCCTTCGAGTCCTCCTGTATGACCTTCGGGGACCTAGTGAACAAGTACTGCCAGGCGGCCCACAAGCTTATGGTGGCCACGTCCGAGGACGTTCTGCAGGTCTACGCAGACTGGCAGCGCTGGCTCTTTGGCGAGCTACCCCTCAGCTACTTTGCCCGCGTCTTCGACGTCTTCCTGGTGGAGGGCTACAAGGTACTGTACCGGGTGGCCCTGGCCATCCTCAAGTTCTTCCACAAGGGGCGGGCCGGGCAGCCCCCCGAGTCCGACAATGTGAAACAGGACATCCGGGCGTTCGTCAAGGACATCGCTAAGACCGTGTCTCCCGAGAAGCTGCTGGAGAAGGCGTTCGCCATCCGGCTCTTCTCCCGGAAGGAGATCCAGCTGCTACAGCTGGCTAACGAGAAGGCGCTCAAGCGGAAGGGCATCACTGTCAAGCAGAAGAGGTAGTGGCCAGGTGCCGGGGGTGCGGCTGGGCACTAGGGGCCCGAAGTCAGGGGCTGGGTGTTTGGCCTGGAATAAGGGTGCGGGGTGTGGCCCCGTGTTAAGGTGCTGGATGCAAGGCCCGTGAAGGACAGGGTCTGTGCTGTTGTGAGCTGGTCCTACACCTCTTGACCTGTCCCCCTCCCCGTCCATCTACTTGCCTACCCATGCATGGAACAAGACACCTAGCTAAGTGTCTTCCCGGAGGCTGGCTACCAGCCACTGAGGGGCTAAGAAGCATGTGGCGCAGATGGACGCCTCTTCAGGCCCCGTCCTCAGGTCCCCAGGCCAGGGGTCAGAGGCCAGCAGTGTGGGCTCGCTTCGGGCAACCCTGGACGTCACACTAGTCTGTGTGGCATTTGGGAGCAGGCCTAGGCAGTGTACCAAGAGTCTTGGCAGAGTCACTCGTGGTGGACAGATCCCCTCTGTGGGCACGTGTGAGGTGTGGGTCCACTAACTGCTGTGTGTCTGTTTTCTCTCTCCTTCCTGTCTGTCAGTCTGTCACTTTCTAAAAGGTAGGTCTGAGAGCCTCCAGCTGGCATCCTCTCTGCTCCTTGCTGGGCTTCCGCGGGGCTGCCTCTGAGCCTGCCTGCCGGTCGGGTGCTTACTGTCTGTCTGTCTGTCTGTCGGCTTGACTGCCTCCAGGGTGTTGGCTGTGGGTGCTTGGCTGACCCCCAAGCCTTGTCTGATTGTCTGTTTCTTAGAGAAGAGGCACTCTGTCCCATCCAGATGGGTGGGGTGGGAGACACCCCCTGGGTGAGCAGCAGCACCCCATCTCTTCTTGGCACCCCTTGAGAATCAGGTGCCAGACCTGGGTGTGCTGGGAAGATCCTTACGTCTCCGCTCAAGTTGGGGTAAGGGGGCGTGGGGCATCGGGGGCGTGGTCTGAGCCGTGCCGCTCTCCCAGGCAGTTTGTGCATCTGGCTGTCCACGCGGACAACTTCCACTCGGAGATTGTCAGTGTCAAAGAGATGCGGGACATCTGGTCGTGGGTCCCTGAGCGTTTCGCCCTCTGCCAGCCTCTCCTGCTCTTCTCGTCACTGCAGCATGGCTACAGCCTGACCAGGTGACACCCGGGGACCCAGGGGAGGTGCACAGTGAGGTGCTGTTCCAGCCCCCCGGGGTCTGGTATCGTCCAGCCTCATCTCCCACCCCCAGACGTAGCATCCCCTCCATGGCGTGGGGCTCCCTCCGGCTCCTGCTTCCTCACAGTGCTGGCATGGCTGTGTCTCTCCTCCCAGCCCTGGGCACCATGGCCCGGGGCTCCTACCACTGCCCACAGGAAGCTCAGTCCCCAGGCCTCTGCACCTGACAGCCCCAGGTCCTCAGTTGGGGTGGTCCAGGAGATGCGGGAACCCTATAGTTAGGCTGTCCCGTGTGGTCTCTGCTCACAGGTTCTATTTCCAGTGTGAAGGCCACGAGCCCACCCTCTTGCTCATCAAGACCACACAGAAGGAGGTGAGGAGAGATGTGGGGTATACACCTCATGCTCCGGGTCGGGTTTTTTAACCCCCACTTCTGCCCCTGAGTCCCCCGGAGCTTCCTGACTCCGGGGTCCTGGCTCCCTACTCTACTCATAACCCCTACAAGCCTCTAACCCGTGGTCCTCAGCCGTCTGCGGTGGACCTCACGAGGAGGTCAGAAGTCAGGCCAAGCACCTGCTTGCTCTAGATCATCGTGGTTCAACAGTGGGGCTGACAGCCCCCCTCCCCGCCCTGGCGCACCCGCCGCCCCGAGTCGGGCGTCTTGCTCCAGGCACAGAGCTTCAGCCTGAGTGTACCCCTGGGGTCAACGCCTGAGACCAGAGTGTCCACACCGGCAAGTGGGGCCACACTCGAGGTCCAAGAAGGGAAATGGAGGCATCCAAACTGTGTCAGGTGTTGGTGGGATGGGGGAACCGAGACAGCATCCCCAGCCCCTGGCTGCCACCCCCTCCCAATAGCTGGTGGGAGACAAGACTCTGTGGTTCTTTGGATTGAGGTGACCATGTTGCCCCCAGACTTGAATCTTCCCTGCGCCATTGTCCACTTGAGCCAGAGTGGACACCTGCAGACTACAGTGCCTCACCTGGGCCTGTCCCCCCACAGGTTTGTGGGGCCTATCTGTCAACAGATTGGAGTGAGAGGAATAAGTTCGGGGGCAAGCTGGGCTTCTTCGGGACTGGGGAGTGCTTCGTGTTCCGGGTGAGTAGGATTTGGCCTGGTCAGGCTGAGCAGGGTCCCTGGTGAGGCCAGCGGCCACCCCAGACCCCAAGGGCCCCTGACCCGTGGCCTGGGCTCCCACTGGAAGCTGCTTTTCCCTAAGAGGACTCCAGTCATGGCTATGTGGGTGGTGTGTGTCCACCATAGTGCTCGCTTCTACAGGATGATCCCGCTTCTGAGTTTGGTCAGAGGACCACAAAACCCTGGGGCAGGTGGCCGCACTCAGCTGAAACTCCTGCCCCTCCCCCCACAGCTGCAGCCTGAGGTCCAGCGCTACGAGTGGGTGGTCATTAAGCACCCAGAACTGACCAAGGCATCCCTGATGCCCTCAGAGACCAGCATCATCCCCGCCCTGGCCAGCCAGCCCGTCTCCACTGACCCCGCTGACCGCCTCTCACCCTTCTTGGCAGCGAGGCACTTCAACCTGCCCTCCAAAACTGAGTCCATGTTCATGGCCGGGGGCAATGATTGCCTCATTATAGGTGGGCTGCTCCACAACCAGGCTCGGGGGGAGGGGAAGGGGGGTGCAGACTTGAGGCTGGGAGTGGGGCAGCTGGCGGGGGGTCACTGAGAGACTGGTGGATGCCCAGGAAGACAGCCGTGGGGACAAGTCCCTGGCTGCTGCGATAGGAGCTGCCCTAACCCAGTGGGTGGCCTGCCTGCAGGTGGCGGGGGTGGCCAGGCCCTCTTCATCGATGGAGACCTGAACCGGGGCAGGACTGGCCACTGCGACACGTTTAACAACCAGGCACTCTGCTCTGAAAACTTCCTCATCTCGGCCATCGAGGTGTGGGGCTTCCAGGACCCCGACTTCCAGACCTCTGGCCAGTGACTGGAGCCCGCACCCACGGTGACTGAGCGTCTGAGCCGGGGGAGGGCCGGCTGAGACAACCAGTGGAGAACCCCCATGCTTGGGCAGGATGGGTGGGCAGGGTTGACGTGCAGGGTCTCAGCTGTTCCCTGAGCTCACCTTCCCCTGTCTGGGCTCCAAGGGATAGCTGGTCCACCCCTACAGGATCCCCCCTGGGCCCAGGTTTTAGGGAGGTCCTGGCTCATTTCCCTACGTGCTCAGGGCTTGGTTGGCAGTTCCCGAGGCAGAGTTGGGCCTGCCGCTGTGTGAGCCATTGGTTCCCCTGCTGGTGCTCTTTAGCATGGCACTCAGACACAGGCTCAGGATCCCCGGCCCGCCCACCCAGGGCTGCTTGTTGGTCAGCTGTGAGGCTGGCTAAGGGAGGACAGGCCTCGAGAGAGCACTGAGGGATGGCCAGGGTGGGATGGAGGGAGACCTGTGTCCTCTTGTTTCCACAGCACCCAGGACTGCAGGGACTCCACCACCCAGGAAGCCCTCTTCCACGCTGTCCACCCACAGCGGCTCCCCCAGCTCTGTGTCCCCCTGGTGTGACAGGACCCCAGGGCCCACCCAGTCCCCTCCCAGGCATGTATGTCTCAGTGTTGTCCAGAACCTGCCCACCGGCTCCAGGTGGAGACAGCCCTTCTGTGTTCTCACATGTCATAGCTGCCCCACCTCCGGCCTGGCGGGCACCAAGTGGACACGAGCAGTAAGAACTTCGGAGAACGGCCCTTCCCATTCCCGTGACCCCTCAGCTGGTCCTGAGGGACTGGCACTGTGGGCAAGAGGGGCATGCTAAGGCCCGGCAAACCCGATGGCCTGTGGAGGACCTGAGAGCCGGCACCTGCACCTTCCCGGACTCCTGCTCAGTCCTCCGACCCCAGCGTCCCCCAAAGCGGGGTTGCACGTGTGCAGGGCAGCCAGGAAATGTGTCGGAACTCAGTTGCCCCATCTGTAAAATGGGGCAGTTTCCAGCCCTGCCCTCCTCACAGGGAGGCAGAGGGGAGAGGGGACGGTGCTGAGAGGGAGTGTCCTGCCCCCCTCCCAAGAATGGCCATAGCCCCCTTCCCTGAGCCCCCAGCACTTGCCTGTACTGCCAAGTTTGATGTGCATTAAATATGGTCTTGCTGTGTGGACTCGGGAACTCCCAATCTGCTCTCCCTGCCTCACCCCCCACCCCCGGAGCCTGCACGGGAGGGCCAGCAGGTATCTTCTCCCCACCAGACATGGCAAACCCACAAAAGGGCCTCTGGGAGCTACGGAAATTACTCCTCAGCACAGGGCTAGGCCTCTGACCACAGATGACCTGAAATGGCCCTTCTGGTGTGACCACCCCAAAGAGACCCTGCTCAGGAGTCCCGGCCAGGGAGTCTGAGCTCAGCTTAGTCAAATCATGAACCTCCTATGGTATGTGCTTGTAAAATGATTCATTTCTTGGAATTGAATATCATCGTCCGCATTTCTCTACTGACCCAAAAGCTCTGTGTGGTGAGGGTGTTTTCTATTCTGACATTGTCCATGTCCTTGTCCATTGTTAATGTGGTTGTTGGGTGCCGCTAAATCAAGGCTGACCCATAGCAGCCTCGTGTAACAGTGGACTTGCCCCAGAGTGTTTCGTAGGCTGTTGTCTTCACAGAGGGAGCCCTGGTGGTGCAGGGCTTAAGTGCTCGGCTGCAAACTGAAAGGTCAGTGGTTGGAACCCACCAGCCCCAGCCCGTGGGAGGAGAAAGGTGAGGCAGTCTGCTTTTGTCAGTGGTCAGCTGGGAAAGCCACTCTCCCCTGGCCTGTAGTCGCTATGATCAGAATCAATGATTATCTTTTTGAGGGGAGGGCAGAGATGGTAACTTGCAGTTTTTTAGTCAGAAACAAATATAAAACTTGAAATGGATTTGAGGTAAATTGTGCCAAAAGCAGATTTTCTTTATGTGGCTAAACAAAGTTCAGAAAGCAAGATGCAATCCCAGAAAATGTTCCTGGCATAGGGTCTGCAGCCCCCAACATCGGAGCATCTGGATAACACGCCTGTTTTGCAAAAGTGCAACTGGAAGTACTTAGTGTCGACCCCGTAGAACTCACTTGAACTGTGGCACGCTGGCAGCTCTAAATAAAACTGCTTTCAAAAGGTATTGCCCCGAAGTTCCCTCGTGGGACCAACTCCATGTGAGTTTACATGTGTAGAAGGGCTTAGCTGTAACCAGAATGAGTCACGTGCAGCATCTTACTTGATCAATTTTCAAAACTAAGGTTTCAAGACAAGGACCCTAAAATAAGGCAGCCAGCCTGAAACAATGAAGTCCTAATTACTATCTGTGCACGTATTTTGACAGTACGGGAACACCTTTTGCAGATAGTGAGAAAGAAAAGGCAAACAATTTTGTACAAGAGATTGAATGTATGCTGTAGTAGCTTCACTTGACTGTCGTTTGTACAAACCGTCATCAACATCCGTTTCTCTGATCCCTTCATCAACCTCTTCATCCCATCCTTTCTCACCCCGTGACAAAGTTCTGCACTAATAAAGCCATCGCCATTCTTACCAAACAGAATGCTTCTCTAGTTTCTCCGCCCTCTGTGTCTTCCCTTTTTCTTGCCATCACTGTCAGAAATTCTGGGAAGTGAATTAGACCATTACCATCAGTATCTCTTCATTAATCACGTCCTGTCTCCAGCCGAGCAGTGGTGTGACTGGGCATTTGCAGCCTGGCTGTCCCACTCTGTGGGATGGTTCTACTCTGTCACCTGGGTCACTCCGAATCCACTCAATGCCAAACACCTTTTTTTCCCTTACATGTAGAATTCAGCAACCCTGATGACGTTCTTCAAGTTGTCCAACCACCCTCACCCTTCTCTTCAGAGTGGTCCCTCCCTCCCTCACGTAAACTCAGTGCCCCCAAGAGTCCTGTCTATCCTTTCAAGTTGCTGTGGTCAAGCTAGTGGTGAACCTTGTCCTTCCATGTACTCTTTCCCCAGTGGCTTGAGCTGGTAAGATGATCACACCCAAGAAAATCACCAAGCTACAACGTAATTAACTCCGACTTTATTCAGATTTCCCTCGTTTTTTCACCAACGTCCTTTTTCTGTTCCAAAAACAGATTTCGTTTTTACAGATACTTCCTTTTCTACATTTGTATTACGTCTAGAGCGTCCTCACAGTCACAAGGCTAGTTGGTGGTGGTGGGCGGTGCCTTTGAGTGGCTCCGGCTCAACAGAATGGAACACTCTCCGGTCCTACAGCATTGTCCCATCCTAAGGTTTGAGTCCATGGCGGCAGCCACTGTGTCAGACTATCTCATTAAGGGTCTTCCTCTTTATCGCTGACCCTGTACTTTACCAAGTGTGCTGTTTTCCTTCCTGGTTATATGTCCAAAGACTGTGTGATGATGTCCCACCACCTTCTTTTCTGAGGAGCCTCCCTGCTGTACTTCCTAGACAGATGTGCGCATTCTTCTGTGATGCCTTCTCATCAGTACCATAACTGAAAGGCAACAGTTGGTCAGTTTTCCTTAGTCATTGTCCAGATAAAATTAGCTGGGTTTTTTAAAATCTGCCAGTAGCTAAGCAGTCAGACAACCATGTCAAATTTGAATGCTCGTATTGTTGCTATTCGTTGGGCCTAGGGATATGATTCTTGCTTCAGGTGCAAGAAGTTCCAGGTTCAAATCTGGCTGAGTCCGAGTTGGTTCCATTTGGAGTCCTGGTGTGGCACTGTAAGATAAGCTCTAGACCTCAAGGTTGGTTTGAACTGCAAACTTGGCCGTTCAAACTCACCAGCTATTCCTCGGAAGCCCTACACAGGGTCACTGTGAGTCAGAAACAACGTCACATCCTGACAACGCTCTTCCTTAGGCCTAAATTCCTCAGTGGCCCCTTTGTGTGGCAACGTCACCAAAGGAAACAGTGCCGAGCAATCTTCCTGGGTAACCCCTCACCCAAACATCTGTGTTAGAAAAGCTCATGGGGGGGGGGCATTGTTAAAAGCGTCGGCTGGTGTTAAAGGAACATCAGAAGTGCTCGAGAAGCGGGGTCCAAGGTCGTTAGAGCTATTGCTGGAGACGAAATGCCTCCCCCAAGTGCAGACTCACTCACCCTCACAGACCCTATGGAATATGGAGTCTTTGGGCTTTTCCAATGGTGATGCAAAAAAGAAAAACAAAAAAGCTTATACGCTATTGCCCAAAGTGGGATAGGGGGACATTCTGTGAGTGGTTTAGGATTTTTAACTGTGAGACATGGTCATTGGCTTTGAAAACGGATGCACTGGGCTGACACAGTGGCCCATCTAAGTGAATGTAAAAATAAAAAGTTACCAGGGCCATGTGGAAATCCACCAACATGTAGTGACCATACAAGGAACATCACGTTTGGCCAAGTAGAAGGCCACCAGGAACCAGGGAAAGCCCCAGGTGGTGGATGAACCCAGTAGCTGCAGGAATGAACTCCCAATAGTGGCTGGGGCCTGAAAACACATGAGTGGGCATCTGTGGTACAACTATTGGTCTATTCCTGTCTGGGGGAAAAAAGAGTGATGACAATGGAAGAAGTTTGGAAAGAATTTGTCCAAAGAACTGATGGACCTGTAAACATCAGTATCCACGACCCTGAGACCAGAAGAAGGAGATGGTGCCCTGCCGCCACTACTGGACAAAGAGCTAAACTGAGCCAATGGCAGGTGCAAAGGCCCTGAGGCAGTGTGGTGCCATGAATTATTTATGATGCCTCTGCTAGCCATAGTCCCCCACTCTGTGATGTGCCATGAATCCTGTGTGCCTGTGGGTATGGTCTCATCTTGGAGAGAGTAGTCTGCCATGCTAATGAGGCAGGATTGCTTAGATGGGACTGAAGTCACCACCCTTAGCAGCCTTTTTCAGGTCAGCCTTTTATCTCAGGAGAGAGAAGTGGGTACCTGGCAGCCCCTGGTCCCTGTGCTGAGACCCTCCTAGACCTAGGAGATAGTGGGAGAGAACCGGAACACCAGAGACAGTAACGCAGGGAGCAGCAGTAGACATTGCAGCCAAGGCAGTTGAACCAGGAAACCAGCAAAAATACAAAATATGGCATGGTGGGCTCTCTAGCCCCCAGAACAAGAAAGCCAGGTGCCTTCAGGCAGGTGGCTTGCTGGCAGAGTGGGGTACCTCCAGGCACTTGGCAGAGTTTTATAAAAGAGCTTTGTAGCACTTGGTATGCTCGCAGGCATGGCTGAGAAGAGGTTGTCCTGCGTCATTTCTGATCCCACAGCGCTGTAAGCTGATAAACCTCACAGTCACGCATCTCTGTGGCCATGGCCAGGAATTGTGTACCCAGCAGAGAAATAGGGCAGTGGAGGGCTGGCTGGTGTCAGAGTTGGTCAAAGGTTGGAGGGAGGAGCGTTGGGCTGAAGTTGATGGGAATTCTTTTTTTTTTTTTTAATGCTTTATTGTGAATTATATGATCGTTTACATGGGAGGACATCAGCGTCACATTGATCCCATTGTATATCGTTTTCTTGCCATGGTTACAATCCATTGCATGCATCATCCATCAACCAAAGGGTATACCCTGCTAGCCTGCCCCCATCCCCCACCCCCGTCCGCACACCGCCCCCTCTCCCTCTCTGGGTCCAAAGTCTCCAGCCGCTCCATCTCTCCACGTCATCGTCTCTGCCTCCATTCCTGGTATCACTGCTTCTCCGGGTAGGGTTCTGTTCTCCACTTTTCTCCTTTGATGGTCCTAGAAACCTCTGCTCCTTGACTGCAAGGTTAATCACTTCCCTACCTTTGCCCCCAAACATCTACCTTTATATTTCCAGCCCTTACAATCAGTCCTGATAACAATTATTTGCTATTGTATCACAAAAGACCTATCTGCATCTCCTTTCATCAGCCCTGACTAGGCAGAATGGATACTGCTCAGTGGAGAGTCTACCTTCCTCCACGCCCTCTGGATCTAGGTCACTTCTTGCCTCTGTAGCCCCCCCATTCTGGGTAGCCAGTGTCCAAGTTACCCATCCCTGTCCTTTCCGTGTCCGGAGGAGGTGGGAATGATCCTTGCTGTGAAGATCTGTTCCCTCTTTTGAGCTACTACTTCCATAGGCGTGTGTCAAGCTCATCAAATTGTATCAGATTCCTCTTTTTTCCCCTCTTCTTTTTTCTGTCTGAGCTCTGATCAGTCATTGAAGCCAGGTCAAGTGGGTATTATCTGTAAGTGTGGTGTACTTATTATGCATATGCCCTCTCTTCTTACCAGCTGGACACTTCACTCTCCACTCTAGTCTTCTGTGGTTATGTCGCTGACTCTGAGTCCAAGAGTCCCCTGGACTTGTCACACTGCTGGCCGCCAACCAGGCCTCCATCCGGGTTCACAGGGGTCTATTGAGCGTTGTAGGGCTTAGCTCGCAGCTTCATTGCAGTTTTTTCCTCACCTGCATGGGGATTCTTGAGCCCACTCATCAAGTCACAGGCAGTGAATGGTGTAGGCACAGCTCTGCCTGCTGTGGCTTTTCATTGCAGAGCCTGGATGTGCTCAAGGATGTCTGAGTACCAGATGGGAAAGACAAACAGAAACATGTTTAAAATCCAACATCAAAAATGGCTCTCCTAAGAGCAAACTCATGATTCTCATTCAAAACTGGAATCTTCTATCTGGAAGTTTCCATAAACCAATGTGAATATCTTTTCCAACACCTTGGGTTTTAGGTGTTTATATCTGCATAACATTTTTGAAATGGGGCAGTGGTTTTTCTGGGAGCCCCATGCAGATGGCCCAGTCTCTCCCAGTTCCTCCCAGGGTGTTCTGGCCCGGCCCGGCTCTTCCTTTTTGCCACTGCTGCAGGCCATTGCTGGGCCTCCCTGGAAACTGCTGCTGGCCACGTGGGTGGAACTGCTGCCTCTCAAGACAAACGAGTGTCCCTGTAAACACCATGCTGCTGGGAGGCCCACGGCCCAGCTGCGCATCTCTGCACCAGCTCGGAACAAGGGCGGCTGCCTCAGGGTCTTGGACTTTGTAGGATCCTTTTCCCAGCTCCCCTGTTTCCTCCTCCCTGTTAGCTGTGGTGCCTTTTAGAGTGAAGACATCCCCTTAGGGCCCAAAGGTGCAATGTCCCTGCTAGGAACTGCAGACAGTGCCCCACTGTGAGGCTGGATCAGTGTAGACGTGCCAAACCCCTGCATAGACGGGCCTGAGTTGCTGACAGCTATTCCCCCGGAGCACTGGGTGTCCCCTGAGCTCACATGGGGGGATGTTTCTGGAACCCACACTTGGGCCCCACCAGCACTCGTTGCAGTAATTGCTTCCTTTAACTGTCTGTGCTTTGGAGCTTTTTGTGGTTGGCATTGTTGAGTGCCATCAAGTCGATTCCAATTTATATTGATCCGGTACAGGGTTTCTGAGGAGCTGCTAGTGGCTTGAACCGCCAACTTTGCAATGAACAGCCCAGTACTTATCCTACAAACTCACACCAGATCTCCACGGTCAATGCTGTTGTTGTTGTTGTTAAGTGGCGTGGATGTAGCAGGCTATCACTGAGTAAAATCGGTGCCTTGGGGAGGTGGGGATGGCCTGACTGGAAGGTGGGCCCAGGGCTGTGACTTCCTGGTGTCTCAGAGTCCTGGTCAGTGAGGAGGTGTCAGTACCTGCCTCTCCCACACCTGCAACCCCTGCTTCCAGCCTGAAGGTGGGAATCCCCTGGTGCCCCACCTCTAGCCTCCCATGAAAGTGTTTTGTTGATTTCGTTGTTTTGTTTTTGAAGTTTTTACTTGACTTGGGTAGAACTTTACAAAGCAAAATAGCCTTCCACTCCACAATTGATACACATTTTGATTCAAGACTTGGTTACAATCCCCACAATGTAACATCATTCCTCCCGCTTCCTCCCTGTGTTTGCCCTTTCCAAGCATCCTCCCTTCCTGCCCCTTCCTGCCTTCTGAGCTTCCTCCCTGCACAAATGCTGCCCTTTTGATGTCCTGTGGGCTGCTGGTTCTAAGGAGTGTGATTGGTCACCTTTGAGACCTGTCTGTCATTTGGCTGAAAGTTCAGTCACGAGCGTGAGTTCAGTTCCAGGCCTGAAGGTGACTTCGGGTCATAGTCTCAGGGATTTTGCTGGTCTGTATCTGGCCAGTAAGTCTGGTCTTCTTTATGATTTGGATTTTGTTTCACTCCACACCCTCCTATTATGGTCCCTTTTAGAGGAGTGGGCAATGGGAGGCGGGCACCATCTAGTTCTTCCCGTCTCAGGCTCTTGGCTTGTTTTTAGAAAGGTAAAATCTTCACCTGTTGCTGTTGTTGAGTGTCGTGAAGTCGGTTCCAAGTCACAGCAACTCTGTACAAGGTTCCCAAGGAACAGCTGGAAGGTTTGAACCCCTGGCCTTGTGGTTAGCAGTCCACTGCTTATACTATAGCACAACAACAGGACCCTAAAATAGTCACCTAGTAATAGGCACAATGGGGCGTCCTCTTCCCTGACTCCTCCCCAGAGGCCACCGTTAGCATCACCTTTGGCATGGGCAGAGAAGTTCTGCGGTGGCGCTAGCAGTTAAGTGCTCACCTACTAACCAAACAGTAGACAGTTTGGCTCCACCCAGAGGCGCCTCGAAAAACAAGCCTGACAATTCAGAAAGGTCAGAGCCTCGCAATCCCAGGGAGCAGTTCTACTCTGCAAACACAGGGTCACCGGGAACCAGCACCCCCACTGCTTGAGTATCAAATAGCCCACAGCACAAAGCACGTAACTGCTTCTCTCCAAACACAGGCGGGGCGGGGTACAGACCCTCACATCTTTCAGACCCCTCAGATCAAAAAGCCCCACCCCCCAGCCCTTCCCTCCCACCTATACCATGGCATCTCATAACCAGCTTGGAGTTTGATTGGCATGGCCCCTCCAAGGCCTATAAATGCAGAATGAATGAATGAGGGTCTGAGGCTGATGGCCTACTGCTGTGCCTTCGGGGTGCTGACCCAGCCAGATGGGGACTCTGGAGTGAGATGCATCCTGCGCCCACCAGAGAACTTGCTCCCTGAATCAAACCTTGACACTTCCTGCCATCCATCAGTCTCTATCATTTCCCAAGCCACACAGCGCTCCCTGGTGGTAAGGACCAGCCCTGCACCTCTGGCCCGCTCCACTGGGTTCCTGGGAGTCAGGCCCACCAGATCCTTGGGCATCAATCAACCTTCCAAGATTAGGGTCAGCAACAAGGGTTGAGAATGGCTTTTAACTGCCATTCACAATCCCAAGGAGTTTCAGGAGACAGCCAGGTGCCAGAGATGGACTTCAGATCCCACTTAACCCTGTTTTCACTCTTAAATTCCTTTGTTGGTGTTTGGTGCCACTGAGCTGGTTCCAACTCACAGTGACACTGTGCACAACAGAGCAACACTTTGTCAGGACCTGCGGCAGCCTCACAATTGTTACGCTTGAGCCCATTGCTGCCGCCACGGTGCTAATCCATCTCCGTGGGGGTCTTCCTCTTTTTCTCTGGCCCTCCACTTTACCAAGCATGATGTTCTTCTCCAGGGACTGGTCCCTCCTGATCACATGGCTGAAGTATGAGAGACCAAGTCTCCCCCTCCTGACTTCTAAGGAGCATTCTGGCTGCACTTCTTCCAACACAGATTTGTTTGTTCTTCTGGAAGCCCATGGCACTTTCAATATTCTCCTCCAACATCGCAACTCAAAAATGCGTCAATTCTTTTACAGTCTTCCTTATTCATAGTCCAACTTTCACAGGCATCTGAGTCTATTAAAAATACCATGGCTTGGGTCAGGCGCACCTTTGATATCTTTGCTCTAGAACACTTTAAAGAGGTTTTGTGCAGCAGATTTGCCTAATGCAATATGTCGTTTGATTTCTTGACTGCTGCTTCCATGAGTGTTGATTATGGATCCAAGCAAAGTCTTTTCTCCATTTATCGTAATGTTATTTATTGATCTAGAGATGAGGATTTTTGTTTTCTTTACATTGAAGTGCAATTCATACCGAAGGTTGTAGTCTTTGATCTTCATCAGTATTTTAAATCCTCCTTGCTTTCAGCAAGCATGGTTGTATCATCTGCAAATGACAGGTTGTTAATGAGTCTTCCTCCAATCCTGATGCCACATCCTTCTTCATGTAATTCAGCTTCTCAGATGATTTGCTCAGCATACAGATAGAATAAGCATGGAGAAAGGATGCAACGCTGGTGCACATCTTTCCTGATTTTAAACCATTCATTGTCCCCTTGTTCTGTTTGAATGACTACATCTTGGTCTATGTACAGGTTTCCCATGAGTGTTCTGGAATATCCATTCTACACAATATTATCCTTAGCTTGTCATGATCTGCACAATTGAAAGGCTTTGCATGGTCAATAAAACACAAGTAAACATCTTTCTAGTATACTCTGCTTTCAGCCAAGATCCATCCGATGCCAGCAATGATATCTCTAGTTCCACTTCCTCTTCTAAATCCTGTTGGAGTTTCTGGCAGTCCCTGTTGATGTACCGTTGCGGCAGATTTTGAATTATCTTCAGCAAAATTTTACTTGTATGTCACATGAAAGAAAAAGTCAAACTTCCATCCTGTCTTCTAAGGAGAATTCTGGCTGTACTTCTTCCAAGGCAGTTTTGTTTGTTCTTTGGGAAGTCCATGGTACTTTTAATAGTCTGTCCAACACCGTAACTCAAATGTATCAATTCTTCTATGATCTTCCTAGTCACCTTTCAACGTTTGCATGCATAAGAGGGGATTGAAAATACCATGGCTTGAGTCAGGCACACCATCTCACACTGATTTCTGAATTCCTTTGAGTCACCTCTCTTTGGAATGGGCACAAATAAGGTTCTCTTCCAATGTGTTGGCCAGGTAGCTGTCTTACAAATTGCCCAGCATAGGTGAGTGAGCACCTCCGGTGCTGTGTCCGTTTCTTGAAAGATTTCAGTTTGTATTCCACCAATTCCTGGAGCCTTGTTTTCTCCAACACCTTCCGTGTTACTTGAACTCCTTCCTTCAGTACCATTGGTTCTTGGTTGAACATTGTGAGAAATAGTTGTTGGGGGGATCCATCTTCAGAATCAAGGACATTTTAGGGGTAGCAGGTTGGCATGGCAAAGGGGAACTCTGAGAAGAGGAAGAGAGGAGTTTGACCTACTAGACTCTTTTTAAAATAAGAATACACCCATCAAGGAAGTAGGGGAATTTCATGGGGAGGGGCTGAAACTAACTTTAAATGAGAATGCTCCCTGTACAGACTAGTAGGAAAGATTGTCAATTCCAAAGGACCCAGTAAAGGGGAAATGGAGGAGGGGCTTTTTCTGAGCAAGGTTAATTCAGCTTCTTTGTCAAATGACCATGCAGCACCTCTGCCCGTGTTATAGGGCTGGGCACCTGATTTTGCAAAATTGAATAAAGAAAACGTCACTCTCACTAAAATGACTGCAGATTGGATTACTTGAGTGTTTGTCAGTAGAGACGACGTTTCCCACAACATTGACCTTTTTTTTTTGGTTGATTCATGCCCATGGAATCCTTCACCATTATAAGTCAGGGCGTGAATTATTTCCTCAGTTCTTTCCGGTTGAGAAATGCTGAACGTGTTCTTCCCTTTTGGTTTTCTGACTCCAGGTCTTTGCACATTTCATTATAATACTTGTCTTCTCCAGCTGCCCTTGGAAATTTTCAGCTCTTTGACTTCCTCTTTTCATCCATTCACTTTAGCATCTGTGCACTGGAGAGCAAGATTCTTTTTATCATGTTAAAAACGCTTGGTGGCTTAGTGGTCAGCAGTTCAAATCCACCAAATGGTGGGTTAGGCCTTGGACTATTAACCACAAGGTCAGCAGTTCACAATCCACCAATAGGAGAAAGATGAGGCTTTCTGCTCCTGTAAAGATTGACAGTCCAGAAACCCTATACAGGGTCGCTATGAGTCAGACAGCACACAACACATCACGTTAGGGGCCCTGGTGATACAGTGGGAACCTCAAGGTTGTCAGTGCAAATCTACCAACTGCTGTTCTGGAAAAATGTCTGAGTGATGAGACAATCTGCAGCCCCATGGAGGGGTCGGTCCAACTCTGCCCTGTGGGGTGGCTAGGAAGGGAAATTGACTCTAGGGCAGCCAGTTTCCGTTTTTGTTGTTGTTGGTTTGGAGCTTCCCAGAGCTCTTTCCTGGAAATCTCCACCCATTCAGTGACAGGCCAGCGACTCGTGACTCTGTGATTTCATACCACAGGGGAAGTGGGGTGGCTAGGTCCCTAGCCACCTGCCCCCACCGCCATCCCACACTCCTGGACAGTGTGCACAGCCCGAGGAATACCGTGCCCACTCCAGGACCCTGCGTGTGGCTGGGAAGTCTGAGCGATGACAACTCGTGCCCTTGGAGCCTCTTTAGCTAGTGACCAGATGGGCTGTCCTCAGCCTGGAATATGAGTTTCAGTTCCACTGATCCTGCATCCATGACCTTGAACAAGACTCTTGAGGAACTTCCTGCGCTGGTTCCTCGTTTGCAAGTTGACAGTGAGAATGGCATCTTCCCCACAGGGTCACCTGAGTCACCACACAGGCACATAGTAGGGGCTCAGGGCACGTGGAGGAAGAGAATTGGGGCTCTCACAGGCAAGGCCAGAGGGCTTCATGGAGAAGGTGGTTTCTGAGTAGTTTTTAAAGCCTGAGTTGTCCTTGTAAAGTGCCATCGAGTTGATTCTGATTCATAGCGATCTTGTATAGGGTTCCCAAAGCTGCAGATCTTTGCAGGAGCAAAAAGCCTCATCCTTATTCTGTGGAACAGCTGGTGGTCTTGAACCGACAACCTTGTGGTTTGTACACTCGCTTTAAAGAGTGCGTAGCAATAGAGCTAACTTGAGGACGAAAGCGGAATTAGTGATGAAGGAGCACGTGCTCAAGGCTATGGGCCAGAAAAGATGGATGTGCAATGGGAGAAGACCTCCGAGGGCAACTTGGGGGGATTTCTTGAGGGAAGTGACTGGTCAGACTGGTCACTTATAAGGAAGCCAGAGGCTTCAAGAGAAGAATGTCTTGGTAGAGAGAGGACCTAGGGCAGAAAGTAAGGAACAGAGGGGCCGGATGTGTGTGTGTGTTTGAAATTGAGGAAGAGGAGGAGTGACACGGAAGACTGCGTGCTGGGGCACCCTGGGTTAAGAATGGAAAACACCAAGATGTCTGGGTTCTGCAGGAGAGCGAACCAGCCAGCCTTCAGAGGCACTGGAACACAGCAACAAGGAGCGAGTGTGCGCCTTGGGAAATGGCCGCAAGACTTGCCCAGGGCCGAGCTGCCACCAACCTTCAATGTGTAAAAAAACGGGTGTCTGAGAAGAGCCAAGGAAGGTCTGCCTTCACACCCACCCTCAGTTCGGGGAGATTTACTTCAAGTGGCTCTATCTAGCAATTATTAAGTGTCAGTGAGCTGGTTCCAACTCTTAGTGACCCAGGATAGAGTTTCTGAGGCTGGAAATCTTTCTCCTCCCATGGAGTTGCTGGTGAGCTTGAACTGCCAACCTGTGATTCCCAGTCCAGTTCTTATCCTACAGAGCCACCGTGCAATTGTGTTGTTAACTGCCATTAAGTCAGTTCCCACTCACAGCCACCTGTGACATTGCGGTCCAGTGTGTTATCCTGCAGTGCCACACCAAGACTGCACAATTGTTGTCGTTGTTAAGTGCCGCCCAGTCGGTTCCGACCCACAGCGACCCTGTATAGGTTTTCCGAGGAGCAGTTGGTGAACTTGAACCACCAACCTTGCAGTTCAAAGGGCTTTGCAGTCTGGCGCATTAACCCACAGTGCCACACCAGGACTCTTGTGATGTGTGTGTATGTGGGGCAACAAATCCTACATCTGTAGGTTAGGTGGCTAGCTGGGGATGCCCTGGTGGTCACACCAGGGCAGGGTCAGCTGAGTTTGAGACACATTTGTTTGAGGTGTCCCAAGTTCCAGCAAAGACACAGTGTGACCTCTTTCCCCTGACCACTGCCAAAGGGAGCGTGGTAGGGGTGGTAGGGACCCATCTCCCACCCCCCTACCTCTGTGTACTCCCCACCTCCATACTACAGCCCTGTAGGCTGACTACTCTACCCTCATTCCTCTCCAGCTAGGTCCCATTCACAAGCCTCCCCCTCCGGACGGTCTCACAGCTCCCTCCTGGCCCCCATCAGCCTCACCCAGTCCCCTGGCTCCCGCATCCTTGTATCCTGAGCTATGAGTCTGGGTGTCAGCACACAGGAGGTAGAGATGGAGGATTTTGCAGGTCAGGCTGTGAATGTCCAGGGACAAGGAAGGGCAAGGCAGCCCTGGGAAAGTTCCCGGATCTGCAGAGAAGTTGTGGCTACACATGGGGCCCAGTTCTGCCCCTCTTCATGATGCTAGGAAGTGGTGGCCCGAGGAATAAGTAGGAAGCGGTCAGGAGAGAGAAGCGGGTGTGGCGAAGCCTGCCAAATGTCCCTGCCCCTAGAGAAATGGTGGTCACTGGGCCACCTTGATCTGGGCAAGGAGCTGGGGAGGGCCAGGCAGCGAGGAGGTGGGAGCACTGTGGGGAAGGGTCCTATTTCAAGAAGGCTGAGTTGGAGGAAAAAAAGCAGGACAGAAGGAGGTGGGGAGGGCTTCTAGGGGTCTTTGCTGCCTCCTTTCTGGATGCAGGACACACATCAGACGTGGGACTTTTTGGGGCTTTGGGTTCAGAGGGTGGCAGATTTGGCTGAGGAGGGGGAAGAAGATGGTAGTTTCCTGCCTGGAAGGAGGCACAGAGAATTCTGCCTGAGGAAGGGTAGGATCAGGGAAGGTAACTCCCCGGCCTCACTCGGGCATAGGGACAGTGTTGGAATGCCTGGGTGGGGGCTTAGGAGTGCAGGGGAGACTCAGCCACGGCCAGGGACGCTGAACATGGGGGACAAGAAGGGTTTAAGGAACAGAGGTTTGTAGATAAGGCCCATACTACTCCATGGGGCAGTGGGCAGTGCCAGTCAAGGGCAGAAGGGAGAAACAGGGACAGATTAGGGGCCACTTGATGATGTTGTCATGTGCCGTCAAGATGCTTCTGATAGGCCACTCTGTAGAGGGTGTCTGAGGGTTTGAACTGCCGACCATGTGGATTGTAGCCCAGTGCTTATCCTACAGCGCCACACCAGGAGTCCAGGGGCCCTTGTTGTTGTTAAGTGCTGTCAAGTCGGTTCCAACTCATAGTGTGACCTTGCATAGGGTTTCTGAGGACAGTGGTGGGTTTGAACTGCTGACCTTGTGGTTACAGTGCTACGCCAAAAGTCCCTGTTGTTGTGTTGTTAAGTGCCGTCGAGTTGGTTACGACCCACAGCAGCCCTATATAGGGTTTCCAAAGAGAGGCTGGTGTGCCCAAACTGCCCACCTTCCAGCACATTAACCCACAGCGCCACACCAGAACCAGAAGTCCCTTGTTGTGAAGTGCCGTCGAGTCGGTGCCCACCCAAAGCAACCCTGTATAGGGTTTCCAAGGAGCAGCTGGTGAGCTTGAACCACCGACCTTGCAGTTCAAACGACTTTGCAATTTGCCGCATTAGCCCACAGCGCCACACCAGGACTCCTAGACAAGCAGAAATACTCAATAGGTCACAACACTGGCAAGGCTACGAACCAGGCATGCATACATTTTGAGGGGTCCCTACTCCTACAACTGATGTCTGGGTCCCTGAAACAGGGGAGGGGACAGGTGTGAGGAAGGAGGCACCTTTTCTTTTCTTTTTTTTTTTTCCAGAAATGGAGGTCACCAAATAGCAGGGTGGAGCTGATGGGCTTGGTCCTAAAGGAGACTGGTGAGATCCTAGAGCACGCGTGAAGAAACTTTTTTTCTACCAAAATTTATTGTCAACTTTAAAATGAGCTTGCTATATGTGGAGTCATGGATAATGCACCGGACATTAAAGTCGGTTTGAACCGAGAGATGGGCGGTTCAAACTCACCAGGCCATCCTCAGAAACCCTATAGAGGGGTTGCTATGAATCGGAACTCTCAACAGCACTAAACAACATATACAGTCAAACACTTAACTCACCCCTAAAGTGATTAGTAAGGAGCTCTGGTAGCGTAGTGGTTACGAATCGGGCTGTCAACCTCAAGGTCAACAGTTCGAAACTACCAGCTGTTCCGTGGGAGAAAGATGAGGCTTTCTGCACCGGTAAAGATTTGCAGCCTCGGAAACCCTGTACAGGGTCACTATGAGTGGGAATCAACTCCACAGTACTTAACAACAACAACAAAGTGATAGTGGCGCTGTGGGCTAATGCGTCAGATTGCAAAGCCATTTGAATTTCAAGATCTGCAGTTCAAGCTCACCAGCTGCTCCTTGGAAACCCTATACAGGGTCACTATGGGTCGGAACAGACTCCACGGCACTTAACAACAACAACAACAAAGTGATAGTTAGAATTGAGATTACTTTAGCAGTGCCACCTAAGACCCGCGAGCTGGATGGTCCACATCCCTGCCCTAGAGTGACGATTTGGGACCATAGGGAGCAACTGGAGATGACCTAGAGGGCTGCAGCCAGAGAGAGTGACCTCATAGGTAGGGTGGGGGCTCTCTTGGGCTCAGGAGCAGAGGAGGCTGGCATTCCAGACTCGACATTCCAGTTTGCTCCGGAGAGTCTGTGGTCCAGCCTGGCCCTGCGCTGGAGATCAGTCCGTGAGAGACGCGTAGGAAAGGCCAGGCAGTGATAACATTCTGCATAAGGAACGCTTCCCAAAAAAGCAGCGTTCAGACTCCAACCTAGTCGGCAGCTCACGACCCGCAGAGAAGGTGGGGCATCGAGACCACGCCCCGTATGTTAATATGAGCTCCACCGCCCCGCCCTGGCCCGAGGGGCCGGTCGAATCCAACGTTGCGGGTTTCGAGAGAACAGCGGCACCCGGCAGCGCAACCCGAAGACCGAGGTGGAACGCATCGCAGGAGCCCGAGCTTTCCGGGCTGTGACCCGGCGCGGGGTAGTCCGAGAGCAGCTCCGGTGTCGCCAATACGCGGCTCCCCCCGCCGGCACGATGTGGTACGGCCCAAAGGGGGCGGGCAGAGGGTCATGTGACGCGGCGGCCGCCGCC
This sequence comes from Chrysochloris asiatica, assembly GCF_000296735.1. NCBI lineage: Eukaryota > Metazoa > Chordata > Mammalia > Afrosoricida > Chrysochloridae > Chrysochloris > Chrysochloris asiatica. The sequence goes on from NW_006408775.1 coordinate 2,148,150, forward strand.
ATTTTGTTCTGCGGTGTTGGTATTTAGAGCGCAGCGGCAGACGGGCCGGATCGCTTTCACTGCCGCAGGTCCCCTTGCCTCTGCGCCCGCCCCGCGCCTGTCCGAATCTCCCCGCTGAGCTACCCCCCTGCCCGCAGACATGTCCGAGACCGCGTCCGGCCCCGAGTACGCCTCCTTTTTCGCCGTCATGGGCGCCTCGGCCGCCATGGTCTTCAGCGGTGAGCGCCGTGGCAGGAGGGACAGCGGGCGGGGGGCGCCGAGGAGTGAGGGGCTCCTGTCCGCAGCCCGCGGGGTTCTACCTGTGACGTCAATCTGACGGAATCCGGAGCTGTTGGGGGGGGGTGCCCGGCGCCTCACGTGACTGCGGGCGGTGGGGACAGTCGGGGGCTGGGGCGCAGAGCGTGCGGCCTGGGTCTGTGTTCGGTGGCTCGGGGGATTCTGGAATTCCCGGGCCGAGCACACGGGTGCGGGGGTGGGGCGGCGGCCCCGCTGCCATCTTAGCCGGGAAAGGCGAACGGGCGACTGGGGTGGGGGCGCGGAGGGGCGGCGTGCGGGCCTGCGCCTGCTCCGCACCCCGCACCCCGATCCTACGGGCAGGTGTGACATCACACCTCCACAGGCTCACGCGATGCGGGGCCGTCCTGTCCGTGGGCGGCGGGGCGAGGGATCGGGGCCGAGGGAGCCTGGCCTCGACGGGGACAAGTGGGTTTGTCCCTGGGGGGGAAGGTGTTTCCGGATAGGGCTTGCCGCGGTTTCTCAATAACGCCGTCAGCTGTGTGGGCTGGTTGGGAAAGTTCAGGGTTTGGTCCTGGGAGTCGGAAGGGACCCAAGGACAGAGGGGAGGGGCGGGAAGCTGTCTTATGGAGTCATTCTTAGGTGGGGGTGTTATGGGCTGTCTTGAGGTGCTCCGATTGACGGACCTGGATCTTGGGAGGGAGTCCTCTAGCTCTGTCCTGATGAATGAATGAGTGACTTTCCTGCAGTTGTCAGAGCTGCTCGAAGTGTGGGGGAGGGGACCTTCCTCCAGGGTTCTCCAAGCGATCCCCTATTTCTGAAGTGTCAGCTGGGTCGGTTCGGGCAGCCCTATCTAGAGAAAGAGGCGCGTGGCCTGGACTGCCAACACTGGACCTGGAGAAGCAGGTCCCCACCTGGCTAGGGACTGGTCTGGCCTGGTCTGGGCCACCTCAGGTAGGTCTGGTTCTGGGCTATGCTGACCCCGCCCTGCCCCACCTTACCTGTGCAGGGGGAGCCCTTCCTATAGGTATGTGGCAGGTTTGAACTCCAAACAAGGTCTCTGCTGACTGTAAACACCTGTGGGTGGAGGCTGGGGGTGGGTTGCTCTGTGGGAGCCCCTGCCTAGACTTGCCTAGGGTCACATGCTGCTGCGTGAGTACTGCTCTCGCTGTCATGTGCTTGCAGGGGGTCATTTGTGGTGGGAGAAGTGGTCTGGACTTCCCTTTCTCTTCCAGCCTGCTTTTTCCAGAGCTTTGGGAGTGCCACGTGCTCTGGAGATCCTCTGAACCCTCCACCACCGGCCTCTTGGGTTTTGCTCTGAAAATCCCAACTGACCTTCATTGGCCACCTGTGGGTTGTCATTCAGTCAACTTCTGATTGAGCTCTCATAGTGCCAGTCAGCAAACAGGATCCCTGCATCCTGTAACGGTCATTCTGGCTGTCCCTGTATACTCCCAAAGCCTTTTCCAGACCTAGCTCTCTTCCTCTCCCCTCCCCAGGACCTCTTCCCATTCCATCCAGAAACCTGCCAGGTGCCTTCAGTCTCGACCAGAAGAGGCTGCTGCAGCCCAGGGTTCAACCCAGACTCCTGGACAATGGGCCTGTCTGATCCTGTGGGCCTTCATGCTCACTCCTCGTCATCTGCCCTCACCCCAGTTCCCTGACCGACCACACAGGGCTCAGTGCGGCCCCACAATTGCCACGTTCTCACTTTCTTTCTCACTGAGCCAGCCTCTGACTTCATTTCTGCTTTTAGACCGTATTCTGCCTGGGGCCAATCTCCAGGGCTGGCCCACCTCTGCTGTACCTACATCTCAGGGTTTCACTCCACAGGTTTCTCTATCCCAGGCTGACCCAGCTCTTTTCCGACCACCCTTGGCTTGGCCTGTTGTGACAGGGCCTACTCCTACCCACATTCCACCTTCCTCTTTTCTCTCCACTGTGACAACTTCTGTTTCTTAATCACTTTTCACCAAGACACCCGTTGCTGCTTTTCCGTATTTTCTGACTTCCTCCCGCTAACCCTAACCCTGTTCCCGGAACTGCTTCCTGGTTTATTGCCTCGGTCTGGCAGTGCCTGCGCACCTCGCTGCCCAGGGCTTTTATTTCCTGTCCCTGGTGTATTGGTCCCGTCTCCTCCATTGTTCATCTTACAGCCCCATGATCTCCCTAATGCTCTGGTATCAAAGGGCCTGAGCACTTTCTGCCCCTGGTGCCTTCTCTTCCAAGCATTCAGTCTTCCCAGTGGCAGCTGGGTTTTCAGAAGCCTGAAGAGACCTTCATTAGTGGCAGGAGAGCTGCAGGCATGGCCCCAAGTTCTGGTGAAAGGTGCTGACGTCCAGGCGTGGAGGGACCCTACAACCCTTCCCACCTGACTGTCCGGAACTTATACTGCCCCTTCCTCCTGTGACCAGCCATGTGGCCATCTCCAGAGCCCTTCTCTGTCCTAGCCCAGAAGGAGTCTAAGTCCAGCCAAGCGTGCACACAAACGGCCAGATTGCTCAGGTCTGCCGCCTGAGCATAGAAGGCGGCCTCTAGAGCAGCCCAGCCCTGTATCACCAATGCCTTGCTGCTCCCCTGGAATGACCCTGGGCCAAGCCTGCCCCCAGCCACACAGCAGACCCCTGTGGTCACCCTGGAGGGCAGGTGGCAGCTGCCTGGAATCCCTGTGATTCTCCATTGTTCCGTGGGTGGGGGCAGCATCAGAGCAGACAGGCCCTCCGGAGACGGTTCCCTGTGCTTTTGGCTAGCCTAGTGAACTTTAAGGTTGCAGGCACATAGAAGGTCTTCTGTAGTAATTTAGAGAAGATTCTCTGGACCCTCAGGATTCCATTGCATAGGAGGGCAGGGTGCTACCAGGGCTGGCCCTCAGGTGTGCAGGGGGGCGGGGAGCGGGTACCCAAGTCAGCTCCTTCTGGCCCCCAACTGGGGGGTGGCTCTCAAGGCTAGCCTGACATGGTACCTGGACTGGTGAGACTGGAGTTGGCTTGTGCTTTACCAGGTCTTTTGTGACTCCAGTGTCTGGGACTTTAGGGTCTCAGTGCCCTCTTTTCCCCTGGGACTGGGCAGCTGGAGCTGCTCTAGCTCCACCTTGTGGTCATAAACAGCTGCAGCCAGGCCTGGAGAGCTCAGGATGGAGCTGATGAAGCCCTACATCATCCTCTCTGAGGAAGCAGCTGGGTTGCCTGAGAAGGGCCTCCCCAGAGGACAGGCCCTGCCCAGTGCCCCCTCACACTTTATTCCTTGCTTCCCTCCTTCCCTCCCTCTCACAGCCCTGGGTGCCGCCTATGGCACTGCCAAGAGCGGTACAGGCATCGCGGCCATGTCTGTCATGCGGCCGGAGCTGATCATGAAGTCCATCATCCCAGTGGTCATGGCGGGGATCATCGCCATCTATGGCCTGGTGGTGGCTGTCCTCATCGCCAACTCCCTGAATGACAAGATCTCCCTCTACAAGTGAGTGCCGGGTCCTGGCTTTCCACAGGACTGGGGGCTGTGTTGTGGAGCCCACGCTCACCTTGTGTCTCTTCCTGCAGGAGCTTCCTTCAGCTGGGTGCCGGCTTGAGCGTGGGCCTCAGTGGGCTGGCCGCTGGCTTTGCCATTGGCATCGTGGGGGACGCCGGTGTGCGAGGCACAGCCCAGCAGCCCCGGCTCTTCGTGGGCATGATCCTGATCCTCATCTTCGCCGAGGTGCTGGGCCTCTACGGCCTCATCGTGGCCCTCATCCTTTCCACAAAGTAGCCGCCTCTCCTCTGCGCCTAGCCGCCACGAATCCGATGTAAAGACCACCCCCTCCTCATTCCAGAATGAACAGCCTGACACACACGCCCGGGGCCGCCGACCCCCCCACCCCAAGTAGTTGGTCTTGTAAATGCGCAGTGTCTTAGTGCCCATCGTCTGTTGCCCGCCTTGCCCCCGGCCCCGCCCCGTGCCGTGGACGTCTGGGCCCACTCCTCTCCCATCGGCCCTTCAGTGAGGAACCGGCCCCGCTGCCCCCAGAGTGCTCTGTGTATAAGGATGAGTTAGATGCGTCATTTTTCTCTTCACTGGATGTTTATTTATAAAAGATTTGATCTGTTCATACGTCTGTGGAGCAGCCCTTGTCTCCCACTCTATAGTAACCTTAGGTAGCGTGTTGCGTTGTGGGCTTCCCGGTCACTGAGACTCAACGTGGATGTTACACCTCCCTCTGCCGGGGAGGGCAGTGTGCGGGGCCCCGCGGGCCCTGCAAGACCTGTGTCCAATAAAGTTCTCGGATGTGACTGCATCGTGTGTCTGCGCCGCATCTCTGGGGGTTGGGGTGGAGCCGCCAGGGCGGGGTGCAGCGGCTGCAATGAGCCCCGCCCTGCGTTGCGTCATGTGATCGATAGGGCTTTGCTGTCATGTGACTGCGATGGTCACGTGGTGCGCCGCGGGATCAGCTGAGGGTCACATGGCACCGCGCGCGCTCTGGCCCTGGTGGGGCGCGGGATTCGGACTCCGCAGAGTTACCGGCGCTGCCTGCTAGGTTCACGATGCGCGGCGGGCAGGACTCGGTTCGGGCCCCAGTGCTCAGGTTCACCAACTGCCGCCTTCTGCGGGCCGGCAAGCTACTCAGGTGGGGCGCAGAGTCGGCCCGGGGACTGGGCGAGGACCGGGAATAGGTGGAGGGTCGGGGTGTTGGGACCGGGTGTGGCGCTGGCACCGGGCCGGGGGTGAGGACAGTCCGGCAATCCGAGCCCCGCCGCTCCGTAACAGGGAGGACCTGTGGGTCCGTGAGGGCCGCATTCTGGACCCGGAAAAGCTCTTTTTTGACGAGCAGCGCTTGGCTGACCAGCAGCGGGACTGCGGGGGCTGCATTCTGGCGCCGGGCTTCATCGACGTGCAGATCAACGGTGCGGCCAGGGAGCGAAGCCTGGGGGCGAGCGGGGAGGAGACTCCGAGCACCTGGCAACTTCGTTTTCTATGGTTGCAGGCGGGTTTGGCGTTGATTTCTCTCAAGCCACCGAGGACGTGGGGTCAGGAGTCGCCCTGGTGGCCCAGAAAATCCTGGCACATGGAGTCACATCCTTCTGCCCCACGCTGGTCACATCCCCGCCTGAAGTTTATCACAAGGTGAGGTTGGGCTTTAGAACCTGGAGGAAGGAATCCCAAAAGGCAGCGAGCACTTGTATCCCGGGACTTCACCTGCTCCTGCCCCCAGCACGACCCTTGGCTGCTCGCCTGGCCTGACGCCCGCCCCTGTGCCCCCAGGTCCCCTGGCTGCTTCTCCAGTTCCACAGGGCCCCAAGGGTGCTGTCTCAGCAGCTCCCCGCCCTGCATTCTGGCCACCTTGGGGCACTAGAATCCTCCTTGACCAAGGTCGTGGGAGGCTGATTGCCACACCTAAGAGTCCGCCTCAGGTCAGCTTCCCTAACTTGTATGTGGTATGTAGCTGAACACGTCTTCCCAGAAAGCTCCATTGCGTTTCTGCACTTGCTACCTACAAGTCCCAGAAATTGTCCTTTTGTTTTAAAAGTAACTTAAGGTTTTAGGCAGGTTGTCCTGTTTTATTGCGTTCTCTAATTCTTGTTATCTACGTGTTAATTTTCCTGGACCATTTGTGAGTAGGTTTATTATTGTCCTCTCTTTAGTCCTTACTGTTAACCTTTCTTTTTTGTTTTTTAAGAACATGTATTGTCCTAAGGTTAGGAAGCTACCTGTGTTAGAGTGAACCCGTGAGAACCGAAACCTCAGGGAACTACCAGGGTTTTCCGGGTCTTGAAAGTTTTCTGCTTTGGACAGGAGGCTGTCTTACAGCTTGTCTTAGTGGGAAATATTTGCGTTTCTCTTTGCAGGTTTCTGTCTTACAGGGGTTCAAACTTTAGAGGCTTTTACGGTCTGATCTGGTTTTGCCTAGTGTACTGGGAGTGCTGTTTTACTGTATGTTTTTCTTAACACCAGTAAAATGCTCTAGGGTCATATTTTTTGTTTCCTTGATTTGTCTCTCTTTCTACTTTTTCTCTCTCACACACACACATTTCCTTTATGGACGTATGGAGACAGGACGGAACTGCAATGGGTTAAGGGTGGGCTCTGGGTCCCGGACTTGTGGTTTCATCTGCCACCCATGAAACGTAATACGAGTGCTTACTTGGTTCTGCACATCATTTTTCTTACGTTTTTACCTGCCGAAGTGGGAGGAATCGGAGGTCCTCCTCTCTCAGGCTTTTGCAAGGTACATATTGGTACAATTTGCTCAGTGTCAGCTATGAATATCTTTCTGAAATTTCTCTGGCTTTCCCACCCCCAAAGTTAAAATGTCAAAAACCCAACTTGTCCTGCTGCAAACCTGCACCACCTCACTGTGAGTTGGTTAGGTCCTGGGTCTCGGTGCCTGAAACCCTGCCCCTTCCCCCAGCTCCCTAGCCTTGGGGCCTGCTTTGCCCCGCCCACCCCCAGCTCTGCCTCTTTATCATTAGCATTCCCCTCCCAGCTGTGGAGCCTCTTGGAGTCCCAGGCACCTTTCCTCTCTTCTCCCAAGCTCTTTGCTGAAAGTCTTTGCCTCTAGGCGATGCCCACAGCACACAGGCTTCCCCTAGGGTTTCCTAGGCTGAAATCATTAGGGAAGCAGCCTGTCATGTCTTCCTCCTGCCAAGTAGTTGGTCTGTTCAAACCATGGACATTTTACTTAGCCTGCACTTAATCCAGGACCAGGATGGCTTGGACTTAATTTCGGAGAAGGAATTTATGCTAACTGAATTTAGTAACCAGTAGGATTTAAACATTGTGGCTGCAGCAATAGATTTGAACATTGTGCGGCTGGCCCAGGACACCCTGCAGGCTTTTCGTTCTCTTGTACAGGAAGCCCCTCTCACGGTCCCGGTACTGGGAAACCCTTCAACAAGCACTGAGAGACAGGTGGTGGCGGAGATCCTGGAGAATTTCATATCAGTTTCAGCGTAGGAACTAGACAGCGGTTTACATGTGTATTACACACACACACACACCAACTGGAACTGGATGGCTGGGGGTGACCCAGGTCATTTGTCATGTTCTGGTCTGTTGGGACCACCTACTTTTTCTCTCTAGTTTTACCCTTGGCTTTCTGGAAGGCAGATGTGATGGGCTTATTCCCTGCTTTGGGCTCTTGAACTAAGATCAAGAGCCTCCAAGGGGTGGAAGCCAGGTCCCACATGCTAACTATACTTTACCTACCTTGAAAGAAGCTCTAGTGATCCTATGGTCAAGCACTTGGCTTCCAGACCAAAGATGGGTAGTTCATACCCACCAGCTACTCCACGGGGACAAGACATGGCATTCTGCTTCCTGTGTGATGGTTAGGTGCCGGCTAGTTGTTTCCAGCTGATAACAATTCTAGTTACAACATAATGAAACACTGCCCAATTCATACAGGGTGAGTGTGTGTGTGTACGCATGTACGCATTTAGTTTTTTTATAACAAGGCAACTTGTACACTGTCAATGTTTAAACCTGAGCATCATCTTTCCTTTCCAGTGAAACAAGAAGGATTTTAAAAGACAAACAGGAACAAAATTACAACAGAAAGTGTCAATTCCAGATAAGACCCTACAGGTTCTGCTGAGCCTCCCATGGAGGGGCGGGGCTCGAGTCATCATTAGGAGAGAGTTTTAGTTTAAGAGTGTCATCTTAAACTTCAAGGACATCCATTAACCATCACAAACATGCCAAAGGAGAAGCCATGTTGTCAAAATGCCCACTTAACCCATACAAACATCTCAAATCCACCCTTTGCTGACTTTCTGTAATCCCATTTTTTCTTTTTCTTTTTTTAGACAGGAGAAGTAGACAGATACAGTTGGCAGTTGCTGTCTATAGTCACATCGAGACACAGTGTAATATCTGAGCCCAGTACCCCGAGAAAGGAGGGAAAAAGCAGGAATTCTGTGCACCACGACGCAAGGGCAGCACCAGGGAACAGAAACATTTTCTTTTCCCCCCACGGAGCATGGTGGTGTGTTGATTCCATTGTTTTTGTTGAGACAGGAAGGGATAAAAATTAATTTGGGAGCAAAAAGGGGTAGAGATTCTTTTCCCACTTAGCTGCTCATGATATTTCCCCAAAAAATAAGTTGAGAAGTAACCATGGTGTAGAGGAGAGAAAGGAGACCTCAAGAATAGGGTGTCTGAACACAACAAACAAAGAAAACTGCAACCTGCTCCCAGGGACTGAAGAAAAATTTTATAAGGTTGGAATTCATCAGTGCTCTTATTTTGTCATCTTCTCCTTCATCCTCCGCTCCTTCTTCACCCTCATCATCATCTTCTTTACCTTCTTCATCATCCATATCAAGAACCAAATAGCTCTGTAACGGATCTGGCCAAATGTCACCGTTGATGACCCCTCCTAACTCATCTGCACCTGCATCCGAATGGTTCTTCCTGCTGCCCCTTCCGGTTGGCTTTGGTCTGTGTCTAACTTGTGCGTTTTGTCAAGTCCTATCCGGATTCCATTTGATTTCAGTAGATTGTGTGGATGGATCACCCACTCATTCAGATGAAATTCTTTGGACAGAACTTTATTCTCAAAGTAAGGATTTTCATCAAAATGAAAATCGATTCTATAACCTGATACAATATCTTCACATTCTGTCCCTTCCACTCTCGCCCAGGAATTCAGTACCTCTTCATCCCCCTCCCCAAGCAATGCAGACGTTTGTGGATGGTTGACAAGTAAGTGTTATCCAGAAGTTTGGGATTTTGGCGATCAAGTTTGACCTCTTCTGAAAGAATGGTTGGCAGCGTTTGTTACATTTTTGTTCTGCTTTCAAAATCTCCTCACTGGCTTATTAAGTCTGTTTCAGTTTGTGCTTCATCAATATGTTCAATTACTTCCTGCTGTTTATTCTTTTTCTCCCCTTGGCAAGTTCAGAGGCCAAAGTCTCCTGCTGTTGAGGTTTCTTTGTTTGAGACAGGAGTTAAGATGAGTGTTTGGGAGCTGCAAGCAGAGCTCAGTGAGCAAACGAAAGAGGACTCCTTGCCTGGAAAAAGCTTCTCATATAGGTTTTTTTTTTTGAAGGAAACATCGTATGCCTTTTTTTTTTTTATGGGAGAACATTAGTTTTACATTTATTCTATCGTATATTGTTTCATTGCCATGATTACAATTCCCTCTATGCATCATCAACCAGCCAAAGGGTATACACTGTAAGTCTGCCCCCTACACTACCCTCCCAGTCTTCAGCACACAGTCCGTCTCCCTCTCTGGATCTAAAGTCCCCAGCTGCTCCATCGCTCCACGTCATCGTCTCTGCCTCCATCTCAGGCATCACTGTTGTCCTAGGGACCTCTGCTCCTAGTCTGGAAGTTAATCACTCCCTTCCTTGCAATAAAACGTCTACCTTTACATTTCCAATATAGGGGTGTTTTTAATGGAACTTTTGTGCCAAATTGTTATCTCTGAAAGGTAGATCTCTGGAGAGTTTTAGTTCAAGGTTTAAAGAGTGTCTTCTAGTCTCACCTGCTTCAGGAAGCCTGGACTTTTAAAAAATTTGAGTTCTGTTGGACATATTTCTTCTGTTCTATCTCTTGATGGCGCAGTGGGTTATGCATTGGGCAGTTAACTACAAGGTCTGTGGTTCCAACCCAGCAGTGACTCCTCAGGAGAAAGGACTGACTGCTGTGAAGATGGACAACCTTAACGCAGGAGATCTGGGTTATGGAGCAGGTCTCAGCTGTGTAGGGGTGCTGAGTCAATCACCTCGGTGTCAGTGGGTCTCTTCAGGGGCCATCTGTGTGACCTTGATCAGAACAGTCTGTAATGACAGCTGGGTGCCACCTAGCTCCTCTGGTCTGCTCCCGACACGCTGCCTGGAGACTGTCTCTTCTCTGGGCATCGAGGTGCACCATGCATGCTTTCAGCCAGGCTGTCCTCGATGGTCCCTGCCCTGCCTGGGTGAGTCCCTGGTCTTTTCCCGCTAGGTGCCTGCGTATTCCTCTTTTCTGTTTATGCCTTCACTTAGATGAAGCACATCTTCCAGTAGCTTCCATAGAAAGGGTCATGGGAGGTCAATCTTGTGAGACCTTGCAGGTATAGAAAGGGTTCTGTTCTCTTATTGATGAGCTGGTTGGGCTAGAATTGTCTTTCTGTTGTAGGTGTTTTCCAGCCTCAGACTGGAAGGATTTGAAAGGCATCGCTGCGTTGATTTTTTTCCTTTTATTCTTATTTTGTTGCGTTTAAGAAGCTACATTAGCAAAACCAACACCAATTCAGCAGTTGCTACCTGTCCTATTCAGCGACATGGATGACGTTCTTGGAGCTGTACATCTACCTCCCCTTTCCTTCCTGATGCTTCCTCCGTCACTCTCATCAACTCACTTCCCCTAAGGGTCCCATCAAATCTCTCACGTTGGTGTTGTCAGTTCCATCCCATGGGGATAGTCCCTACAGAAGCACAATGTGCCTACACTAAACAGTTGTTCAGTGTTAAGACTTCAGGAAGTCGTTTTGGTTTGAAGTTTAAGGATTACCTCAGGGCAGCCATTCCAGGGGCTAACCTCCATGGTCCTAGGAAGCCTAGAACACGTGGCAGTTTTACGTTTTGTTCTGCATTGTTCCCCCATTTGATCAGGATTCTTCTATGGCGTTCTGGATCAAAATGTTCAATGATGGGAGTTGGGCACCATTGTTCTTTTGGTGTCTCGGTAGAGTTGGGGGCAGTTGTTCGTGGAGACGGTCACACACTGTGCCCTCCTCTGGTGTACTAAGTGAATAGAGACCAGCTGCTGTGCTGTGTGGGAGCCCTGGTGGGGTGCTGTGGGTTAGTGCACTGGACTGCAAAGTCGATTTGAAACTCAAAGGGTCTGGAGTTCAAACTCACTATCCACTCCTCGGAAACCTTATACAGGGTTGCTGTGGGTGGGAACCAACTCAATGCACAACAACAACAATTGTGTTGTGTAGAGTCACTTGCAAACTTTTAAGACCCCAGGTGGTTGTTGTTAAGTACCGTTGAATCATTTCTGACCCACAGTGCCCCTGTATAGGGTTTCCGAGGAGCAGCTGGTAAACTTGAACCACCAGTCTTGCAGTTCAAACCGGCTTTGCACTCTGGCGCATTAACTCACAGCGCCACGACAGAACTCCAAGACCCCAGGTGCTACACACCAAATCAGAGCGAACCCAAGCATGAAACACATTGTTAGGCCAGTTAACTGGACGGCCCATGGAACGATGACCCTAAATATTCAAACCAGAGAAGCAAAGCCCCTGAGGTGTGTTTGCGTGTGCTCAGCATCCTCACTAGCTTCTCTCTCTGTGATTGTTGTAAATAGATCTGCCCTACTACGTTTTGCCAATTCACCTTTTTTTCAGGCGCACAGCTTATTAACAGCAATTATAATAAATTGACCACGCACCCTACCCTTAATGTGATCCTTCATCCCCACTAATGACCCTGTTTCCCCTCCTGCCCACCCCTGGTAATGTTGGGCTTCATACATCTGTCTTTTTTTTTTTTTAATGTAAGTGGGGTCGTTCAGTATCCGCCCTCTTCATCGGTTCACTGTTTATTGTGAATTGGGTGGAGGTTTACAGAGCCAATCAGTTTCCCATCCAACAAGTCAGGCCCAGTTATTTCCTGTGGTTGATCGCAGTCCCCCCCAGGAACCATTGATGCCTCCCTATGTTTTCCTGTTTCCGTTTCTCCTTCAATATTTGTCGTCTTGTAATTGATTGATTCTGCTGTATATTTCAAGACTTCATTTCTTCTACTGGCTGAGCACTCAGCCGTTGGTTGATGGGCACTGAGATGTGTGCTGTATTGTTTTTGAACTTCCAGGGTTGTTGAAGAGAAATTGGAAGCCATCTGACCCCACAGCCTGTTTCTTTTTGGAGGCTGTGGGATCGTCTCTCTGTCCTGTCTTGAACTCTCAGGACGACGTGAGGAGAAGGCCCTGGGGTTGTCTCAGTGTCGAGGCTTGGGGTCTGCTTTGCTTTGCTTTTTCTTCCTCATTTTCCTTCTTTCTTGTCTCTACATCCTGAACATTTCCTCGGTGGGTATCTTCCAGTTCTTGTTGGGTTTTTTGTGTTTCTGCTTCGTGGTTTTCGTTTTGAAGAGCCTGTTTTCTCCCGTTTCTGTTGTTTAACACCCGATTCTTGCCTCACGGATAATAAGACTTCTCACTGGCCTGAGATGGCCGGCGAGCCAGTGCATCTTTGGGTCCTGCTCCCCCCCACCCCCTGCCCCGCCCCAAGCTGCTTTCTCTGTGTTGTGGGCTCGCTTCATTCTTTCAGATATGCCTGAGAGGCCTGCAGGGGTTGGGCTGGGCGCTGCTGGACTTGACTTTGGACTCTGGGCTGGGCAGGGCTGGAGCTTGGGGCGTGGCTCTGAATGCTGACCTTTGAGCTCTGACCCTGGCCGGGCTGTGACTTCCTGGGTGGTGGGCTCTGGAGGCCAGGACTTTAACAGCTGGTTCCCCCCAGGTCCTTCCTCACATCCCTGTGAAGAGAGGTGGCCCCCATGGGGCAGGGGTCCTCGGTGAGTGGCTGGCCTCCTGTGAGACTCTGGGTGGTGGTGGGGGGTATCTGTTGGCAGCCCCTCTCCCTCTAGATACCCCATAACCAGAGAGTGGGGGCAGGTGAAAGGCACCCGGGTGGGGGTGCCTACTAGAACCACGCCCGCCCGCTCTTCCAGGAGTACACCTGGAAGGTCCATTCATCAGCCAGCAGAAACGGGGTGCACACCCCGAGGCCCACCTCCGCTCCTTTGAAGCCAATGCCTTCAAAGACGTGTTGGCCACCTACGGATGCCTGGACAACGTGTGCATCCTGACTCTTGCCCCTGAGCTGGACCGCAGCCATGAGGTGATCCGGGAGCTGACGGCCCTCGGCATCCGCGTGTCCCTCGGTGAGGGGTCGTCCGATGGGTGAAGGCGGGGTGGGACCAGCCCAGGGTCTGACCTCAGCCCCACCTGCTCAGGGCACTCGGTGGCTGACCTGCAGATGGCAGAGAAGGCGGTGCAGAGCGGGGCCACCTTCATCACCCACCTCTTCAACGCCATGTTACCAGTGAGTGCTGCCCTGCCCCTGGGCAGGCGGGGTGCTTGGGGTCCACACCCGCTCAGCTGCCCTTTCCGTCCGCCCAGTTCCACCACCGAGACCCAGGCATCGTGGGGCTCCTGACCAGTGACCAGGTGCCCGCAGGCCGCTGCGTCTTCTACGGGATGATTGCTGACGGCATCCACACTAACCCGGCCGCCCTGCGCATTGCCCACCGGGCCCACCCCCAGGGTGAGCAGCGTGGCTGGTGGGGAGGGCAGTGCAGGTGGAGGACTGTCTGCCAGGACCTCACATCTTTCCCATGGCCTCCCCCCACCAGGGCTGGTACTGGTGACTGATGCCATCCCTGCCCTAGGCCTGGGCAATGGCCGCCACACACTGGGGCAGCAGGTGGTGGAGGTGGACGAGTTGTCGGCCTATGTGGCAGGTGAGTGCCCCCTGCCCCTTACCAGCCCTCCATGAAGACAGCCCCTTAGGGTGGGAGGCCAGAATCCGGGCTCCTCCGTGTCCCCATGCTTCAGCCTCTGCTCTCTAGGTACCACAACGCTCTGCGGCAGCATTGCTCCCATGGACGTGTGCGTGCGGAACTTCCTGGAAGCCACAGGTAGTGAGGGGAGGGGCCTGGGGCTAGCAGGTCTGTGCACAGCCTCAGGGACAGGCGTGCCCATGGGCTCACCGAGCTGTGTCCTGTGCCACCTGCAGGCTGCAGCCTGGAGTCGGCCTTGGAGGCTGCTTCCCTGCACCCTGCACAGCTGCTGGGGCTGGAGGAATGCAAAGGGACCCTAGACTTCGGAGCTGATGCAGGTCAGGGTCACCTCAATCTGACCTGATGGGTCAGGGCGTCCGGCTGGGCCCCAGTCTCCCCTTGAGCTGGTTGGTGGTGGGGAAGGGGCTAATGACACAGCCTCTGCCCCTTCTCATTGCCACCTCCCTTCAGACTTTGTGCTGCTGGATGATGCCCTCCACGTTCAGGCCACCTACATCTCGGGTGAGCTGGTGTGGCAGGCGGAGGTGGCCAGGCCATGACCGAGGATCGTGATGATGACGACGCTGCGCCCAGTGGGTACTGTAAGGCCAGCTCGTTGGGAAGGTGGTCTCGGAATCGAGTGGCCGAGCTGGAGTGGGGGCTTGGATAAATGCGCCCTTGCAGGACCATCTCTGTGTTGAGTCTTACTTGTGTGAGAATTGTGGGTCCTTGCAGCTGTCAGCCTGTGGTCCACCTGAGGGCGATGTGTGGTGTGGGGACGGGAGGAGCTCGTTGGGCCTCAGCAGGGGAGGTAGGGCCTTCTGAACCAGGACCCTGAGAACTGCAGGAAGGTGGGCCCCTGGGACCGTGACCCCATGGCCTGGGCAGCGTATGGAGGAGAAGAGGAGGAAGTGGTGTAGGAGCCTTGCGTACTCCCGACGGCATGGGGAGGTAGGTGCCTATTGCCACCAAGGAGAGTCCTGTCTCAGAACTCTGGAAGGAGAGGACCCATCGTGGAGAGGAGCCGGGTCCAGGAATCCCGGCCCTGCGCTCAGCCGGCTCAGCCTCCACTACAGCTCTGGAATCTCGTGGAGCCCCTCTCAGCAGCCTTGACTGCTAACCTGGCTCCTGGGGGATGTACCATGCCTGCTTCGTCACAGGCTCCCAGACAGTACTGCGGTGACAGGCTTGCAGGGTACCTTCTGACTCTGAGGTCAGCTGTAACGGAGGTCAATGGGGTTCCCGCCCCTGGTGTGCGCTGGGGGCTTGATTCCCCTTCCTCTGGCTCCTGGAGGAAACCTGGTAACACCACAGTTAGGTACTGAGTTACTAAACAAAAGGTTAGAGGTTCAAACCCACCAGTGGACAGCTTCACGGGAATCTGCTCCTGTCAACATTACTGCCTTTGCTCTGTCTCCGTGGCCCACCCTGATTTGGAATCCAGGTGACAGGACATAACACAAATAACAGTCCCAGGGCCATCAGTGTTCCCCCTCCCCCCATTTACACTGGGTGGGGGCTCAGGCCAGCTTTTCACCATGAACTCTCCACCACCAGGGCAAGAAGGTGATTCCGGTTTGGAATGATAAACACAGCCGTGACCCCCATCTGTGCTGAAGGGGGCCAGCCTGGGCAGGGCCTAGCTGGCCTGGATGAGGGTACTTGGACCAGGGTCGCCCCAGCTCAGGAAAGGCATCCGGGATCGTGACCTGCAGGTAGCCTGAGGTGTTGGTTTCTGTAATGTGTGTGCTTACAGCAACAGTGTACCAGCCAGTTCCCAGCAAGCCAGGGCCCTCTGCCCAGGCTCAGTGGAGACAGTGGACAGGAAGACCCCACTCTAGGTGTTTTCATCGTCCTGCCGAAGGCCCAAACACGTGTCCTACTTGTCAGCCTGTTTTCGGGGTGAGGGGAGCGGGGCAGTGTGGGAACTGAGTCCTCTAGCTGGGAAGGCCCAGGCTTCACCCAGCTCTTGTGGTGGATAATGGGGGGCCCTCGCCGAGATGAGCGGTAGTGAGGAGACAGTTGGGAAGACGTGCCTGAAGGCAAGCAGATGGAGGGGTGACACCCCGGGCTGCCTTAGGAACGGGGATTTCTGCCAGCTGCCTCTTCATCAGCCTCAGCTTGCTGGGCAGAGAGGTTGGTATTAGACTGTGAGCAGAGGGGGGCTGGTACAAAGTGGTAAGGGTGGCAGTGGGTTGGAGACAATGGGGGCATCCCATCACCTGAGTTTCTGGCTGAGTCATTGACTGGGTGGGTGAAGAATCGTGGGGTTGGGATCCAGAATTCAGGGTTTGAGACACCCCGGTGGAGTACGGGAAGCACGTGACTGGAGGTTGCTGGTATATTTTACTTTGTGCGTGTGTTGGAGGGTTCAAGGACCCAGAGTCCGGAGTGGTGCGGAACTAGGGCGCCACCTGGAGTTTGGGCCAAGTAGGGTGCTACAAGTATGTAGGCTGCGCCCCAACTCCATACTCTTGGACCAGATCCCCGCAGAGGATCACAGGAAAGTCATTTTAACTTCATAAACCTTGGGGTTTTCCTTGGAATAATGGGGCACACAGGTTCAGAAGAATTGGGGTGGCTGGGGTGCAGCCAGATTCCAGCTAGGAGGTTTTGGGGGTTCCATTAGTAGAGGGCAATATGGTAGCCAAGTGTTTGGGGAAGAGAAGGCCTTGCCCCCAGGCTTTGCTGCTGCTTTGCCCAGTCAACGCAGACCCAAGTCCTGGGAGGGGTGTGGCACCTGGGGACACGCCCATTGTGGGAGGGGCTCTGCTGGGGCCAGTCTGGCCTGGATTGAGGGGTTGTCACCCCATGATCCACTTAGGTGGTGACCTAGAGTGATGGGTATTGAAGGGGGGGTGGTTGTTGAGGAGTTGGGGTGTGCCACCTCCTCTCCTGTCTATAGTCTAGAGACCCGGGCCCTGGGTAGGCACAGCAAGGGGACCATGCTCAGAAGGGCATCTCTTTAGCCTCCTACCTCCACCTCTCCGTGTGTCCAGAGTTTTGTCCCTTCCTCATTGCATCACCGAGCCCTTGAGCTACCCCCCTACCCACGCATCGTTAACAGTCGGGTACAAATTTGTGTCTTGGTTTGTTTTTTACAAAATGGGACAGCAGCTCGCTGTTTTTAAAGGGAAATGGAGAGTGTTTCCCCCTCCTTCCCGCCAGGACCCATGGGTCTGTCTCCCCAGTGTTCTCCACTACATGGTATTAACCAGGTCCCAGGCCTGATGTAGCACTGTGGGATAAGCACTGAACCGCTAACCGCATGCAGGCCATTCCTTGGGAACCCTATACAGGGTCCTTTTGAGTCAGAATCCACTGGACTGCACTTAACAACAACCATGGCTTGGTGCCATCCTTAAAGCGCTTGCCCACCAAACAGCAGGTTCAAACCCATCAGTCACTCTCCACAGAGAAAAATGTGGCATTTTGCTTCTGTGTAAGAACTACAGCCTTGGGACTTCTGCAAGACTTTAGACTAGGCCGGCGCACTGTAGGGACTACCTACAAGAAACAACCCACAGGTGAACCCCTGGAATCCTGTACTTCAGAGGAAGGGCTGGAGAACAGGATGGAGAGCTTGCTGGGAGGAGAAGCCGAGCAGGGACAGTGAGAAACGGAGACTGGTAAACAGCTGGCCAGATGTGGTGTGACCTTAACCTTTGTGAGCAGCTTTGGCAACAGAGGGTGGTCTGGTAGAGCAGATTCACACATCAGGATGGGAAAGGTGGGATTCTTTCGTTTTCCCCGTGCTCCCCTGGATGCCAGGGGTGTGGTCAGCTTGGGCAGACATAGTGCTGCAGGAGTTAGGAGCTTTGTGCTTGAAAGTCTTGTGGGTGTCAGGCGGACGGCTACACGGTTTGGTGTCTGGGTTCAGGCTCAACTCCAGACCTGCAGAAACCACAGAGGCATCAGACCAGTGTTAGATCTAGCAGAAACTCAGAACCAGCCACCCAGACCCCAGGTGCCCTGTGGTCCTAACAGACACCGAAACCCAGCCTTCATTGAATGGATTGCCCAGAATGCAGATAACACCTAGGCCTGTAGGAACTCCCTCCTCCACCCACCTCCTGAGCAGCTTGACTGGCGGGAGTCCCCCAGAGCTTTTCCCTCTGGGTCCAGTGGCTGTTTTGGCTTTGGCTTTGTTTTTTTCCTTTCATTGTTTTGTTTATTTGTTCTCCTCTTTCTAGTCCCTTGAATTTTACCCTTTCTATACGAATCGGGCTGTGAACCTTAAGGTCAGCGGTTCGAAACTACCAGCCGCTCCGCGGGAGAAAGATGAGGCTTTCTACTCCCGTAAAGATTTACACCCTCGGAAACCCTGTACAGGGTCGCTATGGGTCGGAACCGACTCGACGGCACTTAACAACAACAACAATCTAGGCTTTGGGTTTTCTTCGGTTTCTCATTTTGGTTTTTCTTTCGAACTTTCTTTACTACTTTCGACTCCTCTTTTCATCTTCCCTCTCCTTGTTTTTTGTGTTTTATTTTTATTTCCTCCCTTTTATGGTTCCATTTTCCTGTCCCTCTTCTGTTTTTAGTGATTGTATTTTTATTTTTTTCTGGTGGCTGTCTGTTTTTACTTCTTTTTCCTCTTTTCATTGGTAGTTCCTCATTTGTTTATTCGGCTTTGTTTTCCTGTATATCTGTGTGGGAGGGGCTTTCTCTTCTTTCCCACCTGAGAGGAAACAGCAGCCATGCCTATACAGCCCAGCCTCAGCTGTACCCCATCTGCAGGTCCTACACCCCCTGGTACAGCTACCCGACACTGAGGTGCCTAGATGGCTGCTAGAGAGCAGTGCCCACGCTGCCCTTTGACTACATCAACCAGAGACAGTGGTGAGAGCCTAAGAACACGTCAACATACAAATCATCTATTAAATACAAGTACGACAACACCACAATGTCCTAGAGACAACAAAGAGAAAAGAGGGAATGTCTGTAACAAATGACCAAGATGCAGAGCCAGAAGATGTTTCTGAAGAAGAAAAGGTAATAGAACTAACTGAAAAAGAATTCAAAAGAATGTGAACTAGGTCCCTTCAAAGGATAGCTAGATCCGGGAAAGCAAGGAGAACACAATAAAAACTTTAGACTAATTCAGGAAAACACTACAAGAACAGACAAATGCAAAATTTGAAACTATACAAAACTTGCAATTAGAAATCCAGAAGATTAAAACTAAGATTTCAGAACTGATCAATACATTGAAAGGGCAAAGGAGTAACCTTGAATCAATGGAAACCTGAATTAATGAGTTTGAAGATAAATCCCACAATACCAGTATGCTAGAAGAGCAATCAGGACAAAAAAGGAATTCTGAAGAAGCCTTAAGAGTTACATGGGGCACCATGAAAAGGGATTTCAGAATAGGAAGAAGCAATAAAAGCAAAAAATTGTTAAAGGGTCGCAGGAAAAAAAACCTTAACATCATGAGACTAGAAGGTAAGCATGCAAGAAGCTGAATGAACCCCAAACGGGAGATCTCAAAAGAAAATCACCGAGACATATCTCAAGACAGACAAAGTTACCTACAATGGAGAATGAGTAAGACTACGCTCTGATTTCACAGCAGAAGCCATGCAGACAGGAAGACAATGGAAGGTACATAAGAAACTCTGAAAGGAAACTACTGCCAACCAAAATCAATACCAGCAAAGCTGTCCTTTAAATATGACAGTGAGATTAGGGTATTTCCAGATAAACAGAAATGGAAGGAATTTGTAGTAACTAGACCAACTTTAAGGACCTCTGGTAGCACAGTGGTTAGGAATTGGGCTGCTAACCTCAAGGTCAGCAGTTTGAAACTACCAGCTGTTCCACGGGAGAAAGATGCGGTTTTCTGCTCTGGTAAAGATTTACAGCCTCAGAAACCCTGTACAGGGTCAGAATCGACTCCACAGCACATAACCACCACCACCAGATAAACTTTACAAAAAATACTAAAGGGTGTTCTTTGTACTGAGAACCAACAAAAGCAGACAACCACCGGAGATTACCATACATGGCAACACCACCCAGAACTCAAATTCAGATCCGGAAGCAGAACTGAAAATGGGGAACCAGAAATATCAACTTATAATGAAGTCAACTACAAAGCAAAAACAGGGAATGGTGTAGATACAGAACTTCCAAATGGCAAAGAATTCAAGTAGATTTCAAGATAAAACACTTTTAAACAGGGAAAGTAATAAATTACGGAGTAACCTCAAAGACAAAACACCTTCAGATGAAAATTAAGAGGAAAAATACAGATTACATATTAAACAAAATGAAAAGAAAAAACACACAAACAAAATGAACTCGGTGCAGAAAATTATGTGGAACAAAGAAAACAGCACAAAAACCAACAAGAAAACAGCAAATCGACACCTATTGATATTTACACAGAATGTAAATGCATTAAATATACCATTCACGAGACACAGAAAGTAGAATGGATCAGAAAACACGATCCTTCACTATGCTGTCTAGAAGAGACACATCAAAAAGATGGAAACAGACTCAATGCCCATCTACAGAAAAATAGCCAAACTTTGGTAGAGACACAAGGAAATATTACACAACATTGAAGAAAATCGTCAAAACACCTCACAACATGGATGAATCTGGAGGACGGTATGCTGAATGAAATAAGTCACAGAGGACAAATATTGTAAAAAGTTAAAACGTTTTCTTGATAACAGTCTATGATGTTTACAGGGGGGCAGATGGGAGGGAAAATGATTCACAGGCTCGAGCGTAGACACATGTTAACAGTGACAGGGCAGGCAATGTAAACATGAGGAAAGATGACGGTAGCGTTAGACAAGATGATGTTAAAGTGAACAGGTAAATACTGTGAACTCAGTCATTATAAGGAAATGATTTGTTGAATGCAAAACCGATGATCTACTCTGTAAACCTTCACTCAATTCACAATAAAACGTTACAAATGACAGCTTTGGAAATGCCATGTGGCAGGATCACTGTGAGTCAGACCCTAAGGCAGCAGGTTTGGGTTTTGATCATGATGGATAAATGAGCCTTGTTCCCACCCCAGAGGCGATAAGCAGGGGTCTTGGCTTCACATACTGAGAATATCTACAAGGTGGAAGGGGTGCTGGTTCCGGGGCAGGAATTCCCTGTGAACCAGGTGGACACAGGAGGACGGCTGTTAACAAACTGCCACAAATAAAATGGCTTGAACAACACAACTGTGCTCTTCTACAACTCTGGCGGTCAGAAGCCTGAAATGGGCCTCACTGGGTGAAAAGGTGTGTGTGCTTGCCAGCTTGGTCTACCTGCTGTTTGGAAAGTATTTGATGATGTTGCTATCTTTCACCCATCCACCTAAAATCCAAATCTGCAGCCATCCAGTGATTGGGACTCGGCAAGTGCACAGGACAGGGCAGAACTGTACCGTAGGGTTTCCAAAGCTGTCAGTTTTTATGGGAGCAGACTGCCTTGTCTGTCTGTCTCAGAGCGGCTGGTGGGTTTGAACCATTGCCCTTCTAGTTAGCAACCCAATGCTTAATCCACTGTGCCACCATGGCTCTTAATGTACATGCAGTAGTGGTGACTAAGGAGTCCTGGTGTGGTGATGTAGAAGTACCAGGCTGGTACTGGTTCAAACCCACCAGCTGCTCCTGAGAAGCCCTATACAGAGTTGTTATGAGTCTGAA
>NW_006408775.1:2170571-2171102 GCF_000296735.1 Chrysochloris asiatica
AAGTATAAATTGCTACAATTTGATGAACTTGACCTATACTTATGGATATAGTAGCTCAAAATACCAACTGAGAGGGAAGGGGTCTTCACATCAAGTACCAATCCTATCCCTTCTGAAAACAGGGTAGATGGGGATGGGCAAATTAGACATTGACTACCTAAAATGAGGGGGCGATAAAGGCGCACGAAGTGACTGGCTTACAATTTTCAAGAGGGAGTTTGAGAATGTGCAGGGGAAGATAGAGTCCCCACTGAAGAGTTTTCATCTTACCTAGATAGGGTCTAGTGAATAGAGATGGGGATAAGATTCTTATGATTCAAAAGTGAGTAACTGTTAACAAAGCAGATGGGAGAACAATTAGGTCTCAATGGGCTAAGTGAGACAGAGATAAATAATGATATATGCACAACCTGGGAACAGCAGGGCTTTGTGATACAGAGATGGAGCCATGGTTGGAATGTGGAAAAGGGGGGAATAATATTACGATGCTTGGCTGTCTTTTGAATCTTGGTTTTCCTTGCATTATATTAT
>NW_006408775.1:2174504-2176315 GCF_000296735.1 Chrysochloris asiatica
GAGCTTGAACCGCCAATCTTGCAGTTCAAATGACTTTGCAGTCCAATGCATTAACCCACAGTGCCACATTAGGACTCCTATATGGACTCCTGATGTGGTGCTGTAGGATCAGCACTGGACTGCAAACCACAAAGTTGCCAGTTCAAACCTATCAGCTGTTCCTTGGAAACCCTACACAGGGTTGCTATGGGGCAGAACTGACTTGACACTAGACAGCAACACTAAATATATGTATGTGGTACTGTAAGATGAGAAAGGTTGGTTTGAACCGAAAGGTCGGTGGTTCAAATCCATCAGGAAATCCTAGACAGGGTGGCTATGAGTCTGAACTGACTTGATGGCACTAAACAACAGCATATACATCCATCTATGGAGTCCTGGTGGGACGCTTGCTGTAGGATAAGCATTGATTGCACGCTAGGTTGAATTGCAAGGTCGGCGGTTCGAACTCACCAGCTGTTCCTCAGAAACCCTATACAAGAACGCTATGGGTCAGAACCGACTCAATGACACTTAACAACAACAATATTTATATTTATTGCTTGGTTGAATATTGGGCAACAGGTGACATGGAGCATTCTTCTTGTACATCTTCCAAGACAGATTCATTTGTTCTTAAATAAATGCTGTTTATTACCGTTATTCCACAGTTCGTTTTGGTGAAATGAAATCATGGATGAATTTATCTTATTCTCTGTATTGTCTGAATGAATAAAAAATAAACAACATATGGTGTTTGGAAATAGAATAACAAGGTTACTTTTTAAATATGCAAACCTTTAGGTAACGAAGTCCCCCTGGTAGCATAGTGGATGGCTAGTTGGGCTACTAACTGCAAGGTCAGCAGCTTGAATCGACCAGTAGCTCCATGGGAGAAAGATGAGGCTTTCTGCTCCCATAAAGATTTACAGCCTCAGAAACGCTATACAGGGTCACTCTGAGTTGGAACTGATTCATCAACACACATCCACCATTACTTTAGGTAACAAAGATGATCAAACTGACAATAGCAACTTCAAAGCTTGGATGAGAACCTTAGGGGGCAGTGAGTTTCTGTGAATGAGAGAGCAACAATTGAGGACAGGAAGGTGAGAATGGTTGCGCAACTTGAAGAATGTAAACAATGTCACTGAATGGGGGTGTGTGTTGCTGTGCATCTTCTCAACAACAGCAATAATAACAAGCATTCCTGCCCCTGAAGCCTCCTTAAAACCAAACAATAGTCCGGTTTTGACAAGCAAAGATTGTCCGACTTGAGCATTTTGCGTATATTGGATCAAATTGATGATGGCAACTCAGAAGATTAGGTAGGAACCTTAGGGGTCAGTAAGTTTATGTGAATGAGAGAGGAACAACTGAGGACAGGAGGGTGAGGATGATTGCACAACTCGAAGAATGTAAACAATGTCACTGAATCGGATGGGTAAAAGGGTTGAATGGGTTTATGTTTCGCTGTGTATATTCTTAACAACAGCAAAACAACAAACTCCACAAAACCCCGACACTTTCCTAGGCAAAAAGAAAAGTTCTGAGGTGATGCGTTTTCTGCCTCATACGTGTGTGAGTTCTGGATTTCCTTCCGTGAAGTCTAGGAGTTTTTGTAAGTAGCAAAGTTGTGAGTCTCTGTGTTTGCACAGAGCCGGGCTCCGGAGTCCCACCGGGGGGCTCCCTCGGGCATGACCTTGGCCAGGCACCCCCCTGCACCCCGGCCCCTTGAACCTCAGTTTCCCCGTCTGCGAGCAGGGGATGACAGCGCGCCCTCTCCCCTCCCAGCTCCGCCCCGCGCGCCCGAGGATTGGCTCGCGCCCGGC
>NW_006408775.1:2176816-2256183 GCF_000296735.1 Chrysochloris asiatica
GCCGGGGCCCCTGCTTGGCGGGCGCGAGCTCTGCCGGGGACGCTGACATCGCACGGCGGGCAAGGGCGGTCGGGGAGGTGTCACCTGGCCCGTAGGGGTGGAAGTGCCTGGAAAGTTTGTTTTCGGCTCGGCGCCGCCTGCAGCCGAGCCGCTGGGGCTGCCTTTGGGGCCGGGGCGCGGAGGGAGCGCCCGGGCCTGCGGCTGGCTCGGGCTCCCGCTGTCTCAGGAGGCAGGCGAGGCTGAAGGTGCGAGGACCTGACGCACCCGGGACCCGCTCGCACCTTTCCCCAGGACCCGGCCCCCGAAAGTGTGTAGCCGGCCGGCCCGACGGAGGGCTCTCTGCTCCGGGGCACGTGCACCGTGTTGTGGGGAGCCCCCGGGAGGCCGCGCCGGAGCAGCGTCGTCCCAGCGGGCGAGCGTGACAGGTGGGAGGGGATTGGTGTGATGATTTTTGGGGGGTGGTGGTGGTGCACACAGCACTTGTTGGCTTCCTAACGCCGGTCTATTTTGCTACTTAAAGTATCATTCATGTTTATCTGTTGCTAAAAGTATCCCTCGCCCTGCGTTCGGTCAGTGTAAGGACATCTATACTTGTACCAACGTGAGGTGGGTGGTGGAGAACGGCTTAGAGGGTCTTGTAAATGCCACTCAGAAGGCAAAAAATCCCTTTCATGAAGGAAGACCCTAGAAATGTACTTGGTCCCTTATCTCCCATGGTTTGTGGCATCGTGGTTTAAGCGCTCTGTGGCTCTCTGAAAAGTAGGTGGTTGGAATGTACCCCGTGGCTCCGAAGGAGAAAGACCTGGCGATCTGCATCTTTAAAGAGTCCAAAAAACACAAGCCCACGGCTGCAGAGTTGATTTCTGACTCATAGTGACCTGTTGGGTTTCCGAGACTGTCGGTGTTCTTTACAAAAGCAGACTGGCATCTAACTGCTTAACCTTTATGACCCCAGACACCTGTCACACGATGTATATAGGAGTCCAGTTCAAGTCCAGTACGCTTAGCAACAAGTTGGGTTTGTTGTAGCGGTTTGAAACTTTTTTAGGGAATTCTGAGTGTTCCTCTCTCAAGAAAAATTCACCTCTCCCCTGATTTTTGTAACAGCTTCAGGAGGCTTCTGAACTTTCTGTAGCTGGTGTAGCTGTAGGATAAGCACTGGACTGTTAACCCACCAGCTGCTATTGGAAACCCTGTTTGTTGTAGTTAAGTGTCATGGAGTTGGTTCTCAGACAGGGCCCCTATACAGGGTCACTGAGTCCCACCGACTCCACAGTGCTTCACACTGCAGCTACCACTTTTTGTCTGTTTGTTGAGACTTTCTTGCTTTGTTGAGTTGGATGATTCCAAATGAACTCAAAGTCTAGAGAAGGGAGACCTGTTCAGTTGGGGAAATGGTGAAAGGTGGGAGGAATGTCATTGACTTGTGACACGAGTGAGTGGGGTGGCTGGGTTTACGTGCAAACCCCTACCTGGGTGGACAGCGATCCTGGAAGCTTGTGAGATGAACTTTCACACAGCGATGCTGTTGCAATGCCAGGTGTGCTGCTGAGACGGCATCCCTGGGAAAGGAAAGGGCATGTTCTCTCATGGCCTTGGTAGCTCTGCACTTGACCTCTGCTGTTTTCTCCACAGACAGTAGCCTTTTCATGCTGGTATCTACTGGGGGGCCTCCATGTCAGCACATAAGAGGGACGCGACAGCTCAGCGGTGTGTCTTTGTCAAATCGGCTCCACACATAAGACGGGGCTTCAAAGAGCGCATCGAAAATTCCCATTATTTTTTCATTTCATTTTTTACGGACTTTTTGAAGCTCCCCTGTAATTATGTGAGCTGTACCAGGGTTCCCATCAGTCCTGGCAGAGACGGCCCCCAGTATGGCGTTTGTCGTAGGTAGCCCTGAGTACGATGGATATAAACCCAATGCCTGGCTTTGTTGTTGCTGTTGTTTTAAAGTTCTCAACACTAACGTGTTGTCTCTTTTTATACTGTCAGTACAGGTATGTTGTTGTTGTTAAGTGCCGTCGAGTCGGTTCTGACTTGTAGTGACCCTCTACAGGGTTTCCGAGGCTCTAAGTCTTTATGGGAGCAGAAAGCCTCATCCCGCGGAACAGCTGGTAGTTTCAAACTGCTGACCTTCTGGTTCACAGCCCGATTCGTAACCCCTACCTACCAGAGCGACCCTGTGTAAGGTTTCCAAGGAGCAGCTGGTGGTTTTGAACTGCTGACCTTGCGGTTCACAGTCTGATTCGTAACCGCTACGCTACCAGAGCGTTATTTTGCTTTGCTTTGTTGTAGTTCACAGATTCTGCATTGGTTGATTTATGGTGACACGTTGAAGGTTTGTGGCAGCCCCGCGTTGTCGAGTAAATCTCTTGGTGCTTTTTCCAACAGCACGTGCTCGCTTCCTGTCTTGGTCACGTTTGGTCGTTCATAGTCTTTCAGAATTGTTCATTATGCTTCACCACACACTTCTAGAATAGAGTCTAGTGTAGACATCACTTTTCTATGCACTGGGAAACCCCAAAATGTGGATGAGTGACTTGACGGCAGTAGTAGCTTTATTACGGTGGGTGGTCTAGAGCCAAACCAGCCACATCTCTGAGGTCTGCCTGTATCTTACAAATCGGACCTTTACTTTGGGAGGTTGGAAAAACTGTGTAAATTTACAGGTACATGTAAACATTGTATGTAACACATATTACTGATGATACCATGGAAAACAAAAACATAAAAACTCTTTAAGTGTAGTTCAGGGTAATGCAAATACATGGTAAGTCACGGACTACCTGTACCAGTTTTCTGTCTTAGGTACTGGTGTGCACGAGGTCAGTGGATCTGCTTCTGGATCTGAGGGTGTCATGGAGACGTCCCCACGATCACTTCCCGTGTCTTTCTAAGTGTGGGTACAGTTCATGGAGGGAGTGGGCATGTTCGGAGTTAGGACCCTCAGATGGGCTGTGTCGTGTCCCTTCTGTTCACAGAGCACTTCCTTTATGGCAGGCCCTCCCTCTTCTGAGTCCCCCTGCTCTGCTCAGCAGTGTTGTAAAGGAGGTGGTCTTCCCAGTCTCTGATGGTCGCTCTCCCAGGCCTGCTGGCCCTACAGTCCTTGCTGTGTTGGAACCCCTTGCTACAGCTGCTATGTCAGCACTTCTTTTCCAGGGGGCTTCACAGACTGGTACCTCCTGGTCACATGTCCAAAGTATGTGAGATGGAGTCTAATCTCATCATTCGCCCTTCCGAGGAGCACTCTGACTGCACTTTGTAAACTGAGGCACAGGGAGGTTAAGTAGTTGCCTCGTAGAGAGCAGAGTGCAGTGGTAGCAGAGACCTGGTGACCCCCACCCCTCATGGGAGTGTCTGCTGGGCAGCTCAGGGCAGCTCCTAGCCTCCCATAGTCCTTAGTGTTCTTGTGCTGGAGGTGGTGTCCAGTTGGAGGCAGGAGAGGGAGGGACTAGGACAGCGCAGTGCAGGCAGATAGCTCTCTGTGACCCCTCAAGTCTATCAGAGAACAGCTGTTTGGGCAGAAGCTCTGGGCCAGCTTTACTAGAGGGTTGATCTGACCAGGGAGGCAAGACCTTCCCTGCAGGGTGGTTTGTTAAGGTGGACTTGGGGGACTTGCCTCTTGGAAAGCTGCTGTTGCCGTGGGGGGCAGAGAGAATGGAGGGAAGTGGCTTCTCATTTCTCTTCTGGTTCCTTCCATGTGGCTGCTTCTGTTCACAGGGGCAGGTCCTGTCTCAGAGCAGTTCTGAACCCAGTCCGAAATGGGCAGAATGGGGTTCCCGTACTCCCAGGAAGTAGAGGGGTGGGCC
Organism: Chrysochloris asiatica; assembly: GCF_000296735.1. Classification (NCBI taxonomy): domain Eukaryota; kingdom Metazoa; phylum Chordata; class Mammalia; order Afrosoricida; family Chrysochloridae; genus Chrysochloris; species Chrysochloris asiatica. Next base: position 2,180,629 of record NW_006408775.1, read on the forward strand.
TCTACAAGAGGAATCCCAGTAGTCCCTCCCTGGGATGTGGGGCTCTTGGCCTCCAGGCTGCTCTCAAGCATTTTGGGGAGGAGAGAAAGGAGGCTTCTGGGTGTGAGTCCTGTGAGCCCCCTGGTGCAGTGCTGAGGGACCCCATCTGAAGCACTGTGTGTGGGTCCTCTTCAGGGGCTGTGTTTGGAAGAGTGTCAGACAGGCCCTTCGTGTAGCTGTGGCCACCTCAGTGTGTGTCCCCGTGCTCCTGCACACTCAGACTTTCTTCAGTGGGAAGCCAGGGTTATTTGCCTATCGAGATGCACAAATATTCGAGCTCTTGCAGTGTGTGTTAGGTAAACTAGTGAGTGCCTTTTCCCCAAGAGGAGCCATCTGAGCAGTCGGCCCCTTAGATATTGGGGGCCCTGTTCTAATAGCAGCTGGGTGAAAGGGAAGGTGGTTCTTGGGGTTCATTTCAGCCATACAGTCAGCCTCTCCCATACTCTTACTCTAGAATGTTTTCCTGATGTTGAAAGTGTTCATTTGTTCTCTGAGAAGTTCTTGGTTGCACTTTAGCCGTGTCTCCTGTTACGGCGCTTCCTAGATTGCGCACCACAAGTAAAGTGTTTTTGTCAACTGCAAGGTTTATGGCGACTTTGCATTGAGCAAGTCTGTTGCCGCCATTTTTTCAACAGCATGTGCTTACTTTGTTCCATTTGGGTCATTTTCACTGTATTTAAAACTTTTTCCTTATGTGATTGCTTATGTAACAGACTTCAGTATATTGTGAGCCTCCCTTTTATGTGTGCTGGGTAACCCTCCACTCCCCCATAACCCCCGCAAAAAAAAAAAAAAAAAAGCTCACAACTTGCTTTATCGTGATTGTGGTAGTCTGGACCTGGACCTGCAGTATTCTGAGGTCTGCCTGCCCTTGGTTCTTTATAGAGGACTGACTTTTACAGCTTTCCCAAGCCCCTGTCAGGAAGATGATCCATTCTCCTCTGTCCAGGCCCAGAGCGGCCAGGCAGATGGACTGTGTACGAAGAAGCCAGGAGTCTGCTGTAACAGACCACTACTGGGAGTGGGCCCCTGACAGCTCAGCGCAGGTGGGCCCAGGGGACCTGGATGGTCCTGGGACTCCTTTCATCCCCCACACAGGGCAATGCACTTTCAGGCCTATCCCAGCCTGTAGGGAGTGGAAATGTGTGAAGCCGCCAAGGCCCAGGTTGTGTGTGTTTGCTGGGGAGTGGTCCCGTGTCTGCAAGATGTCTTTCAGGATTCCTCCTGCTCTCGGCTGAAGCCCCTTCTTCAACTTGCGTTCTGTGTGGCTGTCATTTCCCTGAAGGAGGGTCTCCACACACTACCGCCACAGAAGACCACTGAGGTTTGCTGAGAAGACATGATAACCCCTACCCTCCCTCACCCAGGGCGAGCACAGGGACTGAAAGCTGGTGTCTTGCTTCTCAGGGCCTGCTGCAGGGGGGCTTGGGGATCTGCCCCCACCTCCCCAGACTGTCTGTGGTGTGTGTAGATGACCCTTGGTCTTGAGTGTTTATACTGTCCCCTCTTCTTGACTTAGCTGTAGCACTTGGGACATGCTCCTTCCAGTGTGGGCCTGGGACCGAGGGGAGTGACCTTGGACTGCCCCCTCCCTTGCTGAAAACACAGACCCACTGACTTCCTAGCTCCCCTTCCTGCTGAGGGAGGAAGTCAGGTCCCAGTGCGCCTGAGCCTTCCCGTCTTATCTGAATGTGTTCCTTCTTGGTGAGGGTCCCTGCCTCCTCAGGCCCCTGCAATCTGGCCTCTTTAGCCTGTGAGGCCCCAGATATGTTTGCATTCTCCTGGGTGCCCTTCCCCTGAGCCTTGAGAAGTCCCTAGAGTAGTAAGACCGCTCCTCTCCCCCTCCCCCCATGGTGGTAAAAGCTTTATCGGACCCATTTGCTGCTTTGAGTCTGCCTCCCTGTTATAGACCAAGTTTTTTATTTCTCCCAAACAGGTTGTACACCTCCTTCCAACCTTGTGGTCCCAAACCTGCATTTCTAGGTGACTTCTGGTCTGCTTTTCCTCTCTCTCTGCTCATGGTTCTCATTCCTGAGCTGCTTGTGGCCGATCTGTCACATACCTGGGTCTACCTGTTTGGCTTCTTAAGGACAGGAGCAGACCTGCATCCTGTGGTGGATGTGCCAGCTTTAGATCTCTGAGTATGTTTCAGAGCTGAAGGGTCTTGTCCTGCACTCACAAAGGTATCCCAAACAGGAAGAAGGCAAATGTGCCACCTCTTCAGTATTTTGGGTAATACAGTTGTAAAAGTGGATCTTCCTTATATTTTGTCTCTGTATATTATATATGTTGGAGTCCTGGTGTGGTGCTGTAGGATAAGCACTGGACTACAAGATTGGTTGGAACTGTAAGGTCGGCAATTCATACCCACTGGCTGCACCTTGGAAACCCTATACAGGATCGCTATGAGTCACAACTGACTCCATGGCACTTAACAACAATTATATATGTCAATTAAAAGTGTAGGAAAATTGGGAACACATGAATAGGCATGTAAACTTGCTGGTGACCATGTTGGTCTCCTGGTGAGTGGAAGAAGGGGAAAGGCAGCAATGAAGAAATGGGCTGAGTTCAACCACGCTCCATAGACTCCCATTGACCTGGAGATGAATGAGAGAGAGAAAAGAAAGGGCTGGTGGTCTGAAGTGTGGTAAGACCTGGGGATTCCTGCACCCATGGACCAAGGGCACAGTCACAGAGGACTAGAGCTGAGAGTGAAGCATCCAGCTGATATGAAGTGAGGGGAGATACACAAGAATGCCCTAACTTGCAGATCGTACCCATTAGACCTAGCCTCGATGGCTTGATAATCAGAACTCAACTAGAGGAAGATAAACAAAAATTTTTGATAAAAGAAACGAGGGTAAATTGCTACAATTTGATGAACTTGACCTCTACTTACGGATGTGGTGGTGGTGGTATGCCGTGGAGTTGGTTCCGACTCGTAGCGACCCTGTATAGGGCTCTCAAGGCTGTAAATCTTTGTGGGAGCAGAAAGCCTCATTTTCTCCCTCAGAACTACTAGTAGTTTCGTACTGCTGACCTTGAGGCCAGCAGCCTAAGTCGTAACCACTACGTTACCAGAGCTCCTTATACTTGTGGATATAGTAACTCAAAGTACAACTAAGAGGGAAGGAGTCTTTACATCAAGTATCAACCTATCCCCTCTGTATACAGCATAGATCGGGATGGGCAACTTAGGCATTGGCTACCTAAAATGAGGGGGTGATAAAGGCACAAAGTGATTGGCTTACAAGTTTTCAAGACGGAATTTAGTTTAAGAGTGTTCAGGGGTAGGTAGAGTCCCTACTGAATAGTTTTCATCTTGTCTAGATGTTCTGGTGAAAAGAGATGAGGATAAGATTCTTATGATTCACTAGTGAGTAATTATTATCATGACTAATTGCGACTGTCACAACTATAAATGTAGAAGTTTTGTACCAAAAACGGGGGAGTGGTTAATCTTACAATCCAGAAACAGAGGCCCCTAGGACCATCAAGGGAGAAGAGCACAAGTGGAATGCAGGACCCTATCCAGAGAAGCAGCGACACCAGAGATGAGGATCTGGGGAGAGGGAACAGCTGAGGACTCTTAGACTCTAGACTCTAGACTCATGGAAAGAGAGGGACTGAGTGCTGGCAGCCAGGAGGCAGGCTTGCAGAATGTGCCCTCTGGTTGTTTAAATTATTATATATTCCTGAGTGTTTCTGTGTATAGCCCCCCCCCCCCGCCCCCCAAAAAAAACCACACAACAAAAACTCAAGACTAAACAGGGAATGGAAGCAAATGATGATGCATGGAGGAGATTGTAATCATTGCAGTGAAATCATGGTGTAAAGCCGATGTTCTCCCTTATAAACTATCACTCAGTTCACAATCAAAACTTACAAAAAAAAGTGTAGAAAAATGGATAGTTTAAAAGCACGTGATAATTCATAAGTAAAATGACAATATCTGGTGTTGGAAAGCGTAGGGGGTGTGTGCAGGAGTGGGAATGCACGCCAGCGCTATTTTGTAGTGTATTAAAAGAAGGGAACACACAGAGTAAAAATTTCATTTTAAGGATTTGAAGCACATGAAATAGTTATGGTTGGGCAAAGATTTTGCTGCTAAAACATTTGTCGCCCGTAGGAAGGAGGGGGATCTGCTCAGAAGAATGCGTGCAGAGTGTCTCTCACTCTCTAGATCCCAACTATGCAGCCGTCTGCCCTGGATGGCTTTTTTTTTTTAAATGTTTTATTGTGAATTATGTGATATTTTACATGGGAGAACATTACCTTTACATTCAGCCTATTGTATATTGTTTCAGTGCTGCTATGGTTACAGTCCCCTCCAGGCATCCTCAACCAACCAAAGGGTATACACTGCAAGCCTGTGGCGCCCCCCCAGTCATCAGCACACAGCCCCTCTCCCTCTCTGGGTCTAGAGTCCCCAGGCATCTGGTTGACTTTTTGAAGGACAGAAAAAAGATGGGAAGATCTCCTCAGAAGCTGGGTCTGTGAGACCCTGAGTTGGTAGGAGGGTTCAGTATCTCAACATGTTTGTGGACCAGGCCATCAGTCAATTCTGGACAGGATGTGAGGGTGGTCCCTACCCTTCTGGAGCTCCCCAAGCAGAGCCCCAGCCTTTCTCCCCTGATTTTTTTTTTCAATGTTTTATTGTGAATTATGTGATAATTTACATGGGAGAACATGTCTCCCCTGGTTTTTATGTATGCATTTACAGGCATCCATCAGAGATGTTGCAGGTTTGGTTCTAGAGCACTGCAGGACAGCAAATACTGCAGTAAAGTAAGTCAGGTTTCCCAGTGCATAGAAAGTGATGTTGACAGTTAACTGTAGTCTGTAGCGAGTGCACAAGCATCATGACAGAGTTTGTAATATCGTGAGAATGACCCAAAGGGGACAGAGACTTTCAGTGAGCACATGCTGTTGACAGAGTCCCCCACACTGCAGGGTTGTCACCAGCCTTGTGTGTGTAATAGGTGCAGCACCTGCGAAGTGCCTAGAAGGAGGACTGGCTGTGTTTGAGTGCGCCACGCACTCTGCCCCTTTGACTACTTGTAGCTTCCTGAGGGAAATGTCACCAGTGTTTCCAGCTCACTGACAAAGGCCCCACGCTGCATGCTGTTCCCTCTTCTCCCTCTCCTCCCACAGAGTTTCGAAGCGGAAGAAGCATTGGAAGGAAGAGTACAGTGAATGCCTAGACCCCTCAGCCAGATTAGCCCCTTCACTTTTGCCTTATTTGCGTGTGTGTGCTCCCAATCCTGTGTGCTAATTTATACCCTATTCTTTGTCCTGTTTTAGGACTTTGAGAGTCAGCTGAGCCCTTGAGTCTCCTGCAGAGCCCCAGCAGCTCCCTCCTCACACCTGGGATATTGAGAGCTATTCCCCAGCCCGTTTCATTCCCCAGTGCCCCTCAGGTGAAATAGCTATGTCAAGAAAACCACAGCTCTAGAAGTTGGATCTTAAATTCTTTCATGTTTTTTAAGAAATAGTTTGTTTTTAAGGCTGCTTTGGACTAGTGGAGAAGATAGTAAGGAGCCCTGGAGGCACAGTGGGTTTGAGACAGAGCTGGTTCGAACCCACCAGCTGACTTTAGGGAGAAAACTGTACAACCTCTGAGCCCCACTGGAGCAGTTCTGCCCTGTCCTCTCTGGTTTCTCAGGTTAAAATCCTCTCCCCGGCAGTAGGTAGGGAGAAGCTACCCCACCATCTATCCTCCCACCTGCTCCCAGTAGTAGCGTCTACTGTTAATGGGGCCTGTTTACAGTACGGAAATCAATGCTAATACACGATTGTGAACTGAAGTCCACGCCTTCTTCCAATTTCCCACTTTCCACCTGTCGCCTGTGCCTGGTAAAGCTGCCCACACTCATTAGTCCTTCTGCCTCCTGAGGGCCCACTTGGTGGTGACAGTTTCACAGCCTTTGTCTTGTTTTTTGATGACCTTGATAGGTTTTGTTTCATTTCCCCCCTCATGATTCGACTGGGGTGATGGGTTTGGGGAAGAAGACACAGGTGAACCAGCGCCTCCATATCCTGTCAATGTTACCTCCAGGATCCCTGCTGTCACCTGACCTCTCATTGCTCACCGGTTGTTTGTCTTTTCCTGAGGTGTCCTTTGGAGGGAAGGTGCCACATGCCCCGTGGGCATCTGCTGAGCTTTATGTGATAAGCATATGTTCTAATCGAGGGTTGCTGAGCATTTGTCCAACACTGTGTTGGCACACTGGTCCCACACAAGTGAAGGCATGTGTATGATTGACGATTGCGTTGTGGTGTTGCATTGATTTTGGCTCCTAGCTGTCTCAGAGAAGAGTAGAAGTGCCTCAGGGGCTTCCTAGCTGGCAGGCGTGGTGGGTAAAGCTGTCCATGGCTACCCAGAAGGTCAGTGGTTGGAGCCCCCCAGCTGCTCCATGGGAGAAAGACGCAGTCTGCTTCAGTGAAGATGACAGCCTTGCAATGTGGGGAGCCGGTATGGGCCAGGCCAGTTCTTTCTCTCACGGTCCTAACCACCAACTTTTCTGTTCTTGGCTGAGCACATTGTTGTGGCTCTAGCAGGGCCCTGACCTGAGGGACAGGGCATGGCAGTTGGTCTGTCTCTCAGCTTTTCACCCTTGGATAGGGAGGGAGCAGGTTTGGGTGTGTAGCTGTGACGAGACTTGTGTTGAAGTCAGATGAAGCATCATCACCAGTTCAGGATGCAGCCCTTAGTCTGTCTTTGAAGTGGAGTGTCTCGGGCTCCAGCTGGAGGGAGGGACCTTGTGTGTGAAGGCTAGCAGCCTTTAGTTGTCCTTGGCTCGCCTTTCCACACGAGCCTTCCTGAAGTGGGCTTGCAGCGCTGGTGGCTGGAACAGGCCTTCTGTGAACAATGATTCAGGGAGCTTAGTGGTGGTGTCACCCACCTGAGGAGTTTCAGTGTGCACCCTCACTGGGAGCAGGTCTGACCAGCGAAGCCCTAGTCCTCACCAGCCCCACCACCTAGCCAGTGTTTGTCGTCTCGCTCTGCAGAGCTGACCCAAAGGCTAACTGTCCAGTCCGCGGTCCCTGGTTATGTGGTTATGGGAAAGTTAGTCAGCCTTGCTTCTGGAGCTCATTTGTTCTCACTTGCAGGGCTGTTCTTTGAAGGTCTGAACTGAGGGTCAGAATCATGCTTGGCCCCCAGGGGAGGGCTTTGTGCGCCTTTGGGTGTGCAGGTGTGAGTATCACCAGGATCGGGTCTTGTTTTTCCTCCTGGCATGATTGTGTGTCTGGTGGTCCTGGGAGGCTCCTCATCTGCCTTCTCCCCATCACTGGGCACCTTGGGCACTGGAGTGGTAGGTCACTGTGGGCAGAGAGCAGCGATGTGAATGTTGTTGGGAGATGGCCGGACACTGGCTCTGCCCGGGGTGGCAGGGGCAGGGCAGTACCTATGGTCCAAGGAGCCCTAGTGACATAGTGTGTGAAGCCCTGGGCTGTTAACCAGGAGGTTGTTGGTTCAAACCCATCAGCTGCTCCATAGGAGAAAGATGTGGCAGACTGCTTCCGAAAGCTTTACAGCCTTGGAAACCCGCGGGCTACGAGTCAGAATGGACTGACTGGCCGGGTTGCAGCCCTCTCTCCCGATGGAGTTGGAGGGGATGAGCTGTCATCAGGACTGCGCAGTCTAAGTGCTTTCTCACTCTGACTTGGTTTTCTGCAAGCAGCTTGACAGTTGTCTTTCATGTTGTGTTTTGTTTTTTCTTCCCATTGGTCAGAATGACAAATCAGAGTCTTTCTGTGCCTGGTGTGTCCATAGCTGCTTGTTATCAGATAGAGGTTGTGAGAATGTTGCATCTAAATATAGATGGACTTCACTTATTCCTACAGCCTAAGTAGCAAGCGGTCCGCCTGATAGAAATGATGTCCCGTGCTCTTCTTGAGGGCTGCCACTGAACTGGGTCTCAGGGAGTGGAAGGGCACGGAGTGGGTGGGTGATGCTCAGGGTTGAAAGAGATCCTAGAGTGAAAAGGATCTGGGCTGAGTGGTGGGCACTGTTCCAGGGGCTGCTCCCAACAGGTGCTCAGGGAGAAGCTGGGCCATGTGGGTTGGCCAGGTAGACAGCCTGTGGGGTATCCAGAGCCAGGCTGTGGTTGAGGGTGGAGGGGCCTCAGGGCCAGGAGGGCCAGGTGACTGCTTGCCTGAGGCAGCCGGAGGGTCTGGTTACTGAGGCTGGCCATGCCTTGTGGACAGTGACACTGAAGATGGCAGTCATACTGAGAAATTCTCTTGGAACTTTTGACGTGGAATCTCAAGGAACAACTCTATGTAGCCAGGTGTCTGCCGAATGCCCCCAGTTGAGGTTATGTGGCATTTTCTCATTATTGGTTTGTGTTGATGAGTTTGGGAAGACGCCCACAGAGTGAGAGGGCCTTGTTGTCAGAGTTCGGTCCCATCCATTCCGGTCTGACTTGTAGTGACCCAGTGCACAGCAGAAGGAGAGCCTTGCTAATCCTGCCCCCGCCGCACACTTGGCATGTTGAGCTCATCATTGCAGCCCTTGTCAATCCAGCTCGTTTACGCGGGGGGTGGGGAGGATTGGGGTGGGGGTGTCTTCCTCATTTTGTTGCTCACCCTCCACTTTACCAACCATCTTGTCCTTCCCCAAGGATTGGTCCCTCCTGATTGTTGTTGTGAAGTGCCGTCGAATTGGTTCCAATCCATAGCAACCCTGTCTAGGGTTTCCGAGGAGCAGCTGGTGAACTTGAACTACCTCCTTGCAGTTCAAACGGCTTTGCAGTCTGGCACATTAACCCACAGTGCCACACCAGGACTCCGGTTCCAACCCATAGTGATCCCGTGTCAGGTTTCCAAGGAACACCTGGTACGCTTGAACCACTGATCTTGTGGTTCATACTGACTTTGCAGCCTAGCGCGTTAACCCACAGCTTTGTACCAGGACACACAATTCAGTGCTTCGAACCTGCCAGCAGCTCCTGGGGAGAAAGATGTAGTCGTCGGCTGTCTTAAAGATTTCCAGCCTCAGAGACTGCTCTGTCCTGCAGGGTCCAGAACTGGCCTTGGGTTTAGCTTTCCTTACAGAACCACTTGTTAGAGTCATTGGGACTGCTGGTATCCATGCGGCTTTGGTGACTTATTTCTGTGCAAATCCCGGACATTCTGTGAATCTCGGTTCAAGCTGAGCTGACTGTATGCTGCTCCCGAGGGTCTTGCCACTTGCCTAGGAGACAGTGTCTACACGGGGGGGACATAGACACTGGCCATTCTGAAGCAGAAGTGGGAGGGGAGGCAGAGCTAGTGGTGGGCAGGTCAGGGGGGTAAGTGTCCTGGGCGGAGGGTCCCCAGCCCACAGATACATGGCTGTCCTTGAAGGAGGGCAAGTGTGCCAATGGAGACTGGAGGAGGACACAGCCATGATCTCATGGGCAGTGCCTGTGTGCACTCGGATTTAATCTGCTTCTAGATGCCACTGGCTGCCTTCTGTGAAGAACTGGGGCCGAAACTGGAGAGTGGGGGAGGGAGCAGGTGGCCCCGGGGGAGGAGGGCTCTGGGTGAGAGAGGAGACAGACCCTACCACACCCCCAGAGCCAGTTAGCAATCTCCCGGCTGGGGGCTGAGGGATTCCGGTCCCAGGGAGCTGTTTGTGCTGCAGAGTTGTGGGATTGGTGTGGTGCCGGTTCTAGAACTACCTTTTCCTGCCTCAACGGTCACCGTGAATCTGCTCAGCTAGGGTTTCCGACGCACTGAGGACTAGAACCTAGGGATAGTGTTGTTGTCTGATTAATAATAGATTCCTTGGAGTAGAACATTCTAAGTATGGATTCATTCTAAATTGTATGCAAGGTTATTTAGTTGTGAAATGAGATTTTAAACCTCTGGGTTGGATTAATTGTCTTTAAAGGTCTTCTGTGTTTCTGATGTAGTCCCAGGTTGATGGGTCTTGAAACACAGAAAGAGAAGGTTCCTCCTGGGCCCGCCTGGTTCATGCAGCCTCCCCCCAGAAAGAGTCTGCGTCTAGAAGGTGGTACTCATCATCAAGCAGTTTGAAGGATAGTTTACTGCGGCTGCACATGAAGGTTCAGGGGCTCTCTGCCTGCACTCTCTTCTTTCCGACAGAGACCCCCTCACTCCCACTCCCTGCCAATTCAGGCCCCACTCTGCCCTCTGTAGCCAGCTGTTATTCACTGGACTGCAAGGGCGGCAGTTCAAACCCACCAGCTGCTCCTCGGCAACCCTGTGCAAGGTTGCTATGAGTCAGAACCATACTGATGGCACTTAACAACAACAACAACAAGGGATTGCAGAGAAGGAGATGTTGTGACCCCTTTGTGTTGCGTGTGTAGAACACGGCTGTCTGTCCTGCTCTTTCCCTTGGTTATTTGAAGTCGCATCTGTCTCCATTGCTCTGGTTCTGCTCCTTTTGAACACGTGGGTCAGTTGTGTGTTTTGTTGCCACAAGTGATTTCTTACTGTGTAGTTTTCTGATCTGCAGTCTCATTGTCTTGGCTAGATGCCTAGCAGGGTATTTGCCAGGGCAGGAGGGCACAGCTGAAGGTCCCGCATGCAAGGCGCCTTTCTGGGGAGAGTGCCCTGCACTGGTCCCGAGTCCTCAATTCCAGTACTAAAGTGAACTCCTAGGACTGTGATCAGTGGGGGCTTCTCTGCCTTGCTCTGTGACTCAGTGTCCCCACCTGTTGTTTTGAGGATTAGCTCATGCATCTAAACCATCCCAGCTGAGCCACTGTCACACAGAAGTGCTGCTCGGTGTGTCCCTCTCTCTAGGTGCATTGAGAGCAAGCAGTACAGCAGCCACTGGGCGCCTTCCCTCCCGCAGTCCAGTTTCCTGGTGTTTCACGGCGTAGCCTCAGGACTAGCTGCAGTTCTGGCAGTGACAGGTGCTGAGGGGATGCAGTGTGGAAGATGTGGCTTCAGAGTCCCGCCATCATCAGCTATGACAGAGGAGTTGGCTCTGCAGGCACAGCCCAGCCTTCCTGCTGTCTGCTTCTGCTTCTGCCTCTGACTGGGCAGGGAGGGTCCTGGGGGGAGGACAGAGGAGGATACACCCTGGTCCTACATGGCCCGCTTCTTCCCTTACCCTTTACCAGCTTACCAACCTCAGGACTTAGATCAAAGCAGCTGCCCGGAAGTGGGACAAGCAGCACGCGCCTTATGTCCTGTCGCACGCGAGCGGTGGTGACCCCGGTGTCATGTGGCCAGGGGCCAGTGCTGGCAGAGCATGGGGCCCAGCCAGTTCTGTGACCACAGCGGACAGCAAGTGCAGCCAGAGCCATGGGGGGCCGCTGTGTGCAGTGGTCCTTACAAAGCCCATCTCTTGGGACCGCTCTGGGGGGTGGGGGGGGTGGGGGTGAGCTCCGGGAGAGTGTGGCTGCTCAAGTCCTCAGTGCTGTCACTGGACCCAGCTGTTCTTGTGGACATCGGTGGCCTGTGAAGGGCTGTGTGGTGCTTTTAGTCTCATCTCTCCCAGTGTTTGTTGGCTGGCGGAGCCTGGCCATCTGGGCTCTCTCTGGGCCAGGTATGGTGCCTGTTCTCCTCAGCCTCTTGAGCTAGGCTCACTTCCCATCAGATTGTATCCTGTCCTCCCATCTCCTGTCCCCCCTGAGTTCACTTGGACTTCCCTAGACAGTGGGTGTTTGTGCTGTGGGTTAATGTGCTGGACTTCAAGGTTAGTTTGAACCGCAGGGTCTGTGGTTCAAGTTCACCAGCCACTCCTTGGAAACCCGGTTCAAGTTCACCAGCCACTCCTTGGAAACCCTACATGGGATTGCTGTGGGTCAGAACCAACTCGATGGCACTTAACAACAACAAGAAATAGATAATTAGGAGTCCTGGCATGGCGCCATAGGATAAGCACTCAACTGCAAAGCTGGTTTGAACTGCCAGGATGGTGGTTCAGATCCATTGTATGCACCTTGGAAACCAATATGATGGTGGTGGCGGTTATGTGTCGTGGAGTGGGTTCCAACTCACAGTGACCCTGCATAGGGTTTCTGAGGCTGTAAATCTTTATGGGAGCAGAAAACCTAATCTTCTCCCCAGGAACGGCTGGTAGTTTCGAACTGCTGACCTTGAGGGTAGCAGCCCGATTCTTAACCACGACGCTACCACAGCTCCCTTGAAAACCCTACACAGGGTCGTTTATGAGCCAGTGCTGACTCAGCGGCACCTCACAACAGCAACAAAGCAGTATCTGGGAAGGGGGCGGGCTTAATCTCACATCTGGAAAGGGTCATTTTAAGATCTGATGACCCTTGATTGGGGAAGTTTCGTGTGTGTGTGTGTGTGTGTGTGTGTGTGTGTGTGTGTGTTTTCTGTCATGTGTCACAGAGCAGTGCCAAGCCAGGCCCTGACACCCTCCACTGGCAGCACCCCAGCCCATCTCCCCGCCCTCATGCCCAGCCTACAAGGTTGTATCTAACCAGGTGAGCGGGGGTGGGGTGGGGTGAGGGTATGACAGGTATCATTGCTGCAATGTGGGGTTCTCTAGCTCCCCAGGATCATTCTTTTTTTGTTCTTTTTACGCTTTCATGGTTTTATTTAGCACAAATAAAACTCGAAAACAGGCTGTCTCTTCCTTTTCTTTGCTGTGCAGCCTGGCATTGGGCTTGGTGACTCTGTTGGCCGGCCTGAGGAGACCTGGTGAGCAGAGTCTGCGCAGTCAGATCTGTTGCACATCAGCAGCACGTCTAGCTCTTTGACGTTGTGGACCTGGGCAGCATGTGTTCTGTCTTCTTGTTGCTCCCGTAACCAATGGTGGCCATTAAGATCTGGCCCTTCAGTCTTCCCTGCACCCTGTTGTCAGTGCCTCTGGGCTTGTGCCAGGCTTCATTTTGACATAGCAATCTGATTGGTGCCAGATGGACTCCTTGGTCCTTTTTTGACAATCTTGGGCTTCACCAGGGGTCTGAAGGCAGCCGTGATGCGCCTCAGAAGAGAGCCCCAGGCTCATTCTTGAAGAAGATCCTGACTTAATTTGTACTCTGCACTTTATCTAAAGATACTGAGCCAGAAATTCAGATCCCAGGGCAGAGAACCAGCCTGGGTGCCCCCCTCGCTGGCTCCTGAGCAGGTTTCTGCCTTTCTCTTTTTGGTCCCCAGGGTGGCTTATCTAGGGCTCCTGCTAGGTGCCAGTTGACTCTCATTTTGGTGGTGGTGGTGGTGGTGGTGGGGTGATGAGTGGAGAAATCACTTTTTACTGGCAAGTTTTTGAAACCATCTTTGAGGGTTTTGAAAACAGGAGGAAAAACCACCTGATACAACCCCTGTGAGACACTTGTGAGAACAGCTGCCCTCCTGCCCCCTAGCAGCACCCCCAAGAGCCCTAGGAGGTGGTCGGAATGGGGGTGGATGGGAGGTGGGGCACTGGGGTGAGCAGCAGTCCCTCCCTTACCCTCCGTCACCCTCCGTGAGGTGACTCAGGATTAGGAGGCGTGTTTTACAACATAAGCTGCTCTGCCAGGCGCTCGGTCTTCAAAGGGGAGGGGAGACGGAAGCTGCGGTCTCCATGGAGGAAGCGGGTTGGGCTATGGGGCCTGACAGAGAGAGGAGTTGTCTGTGGTCACTTGTTTTCCTTTGGCCCCAATTCATTTGCATTTTTCGTCTGTCAGCCAGCCAAATGTCTTATTATGTCCAGCAGTTTGACTGTCGGGCCCTGGATATTTTGATGTTGCTTTTTTTAAACAGTCTTTAGTGACTCAGCTACACACTGGGTAGCTAAGTTGAACTTTGATATGTTTGTTTTTGGTGGATAAGAAAATGTAACTAGATCTCAAACTCATTTTTCCCTTGAGAGTTCCTTACTTCTAAGAGAAGGAGACTGTTGAACTGAATACTTACAAAGTCAGTGCAACAAGAAAGGGCAGCAGGGTAACCAAAAAAGCGAGCCAAGGACTTGAACAGATAAGTCCTTTAAATTTGTATATTCAAAGATATAAAAATGGTCAGTAGACACATGAAAAGATATTTATTGGTCATTGTAGTTGTTAAATGCTGTCAAGCTGGTTTCAACTCGTAGTGACCCTGTGTAGGATTTCCGAGTAGGTTTGAACCACTCTTGACCACTTTGAATCATGGGTGGGTTTGAGCCACCAACCTTGCGGTTCGCAGTCCAGTGCGTATCCTGTAACGCCAAGTCACAATGAGATACTCCTCTGTCTCCGCAAGGATGGTTCTTGGGAAAATCAGAAACTAACAGGTGATGTTGAGAGGTGGAGAAACTGGAATCTGTATCCATTGATGGTGGAATTGCAAAAATGGTGTTTGGACCTAAAGTTCCCGTTCTGACCAGCAATCCCACTCCTGGGTATCCACCCCCGAATTGGCAATGACAACTCAGAGACCTGGACCCCAGTGGTCATTGTAGCACTCTTCACAGTAGTCACTAGTGGAAACAGCCCAAGTGTCCATCAGCAGATGAACGGACCCACACATTGTGAAGACGTCCTACCGAGTGAACTCTGTTGGCTGTAAACGGGCAAGTGTTGTATGGTCAGTTTTGGATGAGGTATTGACAACAGGCAAATGCTTATCCCTGGTGACCAGGGGTAGGTGGGAGGGGGGAGAGAGAGGCAGTGCTCAAGAGCGCTGCGTTTCTGTCATGGTGACGACACATTTGGAAACGGATAGGTGACGGTTGCCCACTGTGCTGAATGCAATTAATGTCACCAAGTTGTACGTGTAAACACGGTGGAAATGGCCAATAATTTGTTATCGATCAAAAAAAATCCAAAGGTGTTTGGTTTTGCTTTAACAAGCAAATGGATTTTTGAACACTTTGGGAGGCTGGAAGTCTGAATTCATGCCACCAGCTCTAGAGGAAGGTCCTTGTCCCGTCAGTATCTGTAGACCCAGCACCCATTGGAGATGTCATATGTCACAGCGGAAGCCACCCAACCTGCCTCCCTTTGGGTACAAGGACCTTGTACTTGGGGGGGGGGATGTTGGAGGAGTGTGTGAGTGTGTGTGTGTGTGTGTGAGTGAGTGAGTGAGTGAGTGAGTGAGAACCACTTGGGGCAGCAAGGTGGGCAGGCACACCAAGGGCACCACTGCATTCTGGTTCCCCAGAGATTGAAATTTCAGAAGCGATTAAGTAACCAAGAATGTTTACTTGCAGTAGTTTTGGGTCACTCAGTGGGCGGATGGCATAGCTCTGCCTAGAGGGAGTGCCTCACCTTGGAGAGTCTGCCCTGCTCTTCCAGCAGGCCTACTTCCATCTAAAGAGTGGCCACCGTGTCGCGACATAGCTGTTGTTCCGCAGACACTCAACAGCCCCCACTCCCAGGGCTGCTTTACCTTTGCAGGGGTCCTGATGGCACAGTGCTGTTACCCAAAAGGCCAGTGGTTGGACCCCACTAACTACAGTAGCAAGAAGAGGTGGTCTGCTGTTTTCGGATGGGGGAATCACACAGGGTGGTTCCGTTTTGTTTTACCGGGTTGCAGTGAGTTGGAGTTAACATGATGGTCGTATATCATGGATTGTAGGTGTTCCTGTGCAGAGACGCAGTATATCATAGAGTGTACGTGTTCCTGTGTAGAGGCACCGTATATCATGTGAATCATATGTGTTCTTGTGCAGCGACACCGTATGTCATGTGGATCACATGTGTTCCTGTGTAGAGACCGATCATACATGTTCCTGTGTAGAGACACCGTATATCATATGGATAGTAGGTGTTCCTGTGTAGAGACACTGTATATCATGTGGATTGTATGTGTTCCTGTGTAGAGATGCCGTATATCATAGAGCGTGCGTGTTCCTGTGTAGAGACGCCATATATCGTATGGATCATACGTGTTCCTGTGTAGAGACGCCATATATCGCATGGATCATACGTGTTCCTGTGTAGAGACGCCGTATATCGTATGGATTGCTGAGGCATGGACAGAGCTGATCTCTCACTTGTTTTCTCATAAGACGCATCGCTGCCGCCTTCTTGTGCTCCAGCAGAATGCTGTGACCCCCACCCCACCACCACACAACTGAGAGCTGAGACAAGGGATAGAATGTGGCATGATTAGACATCCTTTGATCGTTGAAGGTGCTTTGAGGTGGCTAGTAGAGGACCTTGGGTGATGATGAAATGTGTGTGCTGTCCCCAAAACTCACGATGTCTCTTGTGTGCTGATTTCGGAATGACTGGCTTTTCTTCCTGGTTCCGAAAGGCCAGTCTTTGGAATGGAAGCCTTAGGGTGAGGGATCCTTGCCACCCTGTGATACACATGGGGGGCTTGCCTTCCTGGTAGGTCCTGGTTGTGCATGCAGATGAAGGAAGCTGGGCTCCTCCTGGATCTGGGGCCACGGGCTTTGTGAGTTGTCTGTGGCTTGCCCCTAGGGCACCCTCGTTAACAGGAGCTTAACAATGAATGGCTTGAATGTGAGCAGTGTCCCCAGGCGGCTCAGGGAGTGTGCCTGTCAGCTGCCTTCAGCCCCCAGTTCTCATTTCCTCGCCCTGGTTTCCTGCGGTTTCCTGACCAGGCGTCCCTTTCAGGCATCACAGCTGGTCCCCTACATGTGCTTCTCCTCTCTGCTCAATATAGCACTGGCTTCAGTGGTACAAACTGTCTTAGGTTAGGAGACCTACCTGCTGGAATCTTGTAGTGGTGAACTGTTCAAGGCTAGCCTTCGACCCCCGTCCAGCCCACATGCCCCTGCTTTCTGCTCTGTCCCAGGCCTGCCTCCATGAGATGCTGGGATTAAGGAGATGCTCACGCCAGGTGTAGGAGAGTCCTCCAGGTCACAGGAGTCGCCCACCTGTCTCCTTCCCTGCACCCGAGGACTGTTGGGTGTGCATGGACTCAGGGCCCTCCCTCTGTTCCTGCCCCTTGTCCAGAGCACTGCCATGGGCAGTTTTGTACCATGGCCTTTCAAATGTTTGCCATGTTTTCACAAACTTCTCCTCATATATTGTTTGTTTCTCAAATGAAGTACAAGGACTTTTGATGGTGCCTGTTCCAGCCTGGGCAGTGCCTTCCTCCCTGCTCTGAAGGCCAGGGGGATGGGGGCTAGACTCTGGACACTTGGACTCGGCACTGAATCAAGGTGGACTGTGGGCGCCCAGTGCAACATCATCCCTGCCCCTCACCACTAGATGCCCGCAGCACTTCCCCATCCCCAGTAGTGACAACCAGACCTGCCTGCATACCTTGCCAAGTTTCTCTGGGGTCACCTAAGAGCCACTGGGCAGGAGCATGATGGGGACTGAGAACTCGGTTTGACCTTTGTCTCTGGTTTTGAAAAATAGCCCCCAGAATGTTCTACAGTCCCTGGTACCCTAGCTTTTCAAAAACGATCCATGGCACCCCAGGGACGAGGAGCCAGCCTGCCTTTGCAGCGGCTCGGACCAGCGCTGTCTGCGTAGAGGCCCAGCCAGCCGTGAGTTAGACTCCTGTGACCTGGGAGGCCTCTCCGGCAGCTGGAGTGAGCATCTCCTTGTGCACATCCTCTTGTGGCATCTAAAAGGGGTTTGGTGAGAACACCCCTTCCTGGGAGTTGTAGTCAAGTCTGGGACCCAGCATGGCCGTTGGTCTGCTGGACAGAGTTCTGTGTAGATCCCACCATTTTGTGAAGTGGTCCACATGGAGATGGGGTAGTCACAGAGAAGCAGTGGCATTGTTTTGATGGTCACAGGAACCACACACTGGTGTTGGTAGTAGCTGTGCCTGTCTTTGCTAACTGTGTGACAGAGACGCCTCAAATCCCGGCAGCTCATGTGCAGGGGCCGAGTGGTCAGGCCTGGCTAAGCCTCTGCCTTGAGGGTAGGTTTCAATGTCCACTTCTGGGTACCTGCTGCTGTAGTGTCCTTGGAAGCTGACACTTTGAGGAAAATCAGCTGCTCTCTGGATCTTGCGCTCTGCCCCAGAGAATGACAGTAACAACAGGACAGGCGTCCTCTCCTGCAGAACCAGCTCCTGATACTACCCAGGTGTAGGTGTCGGGACCGGCCTGCTCAGCACTGACAGAGCTCAGAACCTGTGCCTTCCCACAGTGTGTGTGTGTGTGTGTGTGTGTGTGTGTGCGCGCTCTATTAACATTGCATGAAAGACAGATCCATAACCACCCCCCTTCCCCCGTTGTGTATTGCTAGCGTCTTCCTCCTGTGTGTGGTAATTTTTGTAGTGTGAGCATTCAGAGGCTTTGGCTTTTTATACATATGTTTCACTCTTTAATTAGAAGTAATTTGCCATTAAGAGAAAAGTTTCAAAAAGAGCACAAAAAATTCCTGTATCCCTTTACATTCCAGCCGTGTTTTCGCAGCTTTGATGTTTGTTTTAAGGGCTGCATAGTATTCCAGGACCCGTATGTTCTATGATTTATTGCATTACACGTGTGAACATATTGGCTCTTCTAAGCTTTTGCTGTCATTTCCAGAACTGCGGTGGCAGATTTTAAGTTGTGGCCTTGGGACAAAGTCAGAAGATGATTACTTTATGGACTTTGGTACACGGGGAATACTAAACTTCTTTCTGAGCTTTCTAAAATGTTCACATGACTAAACCCCACCTGTGAAACATGACTTACACATCTAGCAAATGAAAAGCTTCTCTGAAGTACTTTTTGCAGTCATGTGTGCTCCTAAAGAGATTTCACTGATACTTGAGTTGGATCTGTCCCTCCCCAGTTTGCATGTTTGGTACCTCGCCTGGGGCTGTGATGATGGGTGCTGCGGCTCCTTGTGCTGCCTGCTCAGTAAGCCGGCCTCCTAGGTGCCTCATGCTTTCGTTGTTGTTGCTCTGGGGGCCAGGCTCTGCCTGTTCCTGCCTTGTGGCAGCTCCCTGCTTCACCTCCCCTGCACACCATGTCTGGGTCACGGGATGTTTCTGCTGGATTCATCTTTTCTTGGAGATGCACAGTGCACTTCTTGAGAAGTGCATCCCCATTAGCTTTTTTCCTGGAGTGGCTTCACGCACAGTTCCTGCTTGGTTTAGCACGTTGGTGTCTTGGTTGTTGTTGAGTTGGTTCTGACTGTGTGAGCCCTGGATAGGTTTCTGAGGATCAGCTGGTGAATTTGAGCCACCAACCTTGCTGTTAGCAGTCCAGTGCTTATGGTACAGTGCCACCCCATGGCTCCTTGGTAGTTCCCTGTGTGAGGACAGGAGAGTTCTGTGTCCATGAAACACACACCCAGTTTGAGAAGTAGAGCCTTTGTGTCCCTCCCTACTCAGATTGATACAAGTAGCATCATGTAGTACATTTATGTGAAAATACTGATGTACTTTGTATCACTTTTTTGCTTCAGTTTATTCTGAACAGCCATCCTGATTAATATTTTTTTCTGTGAGCAAGGACCAGTGAATGAGGTCAACTTTCCTGCCCCCGTCATCACTGGTGGTGGTTGCACTTAGAGATGTATGTAGACCCCCCCACACACACACGATAAGGCCTAAAGAGCCCAAGTGGCGCAGTGGTTAAAGCACTTGGCTGGCAACCAAAGGGTCTCTCAGAAGATAAGGCTGTGTGTGTGCTTCTGTAAAGATTTGCAGAAACCATGTGGGCAGTTAGTTCCGCACAGTCGCGCACGGCAGATGAGCTGGAATTGGCTGTGTGAGCTTGGGTGTTTGGGTCACAGGTGTGGAGTCCAGTGTCCTCCTGGGCTTCTTCAGTAGAGACTTGCATTGTCGGAGTTGTGGAGTCCGTTCCAACTCACAGTGACCCAGAGTAAAACCGCTCCGTTGGGTTTACGAGGCTGTGACCTGTCTGAAACAGATCGCCAGGGCAGCCTTTCAGTGTGTCTAAGCAGCTGTGTGCTGAGCGACGCCTGGAGAATTGTTCTAGAAACCACAATCTGGCCATAGGAGTTCCTTCCACGTTGTTATGAAGCAGTCGGGGTGGGTCGGGGGGTGGGGTGGGGGAGTGGAGGCAGTTCTCTTCCGAGTCCCTTGTGTGCCTCACTGATCATCGTCCTGTCTGTAGGTGTTGTCATTGACAAGTGCCAGTTTTCAGGGGTGCCAGTGGCCTGTGT
The DNA here is from genome assembly GCF_000296735.1 of Chrysochloris asiatica. NCBI lineage: Eukaryota > Metazoa > Chordata > Mammalia > Afrosoricida > Chrysochloridae > Chrysochloris > Chrysochloris asiatica. The sequence continues at coordinate 2,200,626 of NW_006408775.1, forward strand.
CAGCCTCAGTTGGTGATTACACTTGCTGTGGTGGTTGTAAACACATCCCCTCATTATTTTTATCTGTGAATGCACCCCAGTCTTGCCCATCATTACAAATGTCCAGTGTGTGCTCTGCTGGCTCTAGCTTGTCTTGAACACTGCACATTTTCGTCTCTTGGGTTTTGGTGCCTTACCCTTTACCAATTTCTTTATTAAAAGCTTTTATGATTTATTAACAGTCTTCCATGACCTATGGAGTCCTGTTGTGGCGCTGTCGAATAAGCACTAGCTTGCTAATGCACCAAGGTCACTGCAAGGGTCACCATTGAGTCAGAACCAACCGATGGCCGTAACAGCAGTGACTTGTATGTTTGTCTTTATTTACATCAGCAGTACCCCGTTGTCTGGCTTTTAAAAAACTTTTTATTGTGCCCATGTTTAAACAGTTTGTTCTGTCATGAAATCCACTGAACCTCCTTGCCATTTAGAAGGTCTATAACGCCATTGTTTCCTCCTTTTGCTCTGTGATTGTCTTCGTTACATATTGTTATCTCTGGTTCCCTATATTCAGACTTCTTGTTGTGAAGTGCTCTCGAGTCAGTTCCCACCCATAGCGACCCTGTATAGGGTTGCTGAAGAGCAGCTGGTGAGCTTGAACTGCTGACCTTGCAGTTCAAACGGCTTTGCAGTCTGGCGCAGGCTTGTAGGTGTGTTTTCTTTTAGATGCTTCTGTATCTGGGTGAGTTCTAGCTAATATTGCCGTAGATGTTTATGTCAGGTGGTTCTTTGCTGGTGTTGGTTCTCTGCTCAAAGACCTCCCTCCTTTTAGTATTTTTTGTATAGTTGGTCTGGTTCTACAAATTGTAAAGAAAAATGAAGATTAAAAAAAAGTTAGAAGGGGAGGGGCAAAAAGGAAAGAAACAGGAAAGCAGAAAAAAAGATGGAAAACGACGCAAGGGCGAAAGGTGAGGGGGCGGGAACACAGCCTTCCCTCTGGCGTGCGCCTGCGTAGTCACACCGCCCTGGCTGGATCTTCGCCGGTGAGGAGAGGGGATGACGGCGTGGAGTCTGGCTAGTCCCAGGTCGCCTGTCTGTCTTGCCTTTCCTCAGTGCTGTTTAGCTCCTTCAAGTGGTCCAGATCCAGTCTCTGCCTCTGTCTGCCTCTGAAGCGCCACTTAGGACGTGTCTCCACCGCTCGTTGGGCCCCTCGTGTCTTACCGCCGAGGTTCGGCCTGGGCCGCCATTTTGCGGAAGTTTGAGTAAGTTTGTATTTCGTCAGGTGTGAGCCCTGCTTTGTTCTTTAAAGGCCCATTTTAGCTTTTCTGGACCTTTGGAATGTCCGTATGGATTTTAGGATCAGCTTATCAGTTTCTGCGAAGAAGTCACTGGGATTGGAAAGGGGTTGTATTGAACACCTTTTTGAGAGTTAGAAAAACGATGAACTCAATTGGTTGGGAGTAACTGGAATGTGTGGTTCGTGGCTTGGCTCTGAATGAATTCTTTCCCAAATTGGTAATCAGTTATTTCCGAATTGTCTTGTTGAGAGAGGAGCCTTGGTGGCGCAGTGGGTTAAACACCGGACCGCGACCCTAAAGCTCGGCGCTTGGAGCCCACAGACTGTGCTAAACAGAAGGAAGATGTGGCACTCCGCCTCACTAAATGTTAAGTGCCGTCAAGTTGGTTCCGAGTCATAGTGACCGCTGTATTAGGGTTTCAGAGGAGTGAGTGGCTGATGGGTTTGAACTGCCAACCAAATGTGGTTAGCAGTCAAATGTGTGTCCTGCAGCGCCACACCAGGACTCCATCATAACCTTGGAAACAGTATGGGCATTGCGATGAGTTGGCTTCAACAACATAATGGTGTGTTTGGTTTTTTGATTGGTCTTGATGAGAAGCTTACTTTAAAAAAACAAAGCAAACCCCCCCCACCTTTTTATTATGAAATAGGTGAAGGCTTACGTTCGCCAATCATGTGCACTTCTTGTCACTGACTGCAATCCTCTCCATGTAAGATAACCTCCTCCCTGTGTTTGTTTCCATCTCTCCTCCTCTCCCAACCCTTCTGAGCTTTGTCCTTGGGTAAGTGCTATCCTTTTGATCTCAAATGGTTGACCAGTCTGTGATGTGCACACTTCACTAGGGTTGCTCCCCCTGTGGACCTGTCTGTGGCTTGGTTGCTCTGGAGTCTCCCAGTCTCGTTCTGTCCAGTAAGCCTCGTCTTTTTCTTTTTAGTTTTGTTCCACATTTTCTCCCACTCTGTCCTGGACATTCTCATGGGCACCCTTTCAGAGACTAGTTCCTTCTTCTGGCTCAGGTTTTGTGAAGGCTGATACTCTTGGTGTCTTCCGTTTTCATCCCTCTTACCTCCAAACAGGGGAGACCACTAGTTGCATCTTAGATGTCTGCTCACAAACTCTTAAGACTCCAGACACTACTCACCAAAATAGGATGTAGAACATTGGGAATTGTGTATGTCAGTTAACATGGCCTGGTAAGCAAAGAGCACAGCCATTAGTATGGAGTACATCTCAATGTGAAGAAAACACAAAACCTCACCACTGGACCAATCAACAACATTCTTATCAACGGAGAAAAGATGGAAGTTGTCAAGGACTTCATTCTTGGATCAACTATCAACACTCACGGAAGCAGCAGTCAAGAAATCAAAGGGCATATTGCATTAGGCACATCTGCTGCACAAGACCTTTTTAAAGTGTTGAAGAGCAAAGATGCGCCTGACCCAAGCCATGGTATTTTCAATAACCTAATGTGCATGTGAAAGCTGGACAGTGAATAAGGAAGACCAGACTGTAGAAGAATTGATGCTTTTGAGTTATGGTGTTGGAGGAGAATACTGAAAGTGCCACAGGCTGCCCAAAGAACCAACAGATCCCTGTTGGAAGAAGTGCAGCCAGAGTGCTCCTTGGAGGCCAAGATGGCCCAACTTTGTCTCTCATACTTAGGACATGTTGTTAGGAGGGACCAGTTGCTGGAGAAGACTATCATGTTTGGTAAGGTGGAGGGTCAGAGAAAAAGAGAAAGACCCCCAGCGAGATGGATTGCCAAATGGCAGCATCAGTGGGCTGAAGCATGGCAACAATAGTGAGGTTGGCCCAGGACCGGGCAGTGTTTCGTTCAGTTGTACATAGGGTCGCTGTGAGTCGGTACCGACTTGATGGCACCTAACAACAACAACAACATGCCCCAATGCCCAGGGACTCATTCCTTCAAGGTGTTTGGTTTTAAGTAGTTTTCCTAACTTTGCCCCCCTATATGCTCCTCCACATTCATGAATATATTGCCTCTGTGAAACCTTAATATATTTGTGAGTATACTCTTTTCTCCTTTCCACTCTCATGTCTTTACCTGTAGGTCACCATCATCGCAGGATTGTGTGTATAACATTATTTCTCCTCAGTTGCTTTAACTCTAGCACTTCTCCTTGTGTTTGTCTTTGCTTCTTAGTGCCTTTTCCCCCCCTCAACCTCTCTTCTTCTTACATACTGCCTTTCCCTTCACCCAAGTTAACAGTGTCTGCCCTCTAGCCCTTCCCTCTCACCCCTGGTAACCGTCAGTTAGTGTGAAAACTTTTTACAGTAGTGACTCATTTCACCCACCATGTCCTCTGGGTTGATCCATGCGATGAGGTGTTTCCCAGACTCATCATTATGCCTTAACATTGTGTTATAGTCTGTTGTATTTACCAAAGTGTGTTTATCCATTTTTCCTTTGATTTTTAGTCTGTTTTAGATTTTGTGTGTAAGGTGTGTCTCTTGTAGACTGTATATTGATGGATCTTGTTTTCTTATACATTGTGCCTGACTCATGACTGGTATATTTAATCCATTTACAGTCAGTGAAATAATCACTATTAATTTTCTGTGTGGTTTTTTTGTTTTTGTGTGTGTGAGCTGGTTTCTTTGTGTCACATAATTTTCTGTGTGGAGTTCATTTTGTTTGTAGGCTTTCTTGTTACTTTGTCGACGCTGCTGTTTAGAGTTTACTAAATCCTTATGATTTTTCTCTTTTATTTTGCGAACACCCTTTAGAGAAAGTTTCATAATTTCCTTAGAGGTTACCCTGTAATTTATTAATTTCTGCCTGAGTTCAAAACATTCTATTGTATCTTGAAACCTATAGGACGTCATTCACCCCATTTGGAAGTTCTGTAACGAAAGTATTCCCCCTTTTAATTTTGTAATTATCTTTGTTTAAATTTGGAATCTCTTGTAGTTTTCCAACTTGTAGTTTGTTTAGTGCCATTAAGTTGGTTCCGGCTCATAGCAGCACTGTTGTGTGGTTTCCAAGGAGCGATTGGTGGGTTTGAACCACTGAACTTGCATTTCAAACCGACTTTGTGGGCCAGTGCTTATCCTACAAAGCCACTTCTATATCTAGATTGAAGAAACCCTGGTGACATGGTGGGTTACGGGAGCCTGGCTGCTAATTACAAGCTTACCCGTCGCTCTGTGGGAGAAGGATGAGACGTTCTGCTCCTGTACATATTTATAGGCTCAGAAACCTTATACAGCTGGTTTCCTGGCACACAGCCGCCACAAGAACTGTGTTCTGGGTGGTGGCATCATGTATGTGAAGCTGAGGTTTAGTAGTTCTCTGCCCAAAGAGCACACTAGTATTTTTTGTGAAGTTGGTCTGGATTTTACAGATGCTTTTAATTTCTGATTATCTGAACATGTCCTAATTTTGCCCTCGTATTTGGTGGGCGATTTTACTAGGTACATGATTTCTTGGATGGCAGTGTTTTTCTTTCAGAGTTTTATATGTCATCCCATTGTCTTTTTGCTTGCATGGCTTCTGCTGAGATATTGGAACTTAGTCTTATTGGTTCTTCTTTGTAGGTAACTTCATTTTTCCCCCCAAGCTGCTCTCAGGATTCTTTGCTTATCTTTGATTTTGGAAAGCTTGATTATGGTAGGTCTTGGGGATTTTCTTTGGGAATCTATCCTATTTGGGGTTCTTTCAGCTACTTGAATGCATACCTTGTCTTTCATGATGTTAGGGAAGTTTTCTTCCAGCAAATTCTCTTTGACAGTTTTCTCCTCTGGGTTCAGCTGACAGATTGGGACGAGGGGGGCTGTAAGGCCTGGTGGGAGTGGCCAGAGCCTGGAGCACTGATGGGGGTGAGGGGTGGGGTGGGGGGTGTGCCAATGCAGGGGACTGGGGGAAAAGGGGAGCAGCCCACAGACCCCAGCACGGGTGTATGGTGGGCCTGTGTCCTGGGCTGGCCTTAAGCATCATGGAGGTGAGGTGCTTGCACCTGCGTTCCCTCACGGAGGCTCTCCTGTTCATGTGCCCCCAGTATGACACCGTCCCCATCCAGCCCAGTGTGGTGTTATGCTCCTGCCCGCCCCCATCCATGGTGAGGAGCCCGAACGACGCCGGCAGCAGGCAGGGCTCCAGCATGGATGCTCCCTCAGCGGAGCCTAGGCCCAGCCCCAGCGCCCTCCAGCACCCCGCCCAGCCACCGCCGGCCCAGCCTCGCAAGAAGCGGCCCGAAGACTTCAAGTTTGGGAAGATTCTTGGGGAAGGCTCTTTTTCCACAGTGAGTATGGCTGCAGCAGCCTTGCTGGGTCCTGGGTCTAACCGCGTTAAAGAGCTGAGCTGGGTGTTGTGGAGACAAGTTTTACAGAGCATCTCATGCTGGCTGCCTTTTCCTTGTAGCCAGGCACCAGCCGCCCACGGTGTTCTCGGGTTCCTGGGAGGCTTCTGCTTCTCAGATGGAAAGTCAGGATCCGTGTTGTTGCAGGCAGTACAGTGGGCCCTGGACCCTGCGCAGTGTCCTCCAGCTCAGCACAGTGGGAGGGGCTCCTGCTAGTGCGGACAGCCCAAGTGGCATGGTCTATCACGTGCAGCACAGAAAGGAAGGTGAAACACCCCCTCTGCTTAGCAGGAGCCGAAGAGTCCTTAGTGGGGGCTCACACCCACTTGCCCAGCCCAGAGCCCTGAGAACATGACTGTTGCTTGCTGGGGGCTGTGCGGTGGGCGGCCCAAGGTGGCTGGGGACGCCCCTGGCCCTGGAGGAAGACTCCATGTTTGAATGTTGTTGTTGTTGTTTTGACATGGTTATTCTAGCATGCCCACATTCCAGCATCTCTGTACAAGAATGTTAGGGCTTGAGCCTCTTAAGCTTTTCATGTAGATTTCTATTACGGGAAAGACCAACGGCTTTGGGTGGTAGCATGGAGCCTGAATCAAATTCTCCTAGAAGGAACCGTGCTAGTTTGTGGAGAACCTGGGCCCTGGTGAGGAGAGCCAGCTCTCGTTCAGTGGGGCTTTACCAGATGGGCCACCTAACTGGTCTCCACGATGACCCTGGCTTTTGTGTGTCCTGAGCTCCTGTAGTCCTGGACTGGAGGCTACTTAGGGTTCAGTTTCAGGGATGGGGAGGGTAGTAGCCATCACAGGCTGTATAGCATTTCCTCTGGACGGTCTGGGAGGATTGAGGACTGTCCGCACAGTGACACAGAGGGCCTCATCATATGTCCTGTCCTCTGGAAGGAAACTGTCTCTGTAGGGTAACCTACTTGTGAAGTGCTGACTTTACCGCACGGAAGGGTTAGGTAGACCTCATTCAGAAAGACCCTGTTTAATGCTGCTGCTTGCTGGCTTCATTGTGCTTTGTGCAAAGTTTGTGCACTCCCCTGAACAGATCTCACACTGTAGAAATCAAAATCGGGAGTGGAAATGTCCCCTCCCGCAGCCTACCTTGGGGGCCGAGAGTGGCCTAGAGAGAGCACTCTCTGTGCTCCCTGCATCTGCTCCTGCCAGGGTCCTGTCACAGAAGAGTAGGGTCTTGGGCATGGGGACAGGGCTACTCAGGGCCTGCTGGCCACCCCTCCTGAGGTGTTTCCAGGGCCATGGCCAGCCTGTGGGTCATTTGCTGTGTGGCCTTCTTTCATGTGGGGGACTGCTTTTGTCTCAAGGTGTGATTTGAGTACAAGGCCGTAGGAAGGGGGTTTGGCTCTTGTAGTCAGCGACAATGATGATAGTGCCATCACTAAAACTGCTGGGTCCAAATGAATGGGCAGTCCAAGTCCAGGGTGGTGATTTGCAGTGTCCCTCTACCCGAAGGACATCCTCTGGGAAGGGAGCCATACTGCCCACTTGTGGTGACGTTGTGTACTGCACCTTTCCTATTTGAAGGCCCCTCAGTTGCAGAGGTTGAAGGTGTACTGCCCTATAGGGACTCTTGGCGGCAGACCAACAACCTGCTAAAGTCTGTGGAGATCAGGCATGGTCGCTGTTAGCCTTGAGGATGCACCTGCTCAGCATAGGGTCAGGATCCACTCACATAATGGCTGAAAATTGAGCTGTCCTTTCTCTTCTCTCCCGCATCAGGTTGTCCTGGCCCGAGAACTGGCAACCTCAAGAGAATACGCGAGTAAGTGTGAATTCCCGTGGTCCCTGCGGTGTGCAGAGCAGGGTGGCCTCAGTGTCTGGGTTGGCCATGTTGACAACGGTGCTTAGGCCTTTGCTTCCCCCAGAGCCTCCCTTTGTTAGGTGTGTGGTGCGTCTTCAGTGTTTGTGTTCCTTTTCTCCTGTTGCCACTGGTAGTATCTCACTTCTCTTTCACCCCAAGTTAAAATCCTTGAGAAACGGCACATCATCAAGGAGAACAAGGTCCCGTACGTGACCAGGGAGCGGGATGTGATATCGTGCCTGGACCACCCATTCTTTGTGAAGCTCTACTTTGCGTTCCAGGATGATGAGAAGCTGTGTATCCTTGGAGGGCTCAGGTCCATCTGGGGACCTTGGTGTTTTGGTCTTGTGACCTCAGGGTCTGTTTTCAAGTGGCCCGTTCCCCTGAAAGGAAATGCAGAGACCTGACATGACTTGCTCGAGGATGTTGGAGGGAGGAAGGTGGCACAGGAGCCTCGGGAGCACAGTCTGGAGGTGGGGGGGACAGTAAATGCCACTTCTGAAGGGTTGTTCTCTAGCCCGACACAACTCACTGCCTTTGGATCTTGGCTGTGAACCTGGCTTGGGAGGTTCTGGATGAGCTCTTAGGGGGAGGTGTGTGTGCGCAGGTGTGCCTGCGTCTGTCTGAGGCATTTGTGTTCACACCGTAGGTTACCTGACTGAAGCTAGGAAGTGCCCTCAGTCAGAAGACAGGAAGTCAGCAAGTAATCAGATAAGGGGCAAGAAAGACCATGGCCTGGGCCCACATTCGCTGCACTAGAGAGGCCAGCTCCGATGGGGCCAGCTATCTGCCTAGGGACACTGAGCCGGGCCTGGGGAAAGCCTGCTCGTTGGAGGCCCCAGTATTTGCAGGTTATTTTCTGACTGGTGGCCTCAGCCCTCCTTACAGGATGAGCTGGACAGGCAAGGCAGACAGGGTCTGTCCTTTGGGGGACGCTAGCACCACACACGGGCACACTTCAACTAGAGCTTGGTAAGCTGCAGCAGTGATACCTACTGTTCTGAAGGTGGCACTGTCGGGTAAACACTGGACCACTACCCAGTTGTACATTAAGCAGTTCAAACCAGCCAGCCGCTCCTTGTGAGAAAGATGAGGCTTACTGTTCCTGCAGAGGTTCCCGCCTCGGAAGGCTGGCCTCCAGGGCTGCTGGGAGTTGGAATCACCTGGGTGGCCGTGGCTGTCGGGGAGTCTGTTAGCGGAGCTCTGGTGCTGTTGTGGGCCAGGTGCTGGACTGTTCATTCAGAGGCTGCTCCTTGGGAGGAAGGGCGGGCTCTCTGCTCCTGTAAAGATTTCTAGCCTGGGAAACCCTTCCAAGGGCTGGCTTTGAGTCCGAATCCGCTGCATGCCATGGGGTTTGGGTTTTGTTTGTATTGTGGAGACTGCCCAGGGGCATCCTGGGGACTGTGATCTGGGAGGGGCGGAGAGGCTCACATCCTGTTTTCCCTGGGGTGGCATTAGGGGTAGGAAGTCCAGGGCCTGGAAACAGGTACTTCCAGGGCCACAGGGTGGGTCTGGTCACTTTAATGATATAAAAACTGGTTTTTTACTCTCTTCCTTAACTATGAGATGTTCAGATTTTGGCCTGAGTTATGCCAAAAACGGAGAGCTACTTAAGTATATTCGCAAAATCGGTTCCTTTGATGAGACCTGCACTCGCTTTTACACGGCTGAGATGGTGTCTGCTCTGGAGTACCTACATGGCAAGGGCATCATCCACAGGTGCCACTTGGGGGCGTCAGGCCACAGGCAGCAACAGAACAAGACCCTGCCCCTTGCTGCACAGCTTCACGTTTAAGCCCAGTGTTGTAGCCCCTCTGCCAGTCTACCTCATAGAGGGTCGGCCTCTTTTTCCGTGTACCCTCTGCTAACCAAGGACTGATGGGCAGGGTGGCAGAGTGACTGATGGATGGGCCATCCCCAGTGCCAGCTTTAAGGTGTCTCTGTTTGTGATACAGGCAGATGGAAGGTGCTGCAAGTCTTGATTTTATGGGTGAAAATGATCCTGTGTTCACCATCAGAAATCCATGGTGGCACTAAGAGCCGTTGGCCACATGGCCTTAGGAAGGTGGTGCGGGCTCAGCAGTTGGGGCGGGGGGGGATGTCAGCTCTAATGCAGAAATCTGCCCTTTCAGGGACCTCAAACCCGAGAATATTCTGTTAAATGAAGACATGCACATCCAGATCACGGACTTCGGAACTGCCAAGGTGCTCTCTCCCGAGAGCAAGCAAGGTGGGTGTGCTCACCACTGATGACAGGAGGCCGTCCCCTGGACCACCACCCAATCCTCTCCTGCAGTCTCTGGTTCCAGAGAGCGCCTGCTACTGCTGCTGATTCCCTGGATCTGCCTCTGGTCATCAGTGCAGGGCCGGGTGCAGGCAGGCTTGTCTAGTGGATACTGGTCATCGCTCTTTCCAGGTGGTATGTGGTGACAACTGTGTCACCTACATGGCCCGGCAGTGAGGTCGCTTGTCTTAGCCACGCAAGGTCCTGGTCGTCTTTCAGGCCTTTCAGAAGAAATCACAGCTCTGAGCAGCACCTTAGCTTCTGGAATCTGCTTTAGAGCAGTAGCTAGAGGCAGGTGAAGGCCTTGGTGGTGGTGGAGGCAAAGGGAGCTGCTGAGGGGCAGGGTGAGTAAGTGGACTCGCGGGTGAGCTGGCGCCCCGAGAGGGGTGGGTGGTGGGCAGTTAGCTGAGGTGCCGCAGGGCCTTGGCATCTGGCTTGAAGCTACTGCTCCCACAGCCAGTTTGGACTGGTGGGGAGCAGGGTAGTAGCAGCACAGCTCGTCTGAGCTAGATGTCGTCTCCTGACTGTGAACCTTGTGAGCATGTGTGTGCCTGTGTGAACACAATGTTTGACATTCAGGGACCTCGGGTTTCTGGTGGGAAGGTTCCCGTTTCTCTGGAGTCTATACCTGTGAGTAGACTCGCTGGGTCCTATTGTAGGTTTGCACAGTGGGTAAGCATTGGACTGCTAAGTGAAAGGGCAGCAGTTGGAACCCAGCAGTCTGCTTCCCTGAAAGTTTGCAGCCTCGGAGCACCGGCTCTGTCCTATGAGGTCCTATTAGTCTGGCCGTGGGTTTTTAGGGACAGTAAATTTATGCTAAACCTGCTCAGGAACTGCCAGGCTGGCTTCCAAAGGGGTGGGGCCATTTGACCCTCTCCGGATCAGCATCCACCCAAAACCCAGATCTACTGCCATCAAGGCAGCCTCTGGGAGCTGGTAGGCGTAGCTGGTGGGTGTGGCCCCCTGGGGCTCTATCCCATGTTCTTGGCTTGGCCTTCACAGATCGAAAGAGGGATCTGGGGAGCCAGATAGGAGAAAAGGTGCGGATTCTCACCAGCCATGAACATGTCCCCATTGTGAATGTGGGGAGTGAGAGCCCTTCTCTCCAGGAGAAATCACAGCTGTCCTCCTGAACAGTTCCAGTGACCTAGAGTCTGACAGATGCCTCCGTGCTCCTCACTGCTTTGAAAGGACTGGAACTGCAGACCCGCTGCTCAGTCTTTTTAATGAATGCACCAATATAGCCTGGTTACTGTGCAACCAATGTATGGTTTAATTATTTTGATACTTGCATTTCATTCTAAGTGATCTAACATGCAATCAAGATGTGTTGATAATTACTGGTGACCGGAATGTGAAAGTTGGAAACAAAGAATTGGTAGCTGAAAACTGTAGCCTTTGTGATGGGTAGGATGCTGGAGATTGTTAGAATTTTGCAAGGCCAATGAGTTCTTCATTCCAACAACATAAATCATGACCCACTCATGAGGAACCGGTACATAGAACAAGAGGCAGTCCTTCAAACGGAAGCAGTGGAGCCTGTATTGCTTAAAATAAGGGATGGTTTGTGCCAGGGTTGTAGCCTTTCACTGTACTGCTTCAGTCTGTGTGTTAAGCACGTACTTTAGGAAGTTGGAGTATATGAAGAACAGTGTGTCATGTTCGGAGGAAGACTCAGTTGAAAGAGGATTTAGCCTACAATATGAGATACACCTCAACATAGAACACAAATCCGAACAATAAACATCATCATGATCAACAGAGAAAAAGATGGAATTTGTTAAAGATTGCATTGGTCTTGATCATGTGGCCAACACCACCCGTGGAAGCCGCAGTCCTCAGAGAAGCGCCGAGCATCAGAGAGCCCGCGGGTGAGCTTGCAGGAAGACGTGCTGATGTCAAGGGCCACCTGTGGATGTCCCGGAAACCAAGAGCTGGGAGAAGCGGCTCTGCAGGATAGCCGGTGACAGCCAGGGACTAGCGCTGCCTGAGCCTTGCTACCACCCGCAGAGCTCCCTGGCTCCCCCCCAGCTTGTCGCCTGCTACCGATGTGTGTCCTTCACTGTGAGGGGAGCACAGTTGACTAAGGCTCTGTGGGTGTGTCTGGGGAAGGTCATGGGCAGGGGGCTTGGTGTGTTTGCCCTCGGAGTGCAGATGAGAGCCTGTTCTGCACAGACTTGGCCACTGCTGTGCTGGTGAGAAGCTGGGGAGGAGCCTGGGCGACCACCCCTGTGTGACCTCCCTTCTCCCTCTTGTCTTCAGCCAGGGCCAACTCGTTTGTGGGGACCGCTCAGTACGTCTCTCCAGAGCTGCTCACAGAGAAGTCGGCCTGTAAAAGGTAATCATTTTGCTGTCTTTAGAGACTAGTATTGAAGCTGCTTTGAGAGATGCTTCCTTTAATCCACATGCCTACTCCCACGGCAGTCCCAACACGAAAACAACCCACCCTTGGCTCCATAGGACCCGGGGGGGGGGGGGTAACTGTTTTTAAAGGGGCACTACTTAGTGAGCTTTCACAACGTTTGACCCCGTTACTTGTGAACCAGCTTTTCCTTGCTTTTAAGTTTTCCTCTTAAATGAAGAAGTTCCTCAGCACTGGAGTGGAGAGGTCTCCAGTGTCTGTCAGCGAGGTAGGAGGACTCAGACTGGCCTGCATAGTTAGCCACAGGTTGTGTAAATAAGAGAAAGAAGCCAGCAAACATGTATTTTGTTTGATGACACATGTATTTAGAGTGTTTTAGAACATCCATGTACTCTCTCTTTTTTTTTTTTCCATGTACTCTCTTGGATGGCACGTGCATTTAGAATGTTTTGGAAGGATGTATCAGAAGCAGAGAGCAGGGATATCCTGGGGCTGGGTAAGGGAGCCATCCTAGTGCCATATTATGACACACATGCGAGGAGTCCTAATGTGGCACTGTAAGATAAGCACTGGACTGTAACCACAGGGATGGCAGGTCACATCTATTAGCCGCTCCTTGGAAACCCTATTCAGGGTCATTATTAGTTGGAATTGAAGGTCACTAAACAACACCGTCCACACTACAGTGTGCATAGGCATGGAACATACAAAGCGTGTATCTTTCTATGCTTATTAGCTTTTAATCATGGTGTTTATTCGAGGATCATTTGAATTCTTCTTCTGATTCTAAAAGCTCTCGTGTCATTGTAAAGACTTCTCAGAGACACTAGCAACTACAGTGCAGAAAACACACCTAGTGCCCAGGCCCAGAGATAACTGGGTAATAATTCAATGTCTTTGGAAGTCCTTGATTTCTGTGCTTTGTGTGCGCTTGCACCATTCTTATACGTCAGAGATCACTGTGAGTAACTAGTGTCATGCTGGTCTCTGGTAGAATGAACCTTCTCCTCACCAGTAGAATCACTTGCAGACATTGGAAATACATGCCACGTGGCTTCCTGGTGTGCTGTTCTGGTGCCTCCTCACAATGGCTGCTGAAGTGGTCCTTGGTTATTAGCAAACTTTGTCCTGTCCACCATGGCCTGGGCTGTGGTGAAGATCAAAGGTCACAGCCTTAGGTATGGGTTGCATCTCAGTTTAAAGAAAACAATAATCCTCACTACTGGACCAATCAACAATATTCATATAAACGTAGCAAAGATTGAAATTGTCAAAGACTTCATTTTGCTTGGATTAACCATCAGCACTCACAGAAGCAGCAGTCAAGAAATCAAATGTCTTACATTAGGCAAATCTGATGCGCAATATCTCTTACAATTGTTGAAGAGCAAAGATACCAACCACCTTGAGCACTAAGGTGTGCCGGACCCAAGCCATGGTATTTTCAGTCACCTCAGATGCATGTGAAAGCTGGACAGTGAATAAGGAAGACCGTAGAAGAATTGATGCTTTTGAGTTATGGTGTTGGAGGAGATTGTTGAAAGAACCAACAGATCTGTGTTGGAAGAAGCGCAGCCAGAGTGCTCCTTGTAGGCCAGGATGGCCAGGCTTTGTCTCTCATACTTCAGACATATTGTCAGGAAGAACTAAACCCTGGAGAAGGGCATTCTGTTTGAAAAGTGGAGGGTCGGAGAAAAAGAGGAAGACCCCCAGAGACATGGATTGGCACAGTGGCAGCATCAGTGGGCTCAGGCCAAGCAATGGTTATGAGGTTGGCACAGGGCCACGCGGTGTGTTGTGCATAGGGTTGCTGTGAGTCAATGCTGATTGAATGACACCATCTTGCTGACAACAGTCTGAACATTTTACACATTTTCAGTACTGAATGCTTTCCTCAACAGTGCTGGCTTCCCCTGTAAATACCCCATTGATTCACAGGTAGAGAGTTACCAGAAAGCCTTTTTCTTCTACATTCCTTCTTTCCTGAGAAAGCCATCCCCTCCCCCACCTGCCTGCATTGGTGGGGCGCTCTGTCAGCCTTTTGCTTACCCCATTGTAAATTAGACTTAATGATGGAAAGCCAAGTGTGAACACTGCTCACTGAGTTGAATGTGAGGTGGTCTGTAACTTGATGCCATTGGGGGCCAACACTAAGAGGTGCGGGAATCTGTCCTCACTGCTGTTGCGTGTGTCCTTAGCCAGGAGCTTGTTCTCGGTGGGGGGGCGGGGTTGCTGTCTCTGGGTATTCTAGGCCCAGACCCCGGTGGTGTCCCAGGCTGTGTTTTTGGAGAGAGGAGGCACTGACACCGAATGGGCAGTTCACCTGGAATTGAAGGTGGGCCCTGCATGGCATTTGGTTTTACCAATGGTTTTCCATGCTTTTCCTCCTCTCTAAAGCTCCGATCTTTGGGCTCTTGGCTGCATAATCTACCAGCTTGTGGCCGGACTCCCACCCTTCCGAGCGGGGTAAGACTGAGTGCTCTCAGCTCTGGGAATTGTGTTGGGGGGTGGGGGGGGTCCGACGCAGGGCATCCCGCCGAGACCTGACTGGTGATTTGTTTGCACAGGAACGAGTACCTCATCTTCCAGAAGATCATTAAGTTGGAATATGACTTTCCAGAAAAATTCTTCCCCAAGGCGAGAGACCTTGTGGAAAAGCTTTTGGTAAATGCCAAGAATGTCTGCACAGCCCCGCCCACACCCTCTGCCCCCGTGTCCAGAGGCCCCTGTGTGTGGTGACTGAACATCTGCAGGTGGACAGTGGTTGTGGAGAGACTCCTATCTGATCCCTGGCCCCCACCCCTGCGCATTCGCTCATCAGCGTGACACTGGGGCGACAGATGGCCCAAGACATTCCCCCCTACGCCACCCCGAGTGCTGCCAACTTTTAGGATGGGAGTCACTGGAGGAAGCCATCGCGCCTTTCTCCTGACCCGGAGGGTGGGAGAGGGGGTCAGTGAGCCTCCAGGGGAGACCTCAGTGCATGACTCCAGCCACCAGGCCAGTTTCTGTCCGGGCCTAGTGAAGCCAAGATGCTCAGTTCTTAACTGTCTTACTTTCTTAAGTCAGGAAATGATTACTCATTTTCTCCTGAGGTGAGAGACATGGAGGGGGCCTGGGGGCCAGTGCAGACCTTCCCCGGCCCCTGCTCCTTTGAGAAGTTGTTTTTATGCCAGTGACGTTTTAGTTGTCACGCTGACCCATCTTGATCTCCATCCAAGGTCTTAGATGCCACAAAGCGACTGGGCTGCGAGGAGATGGCTGGGTACGCGCCGCTGAGGGCCCACGCCTTCTTTGAGTCCATCACGTGGGAGAACCTGCACCACCAGACTCCCCCGAAGCTCACTGCGTACCTGCCTGCCATGTCCGAGGACGATGAGGACTGCTACGGAAACGTAAGCCGGGCGCAGTGCAGTCCTGGCAGGGGAGTGCCCTTGAGCACGCCTGGGGGAACCTGCTGGGACTAAGGCCCGCTCTCACCCCGCAGTATGACAACCTCCTGAGCCAGTTTGGCTGCATGCAGGTGTCCTCGTCATCCTCGTCCCATTCACTGTCGGCCGTGGAGTCGGGGCCGACCCAGCGCTCGGGCAGCAGCATCGAGCACTACATCCACGACCTGGACTCCAACTCATTTGAGCTGGACTTGCAGTTCTCGGAGGACGAGAAGAGGCTGCTACTGGGGAAGCAGGCTGCAGGGAACCCTTGGTGAGTGCTGAGGGGGGTGAGGGGGGGAAGTGTAGTGCCGGGCCACCAGGTGTGGAGGCTCCTGCGGCTGTTGTAACCCCTGCCCTGTGGTCAGACACTTGGCCACATTTCTGAGTTTCTGCTGCTGGCCTTGCCTCTTTTTGAGCTCTGCTGTTAGGGTGGAACCCTGGGTGGGTAGCAGCTGGGAGCGAGGCCCACCTGATAGGGTGCCTGGGATTTGTGTCAGCAAGTCAGTCTTGTCTTCCAGCCAGTGCTTTGACCAACTGACCCAGCTGTTAGGGTCAGCATCTTGGGTGCTTGCCGGCCATTAGGATTTAGGGTTTGAAGCATTTGGTGTCCTTTGTCTACTTGTCTCTTTGTGTGTTTTGCATCTTTTAACAAAGAACGTTTAAGGCTGTACATTGCTAAGTGCCATCAAGTCAGTTCCGACTCATAGCGGCCCTGTATGGGGTTTCTAAGGCTGTGCATCTTGGCGGGAGTAGAAAGCCTCTCTCTCTCCCAAGGAGTGGGTGGTGGGCCCGAACCGTGGTCCTTGTGGTTCGCACTCCAGTGCTGAGTCTACAGAACCACCCACTCAGAGGCTGCCTAGATGAAGTGTGTGTCTCCTTTATTGGCTGTTAATGTGGACGGTGTTTCAGTGTGTTGATGCTGAGGTTTTTTGGGCAATGGATTGATAGCATGGAGGAACGCAAACATGGGCAGGTTGGGTTTTGTTTTCTATGTGCAGATGCACTTATTTCTTAGGTTTTCTTGTGAATTAGATGAAGGGTTTGCAGAACAGATCACCAGTGTTCCATGCAATACACAATAATTCAGACACAATTCTGTTTCATCTCAGTGATTGTCGCTCCACAGTGGCACAGCAGTCATCTCCATTCCTCCTCCTCTCCTCACCCTTCTGGTCTTTGTCCTGGGCAAGGGCTGCCCTTTGACTCTCACATGGCTGCTGCTTTAGTGGGGCTGGGCACTGACCCGGTCTCATTGTTGCCCTGGAAGGCTAACTGAGGCCCATGGTCTTGGGATTTCATCAGTCTCTACCTGACCGAGCCTCCAGGGTATGTCTCTCTTTCCTCTTCCCTTCCTGAGCCTGTTACACTGCGCTGCCCAGCCCCACTATGGACTAGGCCTTTCTCCAGTGGTGTCCGGCAGCTGGCCCCAGTGGGTGTGGAGCCTCCTAGGGAGGACTAGAGGACTGGCTTAGGCAGGAGAGTGGAGCCGGGTCACTGGGTAACTGTTGGGGGAGGAGACAATGGCTGTCATGGTGGAGAACAGGCTGAAGCAGCGAGGAGAAACCGTGGCGTTGCCTCTCTGAAAATGATGTGTCTCAAAGAGTGGGGCGCTGCACCTGTCCTACACGTCAGGGTCTGCTAATGCAGTCTCCTGGGTTTCTGGCCTCTTTGGTTTGAGAAACAAGGAGCCAAACCTCTGTCCACCGTTGTGGGGGCACGCTGGAGCTCTTGTGAGGCACTTAACATTCCTCCAAGTGTTGGACCCTAGCTGGGCTGCCCTGGCCTGCCTCTCTGGGCCACAGCTGGATGGCCCCTCACCACCCAGCAACAGGGTGTGGCTTCAGTTTCTCCAGTGTAGACAGCACAGCTGGGGTGGTTCTTCAGAGGGTTCTGGAAGGAAGGGCCTTGCAGTCCCCGTCTGAGAGCTGCAGTAGCAGAAACCAGCAGCAGTCCTGCCTCTCTGTGAGGAGACGAGGGGGCAAGGTCCAGGCAGCCGTGCTCTCTCAGCTTCTCCTCCTGGGCTGTCTTCCTGTGTCTGGGCGTGTCTCTTCACCCACTGCCGCTTGCTCCCTTACTCCTTAGGTGGACTCAAGACAGCCTTCCTATCGCAACAGACAGCCCATCTGGCCACTGGCATAGAGGGTAGGGTATCTTGGGGACACAATTCAGTCCCTGTCCCTCTCAACCAGGGCCACCAGAGCTAAGCAGGAACAGTACTTGCACTGCGTCCCCTCAGCATCCACCTGAGCCCCACCACACCCTGGTCCCACAGACTAGTGGGCCCATCTGGTCACCTGCCGCTGTGTCTCGTTAGCTGTGTGGCACCGGGGTTGTGAGAGAGTAAGCCCCTCCTCCTGAGGCTGGACAAGTGTCTAGTCCGCTTTGCTGTTTGGGTAGTGTTTCTCGGTCATCCTTCTGGTCATCCGATTGTCATACTGCTGCCTATGAAAGTTGAGGCCCCCTGTCGCCTGTGTGTCTGTCCGAACTGCGTACCTTCTCATCGGTCCCCTCATGGGTTGAGGTGACCCTCCTACCCCTGGGCGGCTGCTGCTGAGTGCCACCAAGTCAGTCCTGACACAGAGCCGCCCCCGCATAGAGGTCAATTGTTGTTGTTGTTAAGTGCTGTGGAGTCGGTTCTGACTCATAGTGATCCTGCACAGGGGGTCCGAGGCTGTAAATCTTTACAGGAGCAGAACACCTCATCTTTCTCCTGCAGAACAGCTGGTAGTTTCAAACTGCTGACCTTGAGGTTAGCAGCCCGATTCGTAACACTACGCTTTAGGGGTTCAATTAGAGACATGTAAGATGAATGCGGCCTGACGTGGATAAGCAGTGTTTTCCCCTCAGTAACTTGTGGTTCTCCTTTGCTAAAGCCATCTGATGGGGCTGCTTTGTGACCCGCTTCCTGAAGGTGTGTCTTGTGTTGGTCGTGGGTGTGCTTTTCAGAGATCTCGAAGCTCCTCCCTGCTTGTCCTGCCTGGTGAACCGTAGAGGTACACTGTCTCATTCCAGAAACCCCACAGAAAGGATTGTAGGTCGACCACCTGTCCCACCCAGGGCTGTAGGTTGTCTGTCTGTCTGCTGCTTGCCTTTGAGCGTGGGGAGCGAAGCCTGGCTCTGCTTCTCATGGCTCTCCCAGCACCTTCCTCGGAAAGTCTCAGGAATCACATTGGCCAGCACTGGGCCCTCAGTTGGTGACGAGGGGCAGATTTTGGGTCAGTCTCTTTACTTGAGTCTTCCCCCAAGCCCCCAGGAACCGGGAGAGGAGCAAGTTAGAGAAAGTGTACTTTTTTTTTTTCTGTTGAGGTGACAGTTGTCTTAGGTTTGACCAGCTATTCAAACCTAAACCTAAGTGAACCCCATTGCTGTATTCTCTGTGGCAGTAAATCACTGTGTCTTCTTTTCTCCTGTGGAGAGTGGGTTTGAACGGCGACCTTCCAGTTAGCACCACCACCAGTTGTTAGGACTCAGCGCCATTCCCTGCTGTCAGCTGTGTACTTCCTGTGTACAGTCAGGGACAGGACAGGTGCTGGGGGAATCACCCAAGCAAAAACCCATGGCTGGCGAGTTGGTTCTGCTCTCCAGCTGTGATCCTTCAGGCTCTCTCCTGAGGAAGCCTGCCCTCCTTTCTACTGCAGAGAAGCAGCTGGACTCCACCCACCAGCCTTCCCTTGTTAGAGCCCCCAGCACAGCTCCTCCTTCAGCTACAAAACACAGAGCAGGAATGGCAGCAACTCCACCACTCCCAGGGGGATGTAAGTGGGAGACGTGACCCACACTTGTTAAGAACACCATCTTTAACATCTTCAAGGCAGGCACGCTTGTCAGCGTGGAAGTGAAGCCTCGTGCACTGAAGCAGAACCTGCATCGGGAGCTTTCTTTGCAGACACGTGCACACACCTGTGTGCACACGCACCCAATTTGAATGTGTTTGCTTTTCACTGTGGCAGGAATTCTAGGTGAGAAGTTTGGTGGCTAGTTTCAACTCTGGCCTTCTAGCGAGTTGTGATTTTAGATTGCCCTGTGGAATTGACCGTGTGTGGGGCTCTGCCTTGGGAAGGGACTGAGTTAGGAACTGTGGTCAGTATACCTGGGTGGCTCCCAGCGCCGCTCCACCTCGTGGCAGTTTTTGTGTCTTCAGCCTCTAGAGCAGGCCTAAAGTCGGGCAGGTGAGTGCAGACTTTGCACTGGGGGGCGGTGTGTACTGTGAAGAGGATGGTTCCTGGGGTGAGGTATTTGGAGGAGTTCTGTCCCCCACCCTCTGAGTTTCTCATTCTCATGTTTTCTTTTTACAGGCATCAGTTTGTAGAGAATAACTTAATACTGAAAATGGGTCCAGTAGATAAGCGGAAGGTAAGTCCCCACGCTGCCCCAGGGCACGGGTCGCCATTGGCTCCCAGCCCCTTCACCTTGGCTCACTATTGCAAGGTTGGCTCTGGGTTCAATAGTGGGGCAATGTGGGGTTGCCACCTGGGAGGCAGTGCTCAGAGCTACCAGCAGGCACCCTAGTATGAGGGGCCTTCAGAGTCCCCTCAGATTTCATGGGATTGGCTTTATGGAGACGCAGGTAGAGCAGCCCCCTGGATCTCTAGCCCACCTGGATTTCCCTGCTTTTGTATTCAAGCACCTGGACCCCTACCTCAGGGCGAGAAGGAGCACACGGATGCTACCCTGTCTTAGTCAGGGCTGGGCTGGCTGTCCCGGGCCCCTTGCTCCTCAGAAACTCTGCAGTGGCTGCTGAGCCTACTGGTCTGCTGGGGAAGCTGTCAGCACCCCCTTTAGTGCTTAGTGATGGACCCTGTGTGTTTCCAGGGCTTATTTGCACGACGGCGACAGTTATTGCTCACCGAAGGGCCCCACTTATACTATGTGGACCCTGCCAACAAGGTGCTCAAGGGGGAGATCCCGTGGTCCCAAGAGCTCCGGCCAGAGGCCAAGAACTTTAAAACTTTCTTCGTGCACACAGTGAGTGTGGGCTCCCTGGCTCAGGCCTGCCCTGATCTGGGAGTTGGGGGTTGACATAGAACTGGGTGTCGGCGGGGAGGGCTCCCCGTGTGCTGGCTGCAGAGTAGCTGACTGCTGTGCCGGGTGGCCGTCCGTCCTGCAGCCCAACAGGACCTACTACCTGATGGACCCCAGCGGCAATGCCCACAAGTGGTGCCGGAAGATCCAGGAGGTGTGGAGGCGCAGCTACCAGAGCCAGCCAGCCGCCGCCGTCCAGTGACAGGCCAGCGTCCTCAGGACCCTCCCAGATCCCCCGCCGGCCCCTCCCGGGGAGAGCAGACACCGCCGGACACCTAGGCGCTTTCTTATTTAAGAGAAAAGGAGACAAACCAACCCACCACCACCAGGCACAAAACCACGAGCAGACACGCAGGGCTTCAGGGCTGCTTCGCTCGTTCTCTATGCTTCTGTGGGGACCTGGAGCCCGCTTCCTGCTCGGCACCCTGCCCCTGCTCCAGACCCGTGGCCCAGCCTCTCGTGTGCCATCACCCGCACCTTTACGGGGGGCGGTGCTTTCTCCCTCCCACACCCTGTGCTTCTGGCCCAGCCTGACCTCACGTTAGCCCCAGCTGTAAGATCCCCATGGTTCTGGCCCTCATCTTGTGAGATCAGATGCCCTGGTGAGGCGGGGGTGCAGTGAACTGCCAGTTCTCATCCCAGGGATGACACAGGGTGGTCCCTTAGGGCCTCCTATGGGGCAGGGAGAGCTGATCCTCCCCAGTCTGTTTCAAAGGGTTGATGTGGCCCTGTATTGGCCAAGTAGGGTTGAGGGGAGCTTCGGGTGGAGCAGGTGTGGCAGCTCCCCCATCACCCCAGTTAGCTGTGGTCAGATGCCAAGCTTCCTGTCTCATCAGGATCCGGCCACTGGTCCCTTAAAGGGTATAGAGTGGATTGGGACTGGGAGGAAGGGTTACCCATTCACCACTGCAGAAAAGAGGGGCAAACTGCCTCTAGCATACACACACCCACACACCTGTCCCACCAGTCATACCTGATCTGAGCACTCCCCCTTTGCCCCCCTACTCCCACCACATGCACGTCTGTACTTGAGCATACCTGATCTAAGAGACACACACACACACAGCACACTCACACGCACTGAGCTGACCGCCCGCTTCCCGGTTCTGGGCCGCATCTTGTGCATGGCTGGCTGCTGCTTGTCTCGGGCTCTGGGTAGCACTCCCGGTTCTCAGTTTCCCATCACCTTCAGTCAGTTCTCAGTTAATGGCACTGATGTGAAAGGCCCACAGGATAAAGACTTGGCTATTTGGAGTTTCACAAAGTGGCAGGAACAAAAGGCTCAAATCGGAACAAGGTTCCCTGCTCCTACCTGGAATGAGCCATCTCCATCTCGGGGTGTGAGGCCAGCCCTCACTGAGGAAGCACCTCACTGGGCTGCAGAGGGGCAGTGGCCTTCACTCTGGCCTCTGCCCCACGGGCAGCTCCTCTACCTCCTACTCAGCCCGAGGCCTTGGAAGCAAATTTGGGGTGGAGTGCGTTTAGATGTGTACCTGAGTATCCGTGTGCACAGGCTTGGAAAAGGAAATGATTGTTGTCTAGGTGAACTAGTGAGGATGAGGGGGCCTCAGAGTGGACAAAGGCAAACCCAACATCACTCCCGGGGGCGGGACACACCAGCTGGGCCATCTTGTGGGACTAGAGAGGTCACCTGACTGGGAGAGGGTATCCCTCCCCTCTCATGGACCCTTGGCACTTGGTGTGTATACCAGACCGTTCTTCCCACCCCTGGGGCCCAGTGCTGCTCAGAACCTATTGAAAGCCAGCTTTGGGGAAGGGCTTCTGGGAGCCTCCCTACTTAGCCCAGTGCTCTTCTCTGGCCTCCCCAGCTCCCCCTCGGGGCTCTCCTTGTACTCTGGAATCAGTTGGAGGCTGGCCAACTGGCCAGAGAGCATTTGAGTGTAGCTCCTGCTCTGTGTGTCATTGCCCTGTCCCCTCTACCCCCCACCCCCCCCAAATGCACATACACACTGGTTTGCTTTCCTGACCAGCCTGGGAGTGGACAGCACAGACTTGTTTTCGTAGATATCCAGCCTTCTCCATTGATTCTTTGAAGCATTTTCCCAGGTCGTGAAGAATTCTGCCAAAAGAAACCGTTTTCAGAATTTTGTGGTTATCAGTCGCCATCTACCTGACCATTTCCCTGTTGTGAACCACTTAGGTGGTTTCTGTGTTTTTGTTTTTCCTCATGATTTAGATAATGCTGTGATGAATAGCCTTATAAATCTTTGGTTTTGACTGCCCCTCCCTGCCCCCCCAACTCCCTAGAAGTGGTGGTTTGGGTCCGAGTTTGTTGGTTTCAGAGGTAGTGTTCGCTCTCCTCCTCTTGATCTGCTGCTTTGCTGCTCAGAGTCCCAGAACCGCCTCCTGAGTTCTGTCCCGATTCTGAGCACATACATGAGTTTCTCATCAGTCAGGTGTCCCAAAGAAGGTTTGAACAAGCCCACTCTGTTGTTGTTAGTGCTAAAATACTGTCAATGCTGCTGTCCATCTCTGACCGACTGCCCAAGAACCAGCCTCCTTGTCGTTGGAAGGTCTGCCGGTGCCTGCATGCTAGTCCCCCCCTCTGTCCGCTGCTCCTCATTTCACCTGCTCAGCCACCTTGGCCGCCTCTGTACTCACTGGCCACTATGGTACTGAACTGACATCGGTGCAGTCAACGGAGAGAACAGGTGTCAAACTGGTGAGGCCACGTGCTCAAGTGGGTGACTGCCTTGTTAACTTGGATTGACTCAGTATGCCTCCATTGGACCATTTAGAATCAGAAGAGCTTTCATGCTCAGAAAAACAACAGCCCTGTAGACTGGTTGGATTTTACAGGTGTGTCTTTGTCTCCCCTCTTCAAATTGACTTCACCAGGAGGAGGTTTTAGTGGACCTGGCTGGTGTGATGCCTTGGGCTCCCCCTCCTCTGTTTTCTGCCCGTGGAAGGTTGTCTGCAAGTTCAGACCACCCACCTTGGTTTCAGTCTTCATTTCTCCACTTTCGTGTATGTGTGTGTGGCTGCGTTGGGGAGGGCATGGATACTCTTGACGGTACACAGCTTGCCTGATTATCCAGGCACTGCGCCCATTGGCACTGAACTCCACCGGAGGCTGCGGTTGAACTGTGCCGTTAGGTCTGCCTAGTGCCACAAATCCCCTCAGCCCTGGCTGGCCCACAGACCAGGCAGTACTGGCCACACCTGCCCTGAGAGTCCGGTGACAGTACTGGCCTGAGAGTTGGCCGTGTGCATTTTCCCATTTTGCTGCTTCTCAGCCCCATCTGCAACATGAGCTGGGGGTAACTTGAGAGGGCGTGGTCTTCTCATGAGGTTGGAGTGGCCACTCACTGGCACAAGATCACAAGAGTTGAAAATCAGCCTGCCTGTGGAAAACTGGTCAGGGGAGGATGCTGCTTCAGCCCAGAGCAGTGTAATCTAGCTCAGCCTGCCATGGTGGACAACTGAGTAAGACCACAAGTCTACCTGAATTTCTGCATAACTCACTTCTTCACTATGAAGAAACACCAAACTTGATGTACAGAGAGCTTTTTACAAAAGGCAAACCTTTTATAGCTGTGTAATCCACCCTAGTTGAACCCTTCTGGCTGAGTGATGCAAATGGGGGTCATTTTGCTGGTGAAAAGCCTTTATTGTGACCACGAGTTGGACTGGACGCTGGCAAAATGAAACCATGGCAGTGGTTAGGGCTGCTGTTGCTGTTAACCACCTAAAATAGGAGGAACCAATAGTATGTTAGCTGTCTTTCAGGTTGGTGGCAGTCAGTTAGAATGTGTAATATTCTCTACCTGGTCTGTAGCTGTAACTGTGATGTACAGGCAAAGCAAAATTTAAAAACAAAACTTAGGAAAACAAATAATGCAATGATACTAGGATATACACTTTTGTATTTTATTCTTATATAAGGTTATTTGCTGGCTGTTGCTGGCCTCTAGTTCAGTCTGTGTTATTTAAATTCTAATATATGAATTATTTGGATTGAATTCATGTTCGGGGCCACGTTGTTGTATGTATTGATGTACAGCCTTGAATGTGAATAATTATTGTAAACTATATTTTACAAATTTTTTTCTGGCTTTATTATATAAATTTTCTATTTGGTCAATGATTTAATCATATAATTTAATGAATCTGTTTATGCTCTTTATTTCAAGTATTTGTGCTTTAGATGTAGTGCCCGGATGATGAATTTTCCACGTATGCTCGGTAGTCTTGTAATAAAAAAGGCATGTAGCGGTGTACACGTTTGTTGGCCTGGATGTTATTTGGGGGGAGCGGGGAGGGGGGGCGGGGGTAGGGACGAGGGACGCAGCCCTGGTAGTCCACCTCGAGCAACGTAATAGCAGGCTCCGGCCAGAGGGGGGCCCGACTGGCCACTTTTCCGGACCGGAACTTCCGCCTACCGCGTGACGCCGGGGCGGGCGCGTTACAAGGGCGGACCCGTGGGCGGGACTGAACCTGGAGGACCGTATTAAAGGGCGGACGCTTCCGGTAGAGGGGCGCTGTGGCGGGGCTTGCTGGGATCATGGCGGAGAACCACTGCGAGTTGCTGCAGCCGGCCCCGAGTGGTCTCGGGGCGGGGCTGGGGGGCGGCCTATGCCGCCGCTGCAGCGCGGGGCTCGGCGTCCCAGCCCAGCGCCCTGGCAACGTGTCCAAGTGGGTCCGACTGAACGTCGGCGGCACCTACTTCCTCACTACCCGGCAGACGTTGTGCCGGGACCCCAAATCCTTCCTGTACCGTTTGTGTCAGGCGGACCCCGACCTGGACTCGGACAAGGTGAGGGCCGCGCGGGCCAGCCTCGAGGGGCCGGGCCGCCCTGTCTGCGCACCTCCCCCTCCCGCGTCCCCGACCCCCCAATCCTGGGCCTCGAGGGTCCCAGCCGCTTCTCGGGCTGTTACTTCTTTCGCCGTCTCTGCACTTCGGTGGAGCCCGGACTTGGCTGGGACTCCGCTTTCTCTTCCGCCCTTTGCCCTGGGTGTGTGAGCGCCTGTCCGTCTCCGCCCCGGGGCCCTCTTTGGATCTGGAAATGGAGCAGAGCATTCTTCTCATCTTGTTACCTCCGGACGTGGGGCTCGGGGCTTGACCCAAGCGGCCTTTCTTCCCGGGTGACTTGGCATTTAGAGGGTTGGTGCTCCGTGTGGAATTTTCGGTGCTGGAATAGTGCTCATGGTGTGGAGTAGCTCCGAGGGCTCAAGGTGGGAGAACTTTAGTTTTCTCACGGCCTTAGCAAAAGCCTAGGCATTTCTGAGCTTTGCATCAGCTCGTATTTTATCTAATTAAAGGCCCCTGCTGCCGCGTGGATTTTAATAGACGCTACCGCGATTGTTACCTTTGGTCTGTAAGAATCGTGTGGCCGACAGGAGAGCTTGGCTTGGGAATGGTACAGGATTGGAATTCGGCTGCTGGAAGACGCCTGCCTGAAGAATCGTTGTTAGCTTTGTTTCTCCTGGCAGTTCCCAGCCTCCTCCTAACTTGCCTGGGACTATCAGTTAAGCCGACTTCATGGCACTTGGTTGACCCGGTGTCTGGCCTGCCCCATATTTGCGCAGCATGAGGCTTCTCAGAAAGGCTGAGCTCCTTCACGAAGCCTAGTAAAAATTCTCAACATGCCATGACCTTCTGATCAGGAAATGAAAACCACCCAACCCAGTCTCTAGAAAGTGGGGTTTCAGATGCCAGACCTGACTCCAGCTGTTCCCACTGCTCCCCACTCACCTACCAGAAATGACTGGCCTCTCCCATCTAGAAACAGGCTTTTTCTGTTAGCCGAGAGTTTCCTTTTATAGTGTGGGTGTACATTGGATAGTCTAGCTCTTCTCTTTAAAACCATAGAGCTTAGTGGCTGCACACTTGGCCTTTCTGCTCAGTGTGCCTGGTTTATGTATCAAGTCAGCTTTTAAAGTGCTCTTGGCCTTGGGGTTGGGTTGAGGCAGTGACTTATATTCAGTCCTGGAACAATCGATCCAGAAGCAGATTAGCTTGAGTGCACAGCTCAAGTCAATTTTTGCTGTCTCTTAAGACTACTTCAGGATAAATACATAAATGCTTTCCTGGAATAGGAACCCTGGGGAAGGGGGGGGAGGTAATTATCAGAATTCACCTGTGTTACTGGTGACCTTTTTCATCATCTCCCTATTACAGTAGCTTTCCAATGGTGAGACAGGAGTTAGTGCCGGAAGATATCCCTGTGACAAGAAGCAGTTGGTGGTAAATAAGTTTTGGGTTTAGTCACAGACAGTGGGACATTGCACAGGTACTGCTAGTGCACATTAGTCACATCAGGGGAGTGGATTGTTTCCAATGAGGTCTTCTCAAATCTCAGGCTGTTTGCTTTTTTGTTACTGTTTTTCTGATGGAAGACTGTCCTGACATTCCCTCCTAGATTATTGAACCCTGAGTGAAGGCTCTGAAGATGAGGCTGGAGGGGAAGGGGTGTTAGGAAGGGATGGAACAAACAGGATGTTGATTCACAGGTGAAGTTTCAGAGCCCTGATCTCATCGCTGGGAGGAATGAGAGGATGCCTTCCAGATATCCCCATCCCTGAACTTCAGTTGGTTTTCAAGGCTCATTCTCCACCTGGACTGGCAGAATGTGGTATTGGGGCTTCAGATGGAGGCTGGGTGCCTCCTAGGCACCTGATGGAGTATCACCAGAGCCAGCGCTGTTTCTGGAAGGTGACAGATAGGGTGTTAGCTGGGTGGTAAGTGTGGCCCAAGCCAAAAGTCAGACTCTAATGGCCAGCTCCACATCTCTGCCTCTGTTGGAACGGCGAGCCACCCACATCTTCACACTCCTGTCTGGGGGGCAAGCCCAGGACTGCCTCCCTCCTGAAGGTTTCTTTCTAGACAGCCCACTTCCTCCTGGGACTTCCTCCTTCAGAACCAGCTGGCATGCCCATTTCAGTCATACTGTCTGTGGTTCTGTGTCACTGGCTCCTTCTTTGGGGACAGACCAGGTATAACTCCTCACTCCCAAGCGCTTGCCTGGGGGCTCCATCCTGCTGGTGCTGCTCAGCACAGGTGAAGTGAGAACCCACAGCCCCTGGGGACACGCCAGCCAGTATGCTCTTCGTGAGTCAACGGGGCACGGGAAACTGGCAGGTCAGGGAGAGTTTGAGGTCCAGGCCAAACTGCTAAGTGCACGTGATGCTCTGGCCCCCAGCAGCCCTTTGCTGGTGCTCATGGTGTTGGCTGCAGCTTTAAATGCCAGAGCAATCCCACTGCCCAATGCTTAACCCACGGTACCATCAGGGAGTGTCTTTCGGATTCCCAAAACAGGAGTTCTGCCGAGACTGCCTGCATGGTGGGTGTGGGTGCTCATCGAGAAGTGGGGTAAGTGAACGCCCTGCTGGGTCCCCCCCAGTGCCTGAGTCAGTAACCTGTTTGACTCTGCACTTCCGTGAGCATCATCTGGGCTTTGACTGTGGGTACGTGGCTTACTGGGGCCTGAGTGGGGTCTCTCTTTGAGGCCTGGCTCCTAGCACGAACTGGGTTCACTTCTTGGCAGGGTACCCAGGCGGGGCCCCATGGAGGAGGTGCTGCCTTTGAGGGTAGCGGCAGGTCTCTGTGGGCCAGACTGCCGGGCGCCTACCCGGACTCGTGGTCTTGGGTGCTCACTGTCTGTCACGTGGGAGTCCTCCCCAGCCCGGTTCCTCTTTCTGCCCAGTGCATGTGCGGCCGCTCATGTTCTGCCCAGCCTGTTTGTACACGAAGTTTTATGGTTCTCTGGAAGGGCAGAGTTGTAAAGTGTGAAATTCTGCCCCTATAGTCTGTACGTCTGCCACGTGGTCCCTTCTGTAGCATGCTGGCTGACCCTGGCTGGCAGGGGTGTGTTGGCCAACTCCAGCTTGGTGTGTGGGTGTTTTATTGTGACTCGGAGACCCTGGGGCAGGGGTTGGACAATGGCATTTCTCTTGGTGGTCGAGCTGGACTTGGGACTTGGCCTGAATGTGGCTCGGTGGCCCCTTAGCTTGCTGTGGACCTTCAGGCAGGTTAGCAGCCCCTCTCTCTAACGTGGAAGTTAGGAAGATGGGGAGCAAGAGGTTCAGCAGCACAGAGAGACCACTTTTAGCAGTTTTCACTGTTGGAGTAAGGGTCTCTGGTGGCACAGGAAGCACTTGGCTGCTCCCTGAAAGGTTGGCAGTTCGAACTCACTCACTCCTCCTAGGGAGACAGTCGGCTTCCTTGGAGACTCGGGCTGGGCAGTGTGTGCAGTTGTCAGGAGTTGGAATCGGCTCACAGCCGCAGGGCTGGGGACGGTTACTCTTTGTTTTCAGAAACAGAAGACACCAAAATGCAGTTTTTCTTTGGCTCAGAAGTCCACCTCCATTAACACCTGTCTCTTGAACACACTGGGTCAGTCAGTCGGTTGCAATCAGCCTCAGGCAGCCCAGCCTGATTTTCCCGCTCACAGCCCTTGGCCTGGGTGGGGGATGGGGAGCAGGACCTAGGCAGGCACTGCTTCGTCACACAGGACACCTGCTCTCAGGTAGCCACACAGCACGCTCAGAGGGAGCAGGTGACCAGGGCGGAGCTCAGGAGGCCCCGAGACTGGCCCTGAGCCATTTTCCAGGGCAGCTCCTCACCCCCACGGCCCTGGCCGGTCCTCGTCGTAGTCTGGGTCTGTCCCTGGTTTCACAGGGACTGGGTGGAGACAACCTCATTACCCACAGGTTGAGGAATAGTTGGAGGGCCTGAGGGGGCCCCTGAGGTGTCCCGGGTGGGCTCTGGGGGCAGCTTGCTAGTCGAAGCTGTATTTGCTGGTTTCTGTGTGAGGAATGAGGGTGGAGCAGTTGGTGGTATAGAACCACTGACCTTTTGATCAGCAGCCAGCCAAGCACTTAACCACGGCACCAGGGCTCGCGCTTGTCTTTAAAAATACACACCAACCCTAAAGGTGTTTTCAAGAAAGGAAATGCTAGACTTAGTGCTTGAGAGTCTAATGAGGAGCTGCTCTGTCCACACACAGCAGCTAGAACTTGGCCAGAGCTTCCGTATGCGCGCCATGGCCCCGTGCTTCCCCAGGTCTCAGTGCAGGAGCTTTGTTCTCCGTAGGATGAAACCGGCGCCTACTTGATAGACCGGGACCCCACCTATTTCGGGCCTGTGCTCAACTATCTGCGACACGGAAAGCTGGTGACCAACAGGGACCTCGCCGAGGAAGGTGAGCTGAGCACCTATCTGCTGGTGACACCGCCCCTCCTGCCCTTCCCGTCCTGTGGCCACTCCCCTGTAGCAGGAGGCACTGGGGTTGCAGATGGGGCCTCCTCCATGGGGGCTCCCGCTCTAGCCATGGGCTTGCCGCTTGTGACAGTCCTTGTCTGTCCTCTAGGAGTGTTGGAGGAAGCGGAATTTTACAACATCACCTCACTAATAAAACTTGTAAAGGACAAGATTAGAGAAAGAGACAGCAAAACCTCGCAGGTGAGCGAGTCGCTGACTCATGGGCCGGAAGCTTCCAGGGTGAGGTGCGTGGGCGGGAGGAAGGCTCTGGCTGTCAGCCCCTCCCTGGCCCTTTGTTCCTCGTGTTCCTCGTGTCCACCCAGCATCCCCTGTGGGTCACCTCTCGAAGCCACTCCCTCCACAGGGAGCCCGGGCTGGTGCCCCACTCAAGGTGTCTCTGCCCAGGGCCCCCACCCCGTAGACATCAAGATATGAGGGTGCTGTGAGGAAAGGGAGGCCCAGAAGAAGCAGGGAGCCAGGGGAGCCACTGCCCATGTAAAGGGGCTGGGGACAGGACAGGCTTTGCCATCCTGGTGGCCAGCCCTGCCCAATGAGGCAGTGGTAGGAGAGCAGAGGGGCTGCTGGGGAACTAGGGAGGGGCATAAAGACCTCGGGTGTGAGGCAGGCCGTAGTGGAAGTGGGCTGTACCAGCCCTTTCTGCAGAGGGCGGCGCTGACCAGCCAAGGGCCAGTTCTGTAGCTTGGAATAGAGTGTCTGTCCACTCAGACCCTTTCATGATCTGTCTCCCCAAAATGGACTTTCCCTCTGGGGAGCCACGCAGACCCGGAGCCGTCTCAGCTAAGAGCCTGACACAGCTGCTGGTCAGGGGCCTGGGGCTCAGCGGGTGGAAGCAGGAGACCGCAGTCTGCAGCTCTCGGCCTGCCTGCTGGTCATCCCCAGGCTATCCATGGACGCTTGCCTTGTGTTCCTTTGTATCCCCCAAGCGCCTCTGTCTCCATGTCTGGACCCCCTCTCACGCTCCCCGCAGACTCTCCTGCGTCCCTGTCAGCCACAGGTGCTGCGGGCTCCATCAGCACGTCTCACTTGGTTTGGGAATTTAAAAACAGAAATATTGTTGGGGGCTCAGGAAGAAGCGGACCACAGCAGCTTGATTTGAGTGTGTATTTGCGTCCAGGTTTTTCTGGGCATCGCAGCCTGAACCAGGACACTGAGCAGTGAGAACAAGGCCGTCTCCGGTGTCGGGGCTGAGGTCCCGGGGTGGGGTGGGAGAGGCACAGGCCACCTGCTGACCCGCTGACCTGCCCGCAGGTGCCGGTGAAGCATGTGTACCGCGTGCTGCAGTGCCAAGAGGAGGAGCTCACGCAGATGGTGTCCACCATGTCTGACGGCTGGAAGTTCGAGCAGGTGAGAGTGCCCAGGCCTGCAGGCCCGCTGCTCATCTTGGTTCTCCATGTGGCTGAGTGGGGGTGCTGGCATGGCGGGCGTGTCCCTGGCTCCTAAAGGTGCACACAGGCTGAGATGGGGAGGTGGGGAGCGACAGACTCAGCCCCATCCTCGTCTTTTCATCAACCCTCTGCCTGCCACCCCTCCTGAACTCTGTCCTTGAAGTCACTGCAGAGTCTGGGGCTGACACCCGACCTGGCATTTTGCGTGTGCATGCAAACATGTGCGTGCCTGTGTGTATATATGAGCATGTGTGTGTCTATGTGTCTGTGTGTGCATGCGAGCACCTGTGTGTTTTGTGTACACACATCCGTGTGTGAGTGTACCTATGTGTATATACATGAGCACGTGTGTTTATGTGTCTGTGCATGTGAGCACGTCTGTGTGTGTGCGTGTCCGTGTGTACATGTCCTTGTCAGTGCGCATCTGTGTCTGTGCATGTGTGTCAGTGTGTGTTTGCATGCATCGTGTATATGCGAGTGTATATGCGTCTGTTTGCATGTGAGCACATGTCTCTGTGTACATGTCTGTGTACATGTGTGTACATGTCCGTGTGCGCCTGTGTTCATGTGTGTATAAGAGCACTAATGTGTCTAGGTGTCTGTATGCGTCTGTGAGAGAGATTCGAGGATTCTGTTTTCTGTGAGTCAGTCATGTGTCCTCCTGGAGGCTCTTATCTCATTGAGGTGGAGAGTGGTGCTCCCCAGCTACCGTCAGCCTTGTTCTGCCCTAGGCCAGTGCCTGTGGCCGGCTGGTGGCAGGCTGAGGGGTGGTGTCGTCACACACTGTCTGCTCCCTCCCAGCTGGTCAGCATTGGCTCCTCTTACAATTATGGGAACGAAGATCAGGCGGAGTTTCTCTGCGTTGTCTCCAAGGAGCTGCACAACACACCCTCGGGCATGGCCAGCGAGCCCAGCGAGAAGGCCAAGGTGGGTGTGTGCCGTGCACCCAGCGTGACTGTACATGAGTGGCTAGCTGGGCACCCCCTGGTCTGAGGGAGAAGCAGGGACTAGAGGGATCTGTGCAGCCGAAACTATGAGCACCAGGAACAGAGTAAAGTTCCTGCTCATTGTTATGTGCCATCTGACTCATAAACGTCCCTAGTAGCTGCTCTGAAAAGTCAACAGTCATGGGTGCAACCCTAACCCAATACCATTTCAGCGTAAATACCTACCCCTCACTCAGTCCCCTTGTGTCCGGCACCTACTAACTCCAGGGGGTCAGTAACCCTGGGGTTGTGCCCCTGGTTTCCCAGGTGAAAGCCCCGCACGTGGGGTGTCCCCAGGGTGTCCAGTCGGCTCTGCCCAGAGCAGAGTGCCTTTAGGCCCCAGGGGTGTGGATGGCAGGTCCCAGACTAGGAAGGAGTCTCTGTCCCCCATTTAGCTGTTTGGGACTCTGACTCTCGTGCACCCCCTTCCCAAGTGCTACCATCACTGTGCATGTGGGCCCCCTTGGGCCGTGGAGGACTTTCTCTGCAGAGAACTGCTGGCCACATCTCCCACCGTCTCAGAAGCTGTGTGCTGCCCAGTCCTGCCGGGGCCCAGGAGCCTGCCTAGTGCTGGACTGTAGGCTGGGGGTCCAGGTGTTCAGTGAACAGTGAAAGACACAGGTCCATTGGGGGCACCACAGAGACCAGGGCCGGCCTGACAGGCATGTGGGCAGAAGTGGGGACAGGGCCTTGGCTTGGTCAGGTGATATATGTCAGGTGGTTGCTGGAGTGCAGGCGGGGGTCTGTGGGAGGAGCCTTTATGAGGTCACCCACCACGTGCTTCCTGCAGGACCACCTGGCCACTGGTCATCCATCCTCTGTCCTTGCTCTTAGATTTTGCAGGAACGGGGTTCGAGGATGTGAGGAGCAGTGTTGAGAGCCGAGAAGGACGGCTGCTTTTCCCCAAGACGCCGCGAGCTTCCATGCTGAGGGGCCTGGCCGTGACAAGCAGCCGGCTTGTGACGATTTTCTCTAGAGATGGGGGTGAGGGGGGTGGTGAGAATGGACCCCCAGATACCGCCAACCCACTGGGAGTGACGTTATTTTTAATCACTGAAGATCATTTAAAGGACAACGTTGTTGGTGCTACATAAACCGTCTCGATGAGCTGCCCGCCCCCCAGGAAGTGGCATTGTGGGCACCAGCCTGCCACATCTCCAGGGACCTGTTTGCCCAGGGCTGCAGGCTGTCTCCCCACCTTGCTGGTGGCGACTGACTGAGGTGGCGACCGGTGGCGGGTCTTCCTCTCACCACGCACCCGTTTCGGCTGCACAGATGCCTCGGGGTGCCTCACTTTGTGTGCCCCTTCTCCCAGTGTGGGTGGCAGCAGCTGTTTTTTCTTCTAGAAACCCCTCTAAGTGTTGCCACAGTGGGTCAGCCCTGATAACTAGCTGCAGGAGAGTGGGCCTCTGCCTCATCCCATAAACCGGCTCACGTGACGCAGTGTCTGGGGGTGCCTCTGTTGTGCCTGCGATGGTGTTGGGGGGGAGAGGGCGGGAGTTCTGGCTTCCTGGGAACCTTCCCGGTGTTTACACGCACCACACGCGTCCTCCTCGCCTGCGTCCTTGTTTCCTTTGTCTAACTATGCAGTTCGCTCGCGTGGTTTTCGGGATGTTTGAGACACTTGGCCCTACTCACCAGGTGAGGCCCTGAGCTGCTGGGGCCCCACATGTCTCCACAGCTGCTCACATGCTCCAGAGCGAAATGGGATTTCCGGGTGGTGGTGGGCATCATGGTGGCTCGAGTGACTGCTCTGTACATCCACCACCAGGGCTGCCCGTTTGGAGGCCCAGGTTCTGACAGCCGCTAGATTCTAACGCTTCCTGAGACTTCGGGCCCCCACCCTCTTCTCTTTTGCCAACGACCTGGTTAACTGAGTTCTCAAGCATCTTGGACTGACCTTTTGGTGAGGTCTGTCGGACATCATTACACATTTGGCTCAGTTCACATGGAACCTTTCCACAGACAGGGTGGACACAGGTGCCCTGTGGAGCCCAGGAGGGAGACGGTCCTTGACTTCTGACCTTGACATGGTAGATAGGTGTGTGGTTTTTTTATTTAAAGACATTAAGACTTAACCCACTAAAATTTATTCCAAGGGGATATTTATACTTTTATACTTTTTTAGGTATCCGTATTTTATCAGCTTACAGTTTAACGCCTCAGTTTCCCCTGAAAATAGCAAATAAAATTGTGTATTTATGAATGAGCATGCCGGGCGTTAGTGTCTTAAACCGCATCCCCCGACCCCATGGCAACCTGGCCTCAGCTTGCTGCCAAGTCTGCTCCGTTTCTGCTTGGCGAGTTGGTAGCACCTGTCCTTAGATCTGTCTGTGGGTGGGGTCTGACGCCATTTCAACCTTCTGGTCAGTGTCACCCCCTCCCATCTGGGGGACAAGGGACATTTTCCTCTGAGTGACTTCAGTGCCAAGACCCATTTTGGTGTCCAAGTGGGACCCCTGGGCTGCTGCTCTGGTGCCCCCTGCTGGCTGATAAGCACAGGTGTTGGCGCCTGAGGCTGAAACTGGATGGTGAAG
The DNA here is from genome assembly GCF_000296735.1 of Chrysochloris asiatica. NCBI lineage: Eukaryota > Metazoa > Chordata > Mammalia > Afrosoricida > Chrysochloridae > Chrysochloris > Chrysochloris asiatica. The sequence continues at coordinate 2,235,303 of NW_006408775.1, forward strand.
GCCAGGTTGGTAACTTTGATCCAGGGTGTTGGGGTCCTGCCCACTTGGGAAAGGGCTGGGCTGTGCTGGCTTTCTGAACAGCCAGCTACTGTCCTTGGCACCCACAGAAACCTGTTTTCTCAGCGTCCCCTGGGCAGGTGTTTCTGAATGAAGGACCAAGGGGGACACAGGTTGGCCACTCTTCAGCTGCCAGGGCTCCCAGGGAGGTGCGGCGGGGCCTTGGACAGTCGTTCCCTCACCCAGCTCCTGTGGCCTGTCCTTCCTGCTCAACACGGAGAGGTCTGAGCTTGTCCACTCCTGGAGCCGGCACTGTCCGAGCTCAGGTTTGAGGGGCTTTGATTTACTCCCCATTTGTCTTTCCCTCTTCCAACTTCACCTTCCACCCGATGCCCACAGCTGACCCTTATGGGGTCCTGGAAGCAAGGAAGGGCTGGGGGCCTTTGAAGAGATGATGACCAACCATGTTTCCATGATCCTACATGTATGCCCCCTCATCCCAGGCCAGTGTGGTTGCTACAGCCAGGCCTTCCATCGGGGAGCATCCCTGGTGGGAAGGGAAGTGGCCACCCTAAGGATTCCAGCCAATCCCCTCGAGGCCCCTGCTAGTGACCACCCCCACCCCCCAACACACAGAGTGAGTTGGCACCATCTCCAGCCTGGGTTACTACAGCTGGAGGTCCCGCCCATTCCTCCAAGGCAGAAGCTCCCATCAAATCACGCATCCCAACCCCAAAACAAGTGTTACCGCAGCCCTCAGCTTCCTGTGACCCTAGGCTGCTGGGCACTGTCAGCCACGTGAAATACACATGCTCTCCCCCAAATGTTTGATCTGGGTTGAGGACACGATTTTCATCAGCAGACACGAGACTTGTGGCCAGTTGGTGGCCAGCACCCAGGAAGCAGGAGTTGGGTGTGTGCAGTCCCCATGAAGGGTCTGTGAGCTTGGCCTCAGCTCCCAAGCCCTGGGAGTGGATGCAGGATGGTGGTGGCACCCGGAGGCACCCTGAAACAGGGTAGACAGCAAGACTTTGGTCTGGCTCCTGACCTGGGGTTCAAGGCTACCTCTCCAAGACTAGGGGGCTTGAGGTTAGCTCAGCCAGATGGCCCAGAATTTGACCCTTGGGCTCTGCTGGGGTCACAGTATGCTTGTTTCCTCCCCATGGAACACAGCGCTTCCCTCGTCTCCCAGCCAGGGAGGGCCACTCTGCTGTCAGTAGGGAGACAAGAGGGCCAGAGCAGGTGGCCGGCCGAGTCCTTCCCTAAATAGCCACTGACCAGCACTGGCCAGGCATGGGGGGGTTGGGCACAGTGTTTGCCCGTGCGTGCAGATGTGTCTCCACGTGCACAGGTGTGACCACCAGTGTGTGCATATGTGTGTTCCTGGGTATTGGTGCTGGTACACAGTTGTGTGTGTGTGCTGCTGAATCCTCCACCACCAGAAGCTGGAGTCCTGCTTTCAGAAATGCACAGAGCTGGACTCGGTGCAGGGGTGCCAGTGAAGTGGCCCTCCAGATGAACCTGCCTGGGATTGCTGATTGACAGCTCGTCGGTGGAGTCGTGGGGGGTGAAGTGGGGGTGTCTGTCCCTATCCCTGGCGCCCAGCCCGGTGATGCTCCGCAAGCACTCCAGGCAACGCGGGTGGGAGCAGGGATTGTTCGAGCCCTGCATCCGGGTGGCCTGGCACACGTGATCCCCGTCCCTTCCATCTTCGCCTCCTCCCACTCAGATCTCTCGCCTCTTCCCTACAGGGGGTGGACCTGAGACCCAGCCCCCATCCTCCTCCCTAGGACCAGGGCAGCAGTGTGAGGTTGGGCATCGGCGGTGGAGAGGAGGGGAGAGCTATTTACAAATGTACAGGCGGCCGGGCTCCGCCGCGGGCCCGGGGCTCAGAGCATAGTCGGCAGGACCCCGAGGATCAGGTGGACGGCATGGGCGCCCAGGAGCGGAGCCAAGCTCCGACTCTGCGGCGGATGGACCCGCGGGTCTCGCCTCTGGCCCCCTCTGGCGCCTGCGGTCTGGAACTGCAGCTCGGGGATGATCCGGTGGATCCAGTCGTAGTGGGCAGTGACCCGGATGTAAACACCCGGGCGGTTCCGGCGAGCACAACCCTCGCCCCAGCTGATCACCCCGGCCTGCAGCCAAGACTTGCCCACGAGGCACACCAAGGGCCCCCCCGAATCGCCCTGTGAGGAAATTAAGAGGCCACCGTCAAGGCAGAGACAGAAGCCTCGCGAGTCCTAAGGGTCCCAAGAGCCAGTCTCTCAGGCGCGCACACACTCACAGACATGCGCACACATGCAGTATGCACGCACTTGGGGCTGGACCCTGTGGTCTGTCCTTCCTTCTCTCGAGCACCCCCTATGTGGTCCTTCCCTTGCTTTTCTAGGCTGCCTGTTGCTCTGACATCCTGATTCCCTATTGTTGTGTTTAAAATGCAAATCTCTCCGCCTACACCAGGCCCATTACACCTGACTCCTCTGGGGTGGGCCCAGCAATTGGCTTTTTAAAACCAGGTTTCAGGTGTTCAAGAAGGCCATGTAAGAGGCACCTTGCCCCGGCTGAACCTGATGAAGCCCTCTGCCCACCTTGCAGGCGTCCTTCTTGCCCTCTGCAAATCCGGCGCACAGCATGTCGGCCTTGATGGTTTGGGGCTGGAGATCGGAGTCCATGTCTCTGCTGTAGAGCTGGTTGCACTTTGCTGTGTCAATGAGGGGCACAGCCAGCTTCTGCAGGATCCGTGGGTTGGGCAGGCGGTCTGGGGAGGTGGGGGGAGGGGCGCTAGGCTCGTGGAGAACCCCACCTTTGCTCCACCTCATTTCTTGTTTGGATTTAGACCTCCTGCTTTGACTCAGGTCTTTGTGGGGCAGAATTCCTTCTTTCCTTTCAAGCGGCAGCCAGGGCTCTTCCTGTCTCCCTCCCTCCTTCTGGGCCATCCCAACCCGCCCATTTTGAGTAGAGATCCGGGTGTACCCGTATCAACAGAAGAAGATCATTGTTCTGGGACATCCTCCAGGCATTCTCTCCTGGGTCTGCTTCATTACCTTGCTCACTGGGGCTGCCCCAGCCGGTGACCCAGCAGTCCATGCCGGTCTTGAAGACCACCGAGGGATCAGGCACACACACAGGGAGGATATGGTGTGTGAAGGTCACCGGCTCCTCCAGCTGCACCAGGGCCACGTCGGCACTGGAGGCCATGCCCTGGTACAGGGGGTTGCTCTCCACTCGCTTCACCTGGGCATACACGGCATGTGGCCCGGGGTTCACCAGCTGCCGTGCTCCCAGCAGAACTCGGTACAGGAATGTTTCGGAAGTGCTTGAAGGGGGAGAGAACAGAGGATGTTGGTAAGGCAGGCCTTCGAGTGGAGGACAGTGGGAGGGGGCTGGTCACTCCCAACTGGACCGAAGTCTTTCTACAGCTGCAGAGATGCCTTTAATTTCCAACCCCACCCTGGCCAGCTGGGTGACCTCAGGGAAGTTACCTAGCAAGTTTCCTGTAACTCCCTTTCTTCTTCTGTCAAATGGGGAGAGTCCCCATCTGAAGGCCTGTTAAAAGGAGATGGCCTGGCCAGCGCTCCAGGCTCCAGGTCATCCCTCTAGCCCTGTGGGTTGCATAGCTGGAAGTGCAGGTCCTGTGTGTCTTGGGCAGGCAACCTGCTGTCTCTAAGCCTGGCTTTCCCTACTGTCATATGGTGTTGAAAGAACTGCAGAACTGTGGTGTGGTGAGGAGACCTGAGATGGCTAAGGAGGGGACGAGGGGGAAGAGTGTGGGGCTCAGAGTGGGTCAGCAGACTGGGTGACCTGACCCTTTGCCCAGGGACCTCAGAGCTGAGTTGAGATGGGGTGGGAGTTGGGAGGGACATTGTGCTGAGTCTTCTGGCTCTTCAGAACCCCAGCCAGGATCGGAAGGAAAAGAGGTGGGGTGTGGAAGGAGCTGCCCCCCACAGCGTATGGAGAGGTCCGGCCCGCATTCTCCTCGGGGACAGTGCCCAGCTGAACTCTGGGGTTGGCCCTAAAGTAACTTTTGGCTGGGAAGGCATATCAGGACTACATTAGAGCTTGCATGCGAAGGACAGATTCTGCATCAAAGTTGGGCGTCCCAGGCGGCGAGCAGTTCCGCCCGCAGAGCGGTAGAGGGCAGGGCCGCTGGGCGCTGTCCTCGGTGCTGAGCCAGGCCAGGCGGGAGTGCGGCGAGGGGAACTGACTCACTTGGAGAAGCAGTGCGCTGCGGTCAGCACCCACTGTGCGGCGATGAGGCTGCCTCCGCAGAAGTGTCTTCCGTTGCGTTGGATGCTGACCTGCCACGGCCACTCCCGCTCCTGTGCATCCTCCCCGCCCACCATCCGGTTTAGCATCCGGGGACGGCCACAAGCTGCGGGGGGACACGGGAACTCACCGGTTGCTCTCGGGCGCTTTGATCCCTGGTCCCTGCCCCAGCTCCCAGATTTCGAGGTCCTTCCCACAGAGCCCACTCCTCTGGGAAATGGTGACACTGTTCCTACCCCGGGACCCTGAGAGACCTGGAGAGAGAATGCCTACAAAGCGCTAATCCCGGAATCCAGCACAACACGGGGGCCCGGGGAGGGTCCCAGACTGGGGTCCCTTCAGGAAGACGACCACAGGGGATTGTTGCCAAACAGTGCCCTCTCCAGCTTGGTTCTGAGGGCTGAATCTTTTCTGGCTCCCATGTCCTTCTTGTGCCCTGCGTTAGAATGGTCACTACTTTCTGGGTTCAAATCCCTCTCAGCCACAACTGAAAAGGACTGGGTTCCCAGGGCCTGGCCCATTCATTCTTTATTCTCGGGTGCCTCTGTCCATGTGTGCATATGCAGTGAGCTCATGTCAGCATGTGCCCATGCATGGTGTGCCTGTGCTCACGCGTATGGACCTGCGTGTGATCAATCTCTCTGGGGCTCATCTCCCAACCAGGCTTGGAATTCTCAGAGCAGCCAGCTGCCGCCAGCCGCTTCCCACCCAGGGACTTTATTACATGCTCTTACCTCTGAATGCCCTGGTCCCCTGAGGCCCTGGAAGTCAGGAAAAGGTGAAGGTTAGCAATGTTGCAGAAACCAGGGCCACCCGTCCCCCCAGTAGGCCCAGATGGCAGCCCGGTCACTCCGCTCACCCGCTACCCAGCCACAGATGTCCCCAAGTCCTGAACTGGGGCCAGAGTTTGTCTGCCAGACTGGGTGATCTGGCTCAAGGGATGCTGGTGCTGACGAAGGGTCCCCGACTGGGTGAATGGCCCCCGCCCCTTTTCTCCAGAAGGTCTCTCCCCTGAGGCCCCACACCCATCCTCATCTCAAAGTCTGGGAGGATCGCTGGCCTCCAGTTCCCCTGGACAGCTGAGAGCCAGGGTAGAAGTGTCCCTGCTAACCAAAGGCCAGCAGTTCGACCTCAGTCACTCCAAGGAGAACGAAGTGGCAGTCTGCCTCCACAGAGTAAGCAGTACTGTGTTCTATAGGATTTCTGTTCATTGCAATCGAAGTCAGTGGGTTTGGGTTTTGCACCTAGAGGTACGCCCCAGTGAAGCACTGGTTAAGTACTTGACTGCTGAACATATGTTAGGGGATTCGAGCCCACCAACTGCTCTATAGACAAAGATGTGGCAATCTGCTTCCATAAAGATTCCCAGCCCTGGGAACTCTATGGGGCCCTTCGCCTCTGCCCTGCAGGGTCCAGGAGGGTCGCTCTGACTTGGAATCCACTTGATGGCAATGAAGTGGGGGTTTCTCAGGATCTGTTCCAGCACATCAGCCCCCAGCCCCACAGGGTCACCCACAACCTCTGGGGTTCCCATAGGCCTCCTAAGAGCTCTGTAGTGGGAACCCAAGATGCCCCGAGTGATTCTGGTACCACCCTCACCCTGGGGAAAGTCAGGAAACAGAGAACAGAGCGAGACAGGACTGTACTGGGCGGGCATCACCTCTCATACCTCTGGACTCAGGACGGGGACTAGAGCTTCCATCCTGCCCTAGAGACCCCAGCCAGGACGACAGCCCCATCCCAGGAATCCTATGAAGTGACTTGTTCATGGAGACAGCCCTCTCCACCCCCATGCCCAGCGTGTGTGTCCAGTTCACTGGGCAGATGTGGTCAGAGCTGGAGGGAGGTCTTCAGAACAGCTCCCTTCCCATCTCAGCCTCAGCCTCTCCCCTAGACCCCAACTCCTGTGGACCCTGAGGAAGGGCAGCTACTATTGGCTTTGGCTTTGCTTTGTCCAGAAAAGAAAACCAATCGGAGGGAGGTGAGGGACATGGGGACAGCAAGTCACTGGGCTGCAGCATGCATGTCTGTGGGAGCCTGTAGACCCCCAGGGTTTTGCAGAAGCCCCCTTCTTCCTGCTGGACTTGCAGTCCTAGGGACCCACTCTCTGGTGCCAAGTGGGGTGAGGAGGAGCTGGGCGAAGCAGTAGAGGAAAGTAGAGGTCACCTGTGATGGGGCAAGAGCAGGGGAGGACGCTGGGTGGCTGAGAAAGCACAGAACCATGCACTGGTCACTCTTCAATGTAGGGGTGCCAAGCAGAAGGCAAGGGTGGGGTCTTGGATTCATTGTGTCTCCCCAAAATACGTGTCCACTTAACTGGGCCAAGAGTCTCAGTGGTTTGAGGTAAGCGCCCCCATGCTGTGATCTGATGTGGTCAGCCCTAATCTGACCAAAGGGATTAGGATAGGATGTAACACCCTTCAGTAGGGCCACAACCCTGCTGGGATGTAAGGGACGCTTCCCTGGGCTGTGACCTGCATCACCTTTTGTCTTACAAGAGATAGAAGGAACAGCGAGAGGAACCCTCAGTACCACCCACAGTACCACCCACCTGGAAAGGGGGGCTGGGAGCAGGTTGCATCCTATGCTAAGAACCTCCTAGACCCAGGGGTCCACTGAGGCCATGACACATGGAGATTTCCAAGGAATGCTGGGTCCACAGACCTTCCCTCAGAACCCACAGTGAGAAAGCCATGGTCACTTAGAGCAGACCTGAATTTGGCATTCTGGCCTCTTAGATTGTGAGAAAGTCAATCTGTTAAAGCTACTCCCGTGTTATAGAAGTAGGAGAGAACTAAGATAGAGGTGGCCCAAGTGGCCTTAGGCCTGCTGCTCATTAACATTAATGTATGTTAACAAGGTGCCCTTTAAAATGCAAATGACCCTGGCAGGCTGTTGCTATCGGCCTTTCTTTCACATCATAGTATAATAGAGTATAGTCTGATTGATGACACGGGGTCCCTCCCTCTCTCTCTGCCTATAGAAAGCTGCTCCAATTCATGCTAGCTTTTTCCTTGCTGGCATGAACCTACATGAGTTTCTTTTGGTCTTTCTGGGATTTTGCAAGATTCACCTCGTGGATACCCTCCCTGAGGTATATCGAAAATATCGAGATGTCTCTATCTGTAGTGCCCAAGACTCCCAGGTTCAAGTCCAAATCCTTGAGGGGCTTAGTGGGCGTTCTGAGACTCCCTCCCACCAGGCGGCTGCTGATACTGGTCTGTACTTTCTGGCGGGGGGTGGGTGGGTGTTTGCTATGGGGGGTTTACTATATCACTCACTGGGCCTGGGTGCCACAAGGCTCCAGTTCAAATCTTTGTTGTTGTTGTAGTTACGTGCCTTCGAGTCAGTTCCGACCCATAGTGACCCTGCATAGGGTTTTCCAAGGAGCAGCTGGTGAGCTTGAACTGCCGACCTTGCAGTTCAAACTGACTTTGCAGTCCAGTGCATTAACCCATAGCGCCACACCAGGACTCCATAAGTTCAAATCCTAGTTGCTGATCAAAGCCAAACTGAAAGGCCTTTGCCTCCTACAGGGAGCCTTTCTTGCCTTTAATGGGAAGTTTGGCACCTTCCCTGGGCTCTGCCCACCTCATCCTAGAGCTAGAAGCCTTGTCCCATCTCTCCCATCTGGGCGGGACAGTCACTGTTACCAGGCCCATCATTCCTGAGACCAGGGCCCAAATGCTTCTGGAGGAGCGGGGCAGGGGTCTGGGCCAGCAGTGGGCTTCTGACCATGTCTGTGAGGTCACATTATCTACTTGGCAGTGACCTTGATTACTCAGGCCCACAGGAGCTACACACCCTGGATGTGCTCAAAGAACACATTCTCTGTGTGCCAGGAGTGAACAGGGGTGGGGAGGGACGGGACCGGGCAGCCTGGGGGCTTCCTGTGGAGATGCCACTCTGACACCTTCTTAGCAGTGAGAAGGTGGAAGCCTGGAGACAGGCCACAGCCTGGGAGGTAAGCCCAGGACAGGGAAGTGTGGTGCTATGGGCCGGGCAGGGCCCAGGAATGCAGGAAGGTCTCCCAGGCAGAGAGGGGCCCGCCCTGCAGGGTGGGGCCCGGCAGGTGGCCTCTGCCACACCCACTGACCCCAACTCAGGATTGGGAAAAGGGTCACTTGGCCTGGCCCAGTCCTACTACCCGCTTCCTCTCTGGGGGCGGCCCTCAGCACTTTATACCTTGGCCTCCAGATCTCTGTTAAGCCCCCTTTACCAGCCCCCTGGGGCTCCAGAAGGCAGGGAGGGCACAGTGTGGCCAGTCCCCTCTGGTCCAGCAGACTTCAAACCCTTCCCAAGCAAGCACAGCACTGATCCAGGAGATGGCAAAGCCACAGCTGCTGCCCAAAGTGTCAGCGGGGAGGAGGGTTCCAGGCGGCACACGGATCCCCTGCTGATGCCCAGCCTTCCTCGGCCACTCGGCTCCCCTCCCCACTGGGTGTCATCTGGACCCTCCACACTACCCAGAGACAGCAGCACTGGAGCGGGAAGGAAGGAGGGGAGGGGGCCGGCTCCTGCAGCCCAGGTCGGGGAGGGTGGGGGGGAGAGGGCCCAAACTCACCGAGTGGGAACAGCAGTAGGAGCAGAGCCATGGCCGCCGGGGGCCTCATGTTCCTGGCGAGGTGGAGGGGTGGGGGACAGGCCGGGACAGCGGTGACAGCAGTGCTCAGGGAGCACTTGCCAGTTGCTCGGCTCCATGAACTGGGGTTTTATGGCTGTAGTGAGTATGGGTTCGGCTATGCTGTTGGACCTGTTGGCCCAGCCTGCCCGGCTCTTCTCTGTAAGAAGGAGGTGCCTCAGGAACCCCAGCTCCTGTGACCTGACCCTGAACCCCCTGAACCCCGCTGAACCAGATCCCCCCACCCACTTCATTATTCCTCAGGGTTCTGGTGTAGCGAGTAGGGGGAGTGCTGCCCCTTTCTGGGTTCTGGCAGCCTTGACCTCCCCCACCTGGAACTGACCACAGACACCCCTAAGTGGCCCCAGAAACCCCTCAATTGACCACAGGTCCCCTATGAACTGGCTGCCCCAGGAAACTCTCACAGTTTGGTTCATTCATTCATTCATTCTCAGGAAGGGCAGGCATCAGTAGACACTATCTAGCTCCTGTAAGTAACCTGGTGGGGCCGTCAATGAAGGGAAGCTACCATTACCCCATTACCCACCATCTTGATCAAAGATCTGAATGGAGAATCCTGATCCAAAGGGGGGAATGTGGAACAAGATTTCAGAGTCTCTTGGATTCTGGACTTTCTGGAGCCATGGAAGGCAGATGAACCCTGAACATCATCAATTGCCCTGAGACCTGAGAGCATATTTAAACCTTTAACCAAACATATCCCATATCCCTTGAAGTCATCATAAAAAAGCAATGAAAAAAAAAACCAAAAACAACTATCATCAAGTCGATTCTGACTCAACAGAGGAACTGCTCCTGCTCCTTAAGGTTCTGAGAGGAGCAGACAGCCTCGTTTTTCTCTTGAAAAGAGGCTGATGGGTTTGAACACTACCACCCACGCTTAAACCACCATGCCACTAGGGTCCTTACCTGAGCAATTGTATCACCTATCTATCCTACAGTGAGCGCCACACCATTAAATTGACCACAGGACCCCTAAATGAGCAATAGTGCGCTTGAGTTACAAAGCTCCGCCTTAAACATTAGGTTCTTTTAAGTAAGATCTGTTGTTAATTGCAGTCAGTCATAGCGACCCTGGATAGGGTTTCCAAGGAGCGGCAGGTGAATCGGAATCACCCGTTTACCGTCCAGCACTTAACCTACAGCGCCACACCATTAAATTGACAACTGCAACTTGAAAGCTTAGCTAGGACCTTTGGGGGGGTTGGTTTGTGAATGAGGAAGAACAGCTCCGAAGAATGCCACCAAGCTCAATTGCTTTGCCCTGTGTAGTCTCAATAACAACAAAATACATAAAACTCAGGGAAAACAGAAGAGCCGGTGAGCGACCCCCCTCCACCGGAAGCCCCCAGCCCAGTGCTGCTGGACCCGGCTGGGGGCTTCCCAGAACCCGTGGCCGTCGGGCGGGGCGGAAGCTGGTTCTGGGAAGGCCGGACCGGGATGACCGTCAGAGGAGTCACTGCCCAGGCGCGGGCGGTGGATCGGGACCGCGGAAGCGGCTCGGGGAGGAAGTTTTTTGGGGCACGGGGTGGTATCAGGGCCGCAGTTGCGGCTCGGCGGCCACTCCCTCCGGCCGCGTGATCGCGGCGGGACGCGCCCGGCGAAGCTGCGGGCCCTGCCTCGGTTTCCCCGCCTGCGCTGTGGGTGGGATGAGTTAGGGTGCTCTGCGGCCCGCCCCAGGTGGTGGTGTGGGCAGGGTTCGCCCTGGATCCGGGAGGGTGAGTCCCGTAGCCCCCCGCCGGGGCTCTGCCTTAGTCTCCCAGAGTGCCCGGGCCGCGCAATGCTGCCCTCTGGCGGCCACCCGGAGCAGCGCAGGATGGGCGGGAGGTGAAGGTAGGAAAACCTGGAGCTAGAGAAAGAGATGCAGGATGGAGTGAGAGATGGCTGTGGGACCTCCCCCGGGCTCGGCTCTCGGCTTCTCCATGTGGGCGTTAGGCCCATGTGTCTCCACTCCCCTCACACAACAAAAACCCCAACCCACTCCCATAGAGTGAACTCCTACTCACAGCGACACTGTGTAGGCTTTCAAGAGGCTGTAAATCTTTATGGGGAACGGAAAACGTTAGCTTTCTTTCTGGTTAACAGCCCAGTGCTTATCCCATAGTGCCACCCAGAAGTTCACCGCCTGCCTGTCGTCCACTGCCACCCCTGGTACTTTGCAGTTGGAGGCGCAGCGGCTTGGCTGAAGGAAAGGAGACAGTGGGGTAAGAGAAGGGCGCCCCCGCGTGGACTGCAGTGAACACATTGCCGGGTCTGGCGCCATCCTCCCAATTCCTTCCGTTTGAACCCACTGTGGCAGCCCCCTGTCAATCCATCTCTTCCAGGTCCTCCTCTTTTTCACAAACCCTCTACTTTACAAAGCATGATGTCCTTCTCCATCCTGATCACGTGTCTAAAAGACCACCACGGGTTCTTCTATGGTACAATCCTGCCTGTACGCCTTCCAAAACAAAGAATTCGTTTATTCTTCGGGCAGTCCATAGCATATTGAATATCGAGTACACTGCTGACGGATTCATTCATTCATAGACTCATTCATTAATTCACCAATAGGTACAAATCCCTGGAGGGCGGGGTTATCAAGTGAACACAGGGGGAGGGAAATGGCACGGAATCATTTCAGGGAAAAGGAGGAGTGATCGAGTGTCTCAGCAATGTCTGTCCGTGTGACCTTAGTCCTCCAGGCTCATCTGTTCACCTGCCCTTACTGCCCATGGGGGGGGAGGGACAGGACCTTTTGACACCAACCATACCCTTTGGAGGACGACCTTTCTCAGTTTTTCCTGCTGTTCATTTAAGAGCCAATTCCTCTAGGGGTGACTCTACCCTAAAATCAAGCAGACAACAAAAATCAAACTGTGGATCTTCCCCAAATCTATGTTCAAATCCTCACCTCTAGCCTGTGGCGCTAGTCCCAGTTGGAACCAGGATTTTCTTTGATGTACTCATGATAAAGGACTGGGGAGGGGTGTGTTTTGAGTCAATCCCTACTGAGATACAACAGAGGCTCAAGCAGAACAAGGGACGGTGGATGTCAAGACTCAAGGACACCTCCATGAAACCCGGAGGCAGAGGCTGCAGAGATGAGGCATGTGCTCCAGAGCTGACAGGAGAGAGCCCTAGAGTATACGTGTGTAGGTGTGTCTGTTCCAACACACAGCAACTCCGTATAGTGTTTCCAAGGAACAGCTGGTGGGTTTGAACTGTCAACTTTGTGGTTAGCAGTTCAATGCTTATCCTATATCACCACACCAGGACTCCAACTTGCCTAGAGCAGACACTCTGAATTCAGACTTCTAGTCTCCTAAATTGTGAGGAAGTCCGTTTCTGTTTGTGATATTTCTGTAATAGCAGCAAAAGAGCAGAGACTCTGAAAGAGAGGCTACCAGGGAAAGCTGGACTCCTGTGGAGGGTGTCTGGGTGGGAACTGGTGGGAGTGGGCGTGTCCCGTCCTCACAACATCCACCAAACAGTGCTAACGGAGATTTGAATTCACAGAGATACAGAGATTATTCAAAATAGCCAATCTTCCTAGAGAACAGAATTGGACATGGATCAAGCCTGGAAGAAGAACCATGTTCAGGTTGGAAGGAAACATGCGTGAGCCCACAAAGACCTGAAAAGGCAAACAGTAGATAAAGTGTTTGCAGGGAACACTGCAAAATGCTGGCACCATTATGGTGAGAGATGCTGGAGAAATGGATCAGGAAAACAAGGAGACCATAAAGATTAAGTGAAGGGAGGACACAAACAGATAAAGTCGCCAAAGAGGCAATCAACTGGCAAGAGACTTTCTGAGATGTGCTGAGCCTCCGTAATTAACTAAATGCAAATCTAAACCACAGTGAGGAGATGCCAGTTCTGGGCAGTGAGCGAGCCCAGCAGTGGAGGAATGCTCTTCCCCAGGATCCCGGGGACATGGGCCAGCAGGTGGGCATGTTTCTGGCACAACCCTTTTCTATCTACATCAGGTTGTTGGTCAGTGGCCTCAGCTCAAAATAATAAAATACACACAACATGAATGTTGTCATTTTAACTAATTTCAAGTGTATCATCCAGTGACATCAGTTATGCACAATACTGCGCCAGAATCACCACTGTTGGCACCTCTAACTTTTCTACCCTTGCCACAAGCAGAAGCTCTGGACCAGTTAGGCCACCGTACCTCATTCCCTTCCGCCTCTCTGTAGTGGCTCTTCTAGCTATTTTGTATAAATGGGACCATACAATAGTCCTCCTTTTGTGCCTGAATTATTTTTCAGTTTAGTCTCATGTCTTCAAGGTTCATCTGTGCCCTAGCATGTGCCAGAACGTCACTCTCTAGCATGGCTGAACACTCCTCCTCCTGTTGTCTGTCCGCACCACCTGTGTGCTCAGTCCCCTGTGGATGAACACTCGGGTTGTTTCCACCATGTGGTTCCTTCACTGGAGTGCAGGGATCAGTCTGAGTTCCTGCTTTCAGGTCTTCGGGATATAATGGCCTGTCTTCAACCACGTTGGTTCCTTTTGGTGCCATGAGGTCACTGCTAGAAGTCTACCCTAAGCAAAGAACCCTCAATACAAAGAAGAACTTTATGGCCATAAGTGTTTGTAGTAAGGTTCTTCATATTTGCGAAAATGAAAAGCCATCAAGCAACCACCAAAGACCACTTGTAGGGTGTAGGGTGTAGGGTGATGGTAGGGAAACCATCCATCCTCTGAACACAAATCATGGAAACCTCATTTTCTGTTCACAGACAATGCCTGTGAGACAATTGTGATAGGAGATGCTGCCACAGCACTAGCTTACCAAGTGTCATGGAGAGTGTGTGTGTGTGTGTGTGTGTGTGTGTGTGTGCGTGCGCGCATCCCCAATGTGTGTCATCTTGACTGGCCCATGAGTCTCAGTGCTCTGGCAATTATGTAATGATGTCATCAGCCAATCAGCTGTAAGACACACGCTTACTCAGGACACAGCCCTGGTCTGATGTCAGGGGACTTCCCCTGGGCTGGGGCCTGCATCCCCTTTACCTCACAAGAGAGCAAAGTGAGTACAGGGGGCAGCAGATACCACCAGGAAAGGAGGCCCAGAAACAAAGCACGTCATGTGACCCCAGGACCCCTGCACAGGGACCCTCCTAGAACCAGGGGAAGAGTGATTCCATGACATGACATCTGGGGATCTCTACAGAATGCGGGGTTTACACATGATGAATGGAGACAAGGACCTTGCCCCTAAGCTATGAGCCTACAGAGACAGAAAGGCTCCCGAGCGCTGGGAGGAGACATCTCTGGTGCTTAGAGTCGTCCCCTCGTGGTATCTCTGTCATAGCACTAGAAAGCTCAGACACCAAGCACAAGCTTCTCCTCAAGGGATTGGTCCCTCCTGACCACAAGTTCAGAGTGAGGGAGGTGAAGTCTGGCTGCACTTATTTCTAACGAGTATTTCGACTGTACTTGTTTTTCAGACACATGTGTTCATTCTTCTGGTAGTTCACGGACTATTCATGGCATATAAAATATCTAGAACAGGCAAAACAATCAAGGGCCAAAGTTTCTGAGGTCTCAGGCACTAGCAGGAGTGGGCAGTAGGGAGTCCCTGCTTTGGGGCCCTGATGGGCCGGTGAAAAGTTGGAAATCGGGTGTTGGCTGCACAACATGCTGAATATAGTTCATGTCACTGAAAAATAGTTGAAATGCAAACATTTTGTTATATACATTTTCACACACACACACACACCACACAATAACTACAGCAGTAACACCACCTGAAGCAAAAAAAGGCTGCCGAATGTTGAGCAGGCTTCTGTAGTCCTGCAGAATCCTTTCAGCTGTGGGAAGGTGACAAGGACTCATTGGGGGACAGAGGGCATGGGACTCCCCTTCCAAAAGTGCTCCAGTCGGAAGGGGGACTGCAGGAAACAGGATGCTGCTGCCAACCTTGCTTCTCACCCCCAGGATTCCACCCTCCTCTGGTGAGGGACGGCTACATTCTCTAGTGTCCAAGATAAGCTCCTCCCATGGCCCGTTCAGAATAAAAAGTCTCAGGGAAGGACACTAACTGGCCCTATGATTGGCTCAGCCTGGTCACATGGACATCCCTTGGCTACAGGGCAGAGTTGGTTATCAGAAAGAGGAGGAAAGAAGTACAGTCACCACACCCTCAGCTAAGTGTGGGATGAAATCAAAATGTTTTCAGATGTGAAAGGTCCCAGAGGTTTGATCTCTCATGCACCTGTCATGAGTAGGAAACAGAAGGAGTAAAACAAGAAGGCAGATAGCATGGGTTATAGAAAACAGAGCAGACGGAAGAGTGGTGGACGGAATCCCAGGGTAATGGTGACAGGAGATTTCAGATTGAGGGCTGTGTCCCAAGGCTCTGTCCTCACGGGAACAGGGTGACTCGAGAGAAAGGCACATGAGAGCCACCATCACCAGGAACCCCCCTCCCCACTAGCTTTTTAATCTGAGGAGACGAATGAAGAAGGGCTGTCGAGTCGATTCTGACTCATAGTGAACTGGTGAACTGGAACCTTGTAGTCCAGCGCATTTGCCCACAGGTGGGCACCACCAAAAGAAGGATGTGGGCCAAGGAAGAGTGCAATCTGACACTCAGGGATTGGGAATCAGAAGCTGGAGAAAGGCAAATGAAATTCCAAAGATGGCAGCTTTGGCATGTCCCAGGATGCCAACAGTGCCCAGAGAATGGCAATCTCAAGTAGTTAAGTGCTCGAATGGGACTGCCCTCATGGAAGCGTGTACTAAAGCTAATTAGAGGCTGTGGGTAGGTACAGACAAAATACACCACAGCAGAAAAGAGTGCTCACTTCTGGGGGGGAGAAGTCAACAAGGAAACCACCATGGTACATGACAAAGCTTGCTTATGAATACTATCTGAACAGATAAATGGTGTGAATTGTGCTAAGACATACACTATACTGGAGAGTTGTGGGGTTGTGCTTGTTGCCATAAACTCGGTATTTTGGTTCATGGTGACCCATGCATTCCAGAACAGAACTGCCCCCACAGGGTTTTCTCGACCCCAATCTCCATGGAAACAGATCAGAGGCCCTTCCTCAGCAGTGCCACTGGGTGGGCTAACTGTGCAGCAATCCTGCAGCAGTGGCACACCAGGACTAGGGGGATTTGTAAATACCAGGAGAGGGAATTAGGAGGGTGTAGAGACAGGACAGTGAACTGCTGAATTTTAAGCTTTTTAGTATTATTTGACTTTTTCAACAATGTACATGCTTTACTTTAATAAAATTCTGTTGAAATTAAAAACTAAAAAGGCATGCTAACATGGAGTAAGAATAAATGAGCCTAGCTTGGCATGATGGCATTATAATATTAGATATTCAGGTTTGGAACTGTTGTTTTTTTTCTGATTATAGAAATAATACTAGTTGGGGGAGGGAAGCCATGCTATTGTAGTGTAACAAGCCACTCCAGACCACAGTGGCTTGAAACCACCATTTCGAAGTTCTGTGGGTTGACAGGGTTCATTCAGCCAGTGGTTCTGCCTGTGAGACGGCAGCTAAGCATGGAGGCTTGGCTGGACTCCATGTTCCAGGTGGCGCATTCATGTCTGTCCCCTTGGCAGAGATGTCTGCGAAGCGGAGGCTCCATCAGAAGCTCAGATGCGAGGCCTTTGTCTTGTCCAGGTTCTCTTACAGCTCCCACCTCTCCCTGAGGCCTCGCTGGGTGGTCTCTCCATCCGAGTAGCATCATTTCTGCTGCATTTTACTGGTTCAAACAACTTACATGGTCAGCCCACACTCCATCTGAAAGGAGCCACACTAGGGTGAAGCTGCCAAATCAAAGCATCACAAATTGGATGGCTTGTCAGAAGGGAAACACATTGTTCACAGTTTTGGAGGCTGGGAGCCTGAAATTCCCGCTCTGTTGATTCCTCTTGAGAGATGAGGCGGAATCTGTTCCAGGCTGTGTCCCAGCCTCTTTGATGACTGGTGATCATGGCTTCACTCCAACTTTACCTGGTCATCTCTCCCTCTGTGACTGTGTCCTCTGGGATTTGGACCACCCTATTCCAATGTCAACCCTGTTAACTGATGATAACCCTTTTAACTTAGAAGACCCTATCACCAAACGAGTTCCCATTTACAGATGCCAGGAGCTACGGCTGAAGAGTATCTTCTCGGGGGAGCCATTGCAACCCCTCACAGGTCTGACAGACTGGGAGGCCATCTAGTGGCCCTCTTTGGTGATGAGCAGCTCGATGCAGCTGTCCCACATATAATCCTATTAACAACCGTGGTTCGTCTTGCCCAGCTTCCTCTCTCTAGTTCTTTTTCTCCATTCCATAGAAACCAGAGTTTATGTTTGTTTCCTTGTGTGCGTAGCTCTGTTTGTGCCCTAAGATTGTCTCCTCTGTTCTCCCGTCTAAGTTCTGCAGGTTTCCCTAGTATGTGTGTATCTCTGGGCTGGTTTGAGTTTGTGTGTGTGTGGTGTTAGGTAAGGGTCGTGATTTCTTTTCTCCTATATGGATATCTAGGTGTTAACGCCATTTATTGAAAAACCTATGCTTTTCCTTACCAATATGGGTTATATTGGCACCTTTGTTGAAACCTGATTTTCATGTATGTGTGGATCTATTTCTGGATTCTCCACTTTGTTCCAGGATTTATGTGTCCATTCTGATACCAACACTGCACACACTGTCATGGTAACTCCCACTGACCATTTTCTGTTGGATGTCTTTGTTTCTTTAGATATTAAAGATAGTAGTCTGAAAATTCTAAGACGGCATACAACACAAAGACATGACCCACCATATGTGCTCCACAGCTCAAACCTCAAGGTGGTCTAGAGAGTCCATCAATAAAGCCTTTCCTTCCTTTCCTATTCCGTGTTAAATCCAAGGCCATCGAGTAGATGCGAACTCCCAGTAGCCCTGGACGGAACAGAGCCGAACCGCTCCGGAGGGTTCTGAGAATGTCAGTCTCTTTATGGGAGGACACAGCCTCATCTGGTTCCTGTGGAGTGACTGGTAGGTTTGAACTCCCAATCTTGTGGTTAGCAACTTAATGCTTAGTCCACTGTGCTACCAGGGCTCCTTATATTCTTTGTGTATTGCTGCTAAGTGCCGTGGAGTCGATTCCCACTCAGAGCGACCCCCGTACAGGGTTTCCAAGAAGCAGCTGGTGGGTTTGAACCACCGACCTTGTGGTTCACAGTCTAGTCCTTATCCTACAATGCCACACCAGGCCTATATTCCTTGTTGTCGCTGTTAAGTGCCATCGAGTCAGTTCTGACTGTGGAGGATTTCCGAGGAGTAGCCGGTGGGTTTGAACCACTGACCTTGTGGTTTGCAGTCCAGTGCTGATCCTGCAAAGCCACAACCTACACAAATACAGACTGTCCAGGATGACCTCCCGCAGCCACCCAAAATGGGAAAACTCGATGACCCGTGCCAGGCTGCACTTTCTCTTCTCTTCTCCCTCTCTTCTGTAAACCCCCTTTTTGGCTGTGTTCCCTGACACTGTGCCAACTAAGTTCTTCAAATGCCAGGAAACTGCACGCAGAACAAGACCATGCAGCCTAGCGGCTGTCAGGCATTGACTTCCTTTCAGTTACCGTTTGCTGCACCCCAGGAGCCCTTGTGCTGCAGCGGGTTAAGCACTGAGCTGCTAATGGCAAAGTCAGCAGTTGGAACCCGCCAGCCACTCTGTGGGAGAAAGCTTTGCAGCCTGGGAAACCCTAAACATCCATCCTCATCTATCCACAGGACTGACTGATTTGGAGCCCACTCCACAGCACAGAGTTTGGTTTCTGGGCTTGGCCTGGTGCGCCCACACCATGCGGAGTGGATTCAGACAGCAGTTCTTTAGTATTCCTGGGGGTCTGTGGGTTAGCCAGGGCTCAGCTGGGTGGCTCCTTTACTGGTCTCCTTTGAGGCCTTTCATGCGGCTGCAGTCAGAGGGCATCTGGGATTGGATGGGGCAACTCACAGGGCTGCCAGCTTGGCAGGGAGAGCCTGGCTCCAAAGGCACTCGGCCTCATTGGTTCTTCCCCCTCCCTCCGCATGAGGTCTTATACAGCGTTTCTACCAATCGCATGCCATGTTCGCTCCAGCTGGACCCCAGGGCTCCTAAGAAGCTCCCAGATGTTCTAGGGGTTAGGCCTGGAACTGGTCTGGGTCACCTCTGCTGCCTCCTACTGGCAAAGCTGTTGCTGTTGGCGTTAAGTGCCATCGAGTCGGTTCTGACACAACAACCCTGTATAGGGTTTCTAAGAAGCAGCTGAAGGGTTTGAACCGCCAACCTTGCAGTTATGTTCCTGTGGTTATCCTACAGCATCAAGTCACAAATGCAACATACAGAATGGCCCTTCAGTGAGCGAGAGATCTGGGGGCCCGAGGAAGGAAAAAGATCATGACCGCTAGATGGCAGTGTTGCAAAACAAGCTGTTGAGCTGGCTGGCTTAGCAAACCTTGGGAGCGCTCTCACTGACCGAGGGCTTCCAAAAAAACGGCTGGGGGTGGGGTGTACAGGGGCGCCAGATGGGGAAGAGAGCAGCGGAATGTTCAGGGGAGAAGCAGAGAGGGGACTGGCAAGTCTAGTTCAGCGGCTCAGCACACAACAGGGAATCTTGGGTCAGACAACACCAAGGAGCATTAGTTGTTTTAGGGTCTCTATAAAGCCAACCACATGCAACACCTGGAAATGAAAACCTTATTTGCTTCCGATAGGGCATGCTCTTGAAAACCCTTTGAACTGCAGTTCTACTCTGCAACACATGGGGTTGCCGTAATAACTCAGCATCAATTTGATTGCAATTGGCTTGTTTGGTCTGACTGGCAGATGCTGGGAGTAGCCTTGTGGAGTGTGTGAAGCAGGCAGGCTCTAGACGACTATGAATCTGCCTGTCTGGGCTATTTTTAAAGCAACTGGATATGTCAAAATCGGAGTTGGGCACCAGCAGGCTTTAGGCTAATGGAAGCTCCCCCACCGCCCACCTCCCTGTCTGTAGTGATGAAAGAAAGACCTGGAACCAAAATATGGCGCCTACTTGGCTCCATTGTGAACACCAGGAGGTAGAGTTCATTGGGGTCACCTGTGCAGACTAGCTACACCAGTAATTTGTGGGTTTTTCTGGAAGTCCCAAGACAGAATTGCCCACCTGGATTCTTCTATCAGAACCAAAAGAAACATGAAGACAGCCAAAGCGCCTGGCTTTTGAGTCCTTGGCCACCCTCCCTTAGTTCTCCAAGTCCTCTCAGTGTGGTGTTTAGCGCTTTGACCCCTTACACGTTAAACCTGATTCTTGGTCAAGCCTGACTTTGCTTCTCATTTCAGTTCTGATTACACGCAATTGTGTCCATCGCGGTGGGACTTGGGAGTTTGATTTCATGGCGGTGCTGACACTGTTAGATAAGCACAGGGTCGGCAGTTCAAAGCCACTAGGCGCTCTGCGAGAGAAAGATGAGGCTTTTAATGCTGCTAAAGGTTCACAGCCTCGGAAACCCCACCCAGGGTGCTGTGAGTCAGAACAAGCGTCTCATGACTTCTGTCTGGTGACAGCTGAGAAGGAGATGAGTGTTGTCAGCCTCCGCCTTCAACAAGAGCCACGTGGTGTCTCTGCAGACAAGGAACCCCTGAACCATGAGCAGAGTATCAAGGAAGCCCCCTCTCCACTCTCTAAGGTTGTTGATCCCTAGGTTGTTGATCCCTAGGAAGTCCTAGTGACACGGTGGTTAAGCACTTAGCTGCTACCCCAAAGGTCAGTACTGGAATCCACCAGCCTCTTCAAGGGACAAAGTTATGGCAGTCTGCGTCCACAAAGGGTCATAGCCTCGGAAACCCCACAGAGCAACTGACTTGAAGGCCATGCGTTCAGTTTGGGTTTGCTTGTCTACTGCTGTTTACCTTGTTAGAAATGAACCCCAATGTCACACAAAAAGACACTTGGTAAGACGAAATTACCGGTTCCGGTTTGCCAGGGCGGCCAGGCGGTACGGGTGAGTGGGGGCTCCAG
>NW_006408775.1:2261896-2271560 GCF_000296735.1 Chrysochloris asiatica
GTTTTTATCCCTGACGTGAGTCTTAAGGCTGTGTCTCACCCCACTGGCTAAGGCTTCGACCGCACACTCTTGTCCTTACTTAGTTGGCTATTCCAAATTGCTAAGGGAATTTAAGGAAGTTAGAAAGTCCCTACTCACTTCAGGAAGTAGTAAAAATGAAAAAGATAGGTCATCTGAATACAATAAACAGGATTACAATCAATTTGAAGAAAAGACACTCATTTCCAGAAACCTCATCAGTGAGAAACTAGCCCAACATGGGCTGTTAAGCTGAGCTTGCCAATTCCAAATCCCATCACCCTGCCTGTGGTCTTTCCACTCTAGCCCAGGCCTCCAATGGAGCCTGGGGTTGTCCACACACCCAGCCTGGAAGCTCCACCACGCTTCCTTCTTTTCACAACGTCCCTCTCAGACAAGCCTCACTTGCCTATCCTCTTTTTAGAGGAGGAGCACCTGCCCTGCTCCATGCACTCATCAGTGGTGGAGTGGGCCAAGTGTGGGGCTGCTAACCAAAGTTCAGCAGTTCGACTCTAGCAGCTGCTCTGAGGTTGCTTCTGTAAAGAGGGACAACCCTGTGGGGGCAGTTCCACTCTCTCCTATAGAGCCGCTGTGAGTTGGAATTGACTCAACGTCCCCAGAGACGTCACACACACGTAGTCATTGTGTTTCCTGTCTCTTGCCCCCCAAAACTGAACTCCCTGAGGCCATGGATTGTAGCTTTAACCCTTCTCTGTGATCTCAGACCCTACAAAGGTCCTGAGGAAAGTGCTGAGCAAACACTTGTTGCATGGACAAGGCTTCTGGTTTTAGATGGTTCCTCTCCCCGGCTTGTTCTGCACACAGAAGTCTGATTCTAGTCTGAGAGCATGACCCCGACCCAGACTTCTTCCTTGTCTGGCTTTTGCCTTTGGAACTCTTTTAACTGTTGGCAGTCAGGATTAGATATGGTAAGCTCAAGTACGTTGGCACAGTGAAAGTATGTTGTTTCGTCCCTCCGTCCCTTCTCTGAAGCTTCACCGATCACCATGGGTCAGGTTCTGTGCTGGGTCTGCATTAAGGGCTACAGCAGTCGGGTTCCTGAGCTGACCTATGAGACATGGGCACTGCTCTCCCATCTCTCCCACCCAGACACCATCTGGACCCAATGATGTCCTGTGAAATGTCCAGCAACCAACTCTCTGCAGAGGAAGGGGGGCAGGGGCAGAGAAAAAGCCCTGAGTTCTAATACTGGCCAGTATCTCAGGTCTAAGTAGTCCTACCATGACTGACTGAAATCATGGCATCAGTGGACATTAGGGACAGTCACCAGTTGACCACGAAGCCTTGGTGGAGTGATGCTGGTTGGAACATTAAAGTTGGGCAATGAACAAGGAAGACCATAGAATCAATCAATACATTTGAGTTATGATGATGGACCACGAGATGAACAAACCAATCTGTGTTAGAAGAAGTACAGTCAGAATGCCACTTAGAAGCCAGCTGGCCAGACTTTATCTTTTACTTCGGACAGATTCTCAGGTGGAACCAGTCCCTGGAGAAGGACAGCATGTTTGGTAAAACGTAGGGTCAGTGAAAAAGAGGAAGAGACCCAACGGAATTGGTTGAAACAATGACTTCAGCAGTCACAGAACAACAGTGTGGACAGCACAGGACTGGGCAGTGTTGCGTTCTGTTGTACACATGGTCACTATGAGTTGGCACTGACTCTAGGGCACTTAATAACAGTAACAATCTTTATAGAGACCTGGTGTGGTGCTGTAGGATAAGCACTAGACTGCTAACTGCAAGGTTGGAGGGTCACCTAGAAACTCTCTCCAGGGTCTGAGAGTTGAAACTGACTCTATGGTACTTAACAACCACCACCATCTTGATGACCAAACCCCATCGCTGTGGAGTCCACTGAAACTGAGTGACGGGCAGAGTAGACCTGCCTCACAGTTTCAAAGCTTGTAATAGTCACAGAAGCAGACTGCCACAT
The DNA here is from genome assembly GCF_000296735.1 of Chrysochloris asiatica. Lineage (NCBI taxonomy): Eukaryota > Metazoa > Chordata > Mammalia > Afrosoricida > Chrysochloridae > Chrysochloris > Chrysochloris asiatica. The sequence continues at coordinate 2,263,875 of NW_006408775.1, forward strand.
CTTTCTCCCATGGAATGGCTGACAGGCCTGAACCACTGGCCTTTCAGTTAACAGCTGACTGTTTCACACTGTGGCCACCAGGGTAAAGAATACTGACTATATCGTGGACTGCGTCAGAGCAAACAAATCTATCATGCAAGTACAGCCAGGATGCTCCTAGAAGTGAGGATGGCAAAACTTCATCTTCTGAACTTTAGACATGTCCGCGATGGAGGACACCATGCTTGGTTAATTGGGGCATCAGCACAAAGGAGGAAGTCCTCCAATGAGATGGACCGGCACAATGGCGGCAAGAGGGACCCAAGCACAGCAGGCATCTGAGTATGCACGGGAACAGGCACTGGTTTGTTCTCTTGTACCTGAGGTTGCTATGAGCTGTAGGAGCCCTGCTGTGGCCCTGTAGGATAAGCACAGGACTGGTACCTACAGGCCAGCAGTTCAAACCCATCAGCTGCTCTGGGAAACCCCATGTTGTTGGTAAGTGCCATCGAATTGCTTCTGACTCATAACCACCCTGTATAGGGTTTCTGAGGAGCAGCTGGTGAGCTTGAACTGCCGACTTTGCAGTTCAAACGGCTTTGCAGTCTGGCGCATTAACCCACAGCGCCACCCCAGGACTCGGGGAAACCCCATACAAGGTCGCTCTGTGTTGGAACCGACACTACAGTTTCTAAGAACAAGAACATGAGTTGTAACCAACTTGATGGCACCTAACAATAATCACTATGGGGGGCAGATTACCAGGTCCTTTCTCCCGCGTTCTTTGGTATACTTAAGACGTGCTTAATCGCTGAGACACCAGGGCTCACTGATGTTACTAAGTGCTGTAGAGTCGGTTCCGATTCATAGCAACCTTGTATAGGGTTTACAAGGAGCGGCTGGTGAGCTTGAACCGCCGACCTTGTGGCCCAGTGCTTATTCTACAGCGCCACACCAGGGCTCACTTTGTGTTGTTAAGCACTTCGAGTCGGTTCCGACTTACAGCGACCCCGTAAAGGGTTTCCCAGGAGCAGTTGGTGGGTTTGAACTGCCGACTAGGGGAGGCAAAGCCCCGTGGCCACCAGGGGCGACAAACACAGGTCAGTGGCAGCTTGAGGGCTAGGAAGTGGGTAGGGCGGCTCTGGCCTCATTGGGGCGCAGGAAGCAGGGTTTTTCCTACTGTTACCTTACGGTCCAGGGCCGGGGGTGCACACGGGGCCTTACCCGCATAAGCTCCGAACAGCCTGAGAGGTGCGGGTCCGTAACCTCCACGTGGGTTCTGGAGCCTGCGCAGGCGTACTCCTCCCACCTCCACGGCGGATTTTGACCCTCCCCCAGCAGCCCTTGCTGCCGGAAGTCAGTCCTGGCCTAGACTTCCCGGCATCACTGGGGCAGTGATGGTACTTCCGCTGGCCAGGAACAGAGCAGGTGTAGATGGTTAATTGGCTGGAGGTAATTAATCAGAGGGCAATTAGCTGATATTTTCCCCAGGTCCTGACCTAGGCTGGATGAGTGTGGAGGGACTAGAGACAGTAGTTTCCTCCTGACTCACCCTGAGGTAGGTGCGGGGAAGGAACTGAGCAGGTTTCCGGTGAGGCTTGAATGAAGAAGTCTGGAATCTCCTCCCAGATCTGTCACCAGCTCGTGTGCCCTTGGACAGAGCGCTCACCCCTCGGGCCTTGGTTTCTGCAGTCGGCAGTGTCGGTTGCCTCCCTGACACCCATTCACCTTTCTTCACTGTTGGTACAGCGATCCAGATTGATCTCCGCCCATTACAGTCATGCCCCCTGTTAACTGTGGGTTGTTTTTATTAGGGGCTGTGGAGTAGGTCCTGACCCCTAGTGATCCCGTGTACAACAGGATGAAACAGGTCCTACCCCTTCCTCACAAACATTGTCAGAGCTCAGTGCTGCTGCCACTGTGCTGGTCCTTCTCGTTGGAGGGCTTCCTCTTTTTCACTGATCCTCTACTCCAGCAAACATGATGTCCTTCTCCAGGGACTGGTCCTGATAACATATCCAAAGTATGTGAGCTGAAGGCCCGCCCTCGTCGCTTCTAAGGCGTATTCTGCCTGGACTTATTCATTTGATTGTCCTTCCGGAGGTCCGTGGTAAACTCAATATTCCTTGCACATAATTCAACGGCATCGATTCTCTGGTCTTCCTTATTCGCTGTCCAGATTCGCCTACATATGATGCAATTGGAAATATCATGACTTGGGACAAGTGCACCTTAGTCTTTAAGCGACATCTGTGCTTTTTAAAGAGGTCTTTTTATAGCAGATTTGCCCAATGCAATATGTTTTTTGCATTTTTTTGACTGCTGCTTCCATGGACTTTTATTATGGGTCAGAACCGACTCGATGGCACTTAACAACAACAATAAGTAAAATGAAAATCTTGGACAACTTCACTATTTTCTCATTTATCATGATGTTAAGGAGTCCTGGTACTGGATTACCAGCCGGGCTGCTAACCAAAAGGTCAGTAGTTCAAATCTACCAGTTGCTCCTGGGAGAAAGACGAGGTTTCCTGTTCCCGTAAAGACTTACAGCTTCAGAAACCCTATACAGGGTCGCTATGAGTTGGAACCAACTTGCTGGCACATAACCACTACCACCATCACCATGATGTTGCTTATTGGTCTAGATGGGAGGGTTTTTGTCTCCTTTAGATTGAGGTTGATATGGGGTAGGGGGCAGAAAACCTGTCTTCAAACATATAAATATGATACAGACTTTATTAAATCTTAAACGAGAGTAGACACAAGACAAACAGATCACCCAGGTGAGGGAAGTCATAGACCCCGTGAAGAGTTTCCAAAGTTCTGTCTTTACATGGAGATCTTTTATTGGCCACAGAGAACAAAGGGATCTCCTCCCACAGCCATGACTGAAGGCAGCAGACATCACACATGCACAGCAGGCTTTTGGGGGTGGGGGGTAGGGGGACTATAGCAGGTCTAAAAGCTTCCTGTCTGAGGCGCTCCAGGTATGACATCACAACTAGGCGACCAGTAAGGGATGCGTTCAGGAATGTTTGGGTGAGGACTGGCTGGGTGAAGTGGCCCACAAGCCTATTTTAAATGACTGTAGTAGTTCAGCTGTCTGAGGTGTATGAGGCACTCAAGAAAATTTGGCATCTGAAGACTGAAACCTGAGTACAACTAAACCTAAGTGGAAGTCAATTGCGCTAGGCTGGAGTCATCTGCAGGCAAAATGTCTGCAGCTTGTATGCTGTCTGTCAAGGTGTAATCCATACAAAACTCTGTCAAATGCTTGCTGCCTGAAAATACCACCCAAACAACATTTTGATTTGTTATAACTGAATTTGTTCCTTACAAATTTACTACAAAGAGTCTTAGTACACTGGAGAGAGGAGGACAAAGTTGAGGTGTTGAGAGTTGGGGGTCTAGGTGAAGGTTCCAGCACTCGGTCAGTTTGTTGTGCTGTGGTGGCTTCTCTGTAGTTGTGATGCTGGAAGCTACGTCACCAGTGTTTTAAATACCAGCAGGGTCACCCACGGTGGAGAGGTTTCAGTGGTACTTCCACACTTAAGCAGACGAGGAAGAAGATAAAGGCAGACTACATTTGAAGGGTTAGCCACTGAAAAGCTTATGTTTCACAGCAGAACACTGTCAGATACAGTGCTAGAAGATGAGCCTCTTATGTTGGAAGGCACTCAACATACGACTAGGAAGAGCTGCCTCCCCAAAACAGAGCTGACCATAATGATGTGAATGGAGAAAAGCTTTCGGTACATTCATTGGCTCATGGGTCACAATTCAAAATAAGGGGGAACAGCTGAAAATATCCATTAATGATCAGAACATGGAATGTACAAAGTATGAATCTAGGAAAGTTGGAAGTTGTCAAAAATGAAATGGAACCCATAAAGATCAGTACCCTAGGCATCAGTGAGTTGAAGTGGACTGACAGTGACTATGTTGAATCTGACAGTCATATGATTTACTATGCTGGGAAGAACAAATTCAAGAGGAATAGTGTATCAATCATCAGAAAGAACATTTCAAGATCTGTCTTGAAGTACAACACTGTGATAGGATAACATCCATATACCTACAAGGAAGACCAGTTAATACCACTATTATTCAAATTTATGCAACAAACACTTAAGTCAGGTATGATGAAACCAAAGAATTCTATCAACTTCTTCAGTCTGAAATTGATCAAACAAGCAATCAAGATGCATTGCTAACCACTGGTGATTGGAATGCGAATATAGGGAAAAAAGAGGAAGGATCAGTAATTAGAAAATATGGCCTTGTTGAGAGAAACAACGCTGAAGATTGCATGATAGAATTTTGCAAGACCAATGACTTCTTCATTGCAAATATCTTTTATAAACAACATAAAAGGCAACTATACACATGGATCTCAACAGATAAAAAACACAGAAATCAAATTGACTCCATCTGTGGGTAGAGACAGTGGGGAAGCTCAATATTATCACCTAGAATAAGGCCAGGGGCAGACTATTAAACAGACCATCAGCTACTCATATGCAAATTCTGGTTGAAGCTGAAGAAAATTAAAACAAGACCAAAAGGGCCAAAAATATGATCTTAAACGTATCCCACCTGAATTTAAACACCATCTCAAGAGCAGATTTGATGCATTAGACACTAATGCATCAGATCTGAATTTTGGGGAATGACATAAAAAACATCATTTAGAAAGAGGCCACTAAAAACAGGAAAGAAAGAAAAGATCAAAATGGATGTCAGAAGAGACTCTCAAACTTGTTCTTGAGTGTAGAGAAACTACAGCAATGAGGAAGTAGAAGAGCTGAACAGAAAATACCAAAGGGCAGCTCAAGAAGACAAAGTCAAGTATTATAATGAAATATGCAAAAATCTGGAGTTAGAAAACCAAAAGGGAAGAACATATTCAGCATTTCTCAAGCTGAATGAAATGAAGAAAAAAATTCAAGCCGTGACTTGCATTACTGAAGAATTTTATGGGCAAAATATTGAATGATAAAGAAAACATCAAAAGATGGAAAGAATGTACAGAGTCACTGTACCAAAAAGAAATGGTCTCTGTTCAGCCATTTTAAGAGGTAGCATATGATCAAGAACTGATGGTACCGAAGGGAGGGCACTGGTGAAAAGCAAGGTTCCAGGGATTGCCAGAAGACAAATCGAAATCTCTCAGTAAACTGATGCAGAACTGGAGGCACACACTCATTTATGCCAAGAAATTTGGAAGCCAAATAGGGATCTCTTCCAATCGGTTGGCTACCTGGCTAATTGATTGGAAGAGATCCATATCTGTGTCCATTTCAAAGAGAGATGACGCAGTGGAATGCAGAAATCATCGAACAATCTCATTACTAGCACAGCAAGTAAAATTTTGCTGAAGATATTTTAAAAACGGTTGCAAAAGTCTATCAACAGGAAACTGTCAGGAATTCAAGCTGGATTTAGAAGAGAATATGGAACTAGGGATAAAATTGCTGAGGTCAGATGAATCTTGGCTGAAAGCAGAAAATACCAGAAAGATGTTTACTTGTGCAAAGGCTTTTAAGTGTGTGAATCGTGACAAACTATGGATAACATTGCTAAGAATCGGTATTCCAGAACACTTCGTTGTGCTCACAAGTAACCTGTACATAGTCCAAAACATTGCCATTAGAACAGAACAAAGGGATACTGAATGGTCCAAAGTCAGGAAAGGTGTGCACCTAGCCAAATAATTCGAGAAAATGGATTATATGAGAAAGAACGTGGCATCGGGATTAGAGGAAGACCTGTGATATGCAGATGATACAACCTTGCTTTCTGGAAGTGAAGAGGACTGAAAATACTGGTGAAGATCAAAGACTGTGGCCTTCAGTATGAATTGCACCTCAATGTAAAGAAAACAAAACCCTCACATCTGAAACAATAAATTGTAAATGGAGAAAAGATTGAAGTTGTCAAAGACGTCATTTCTCTTGGGCCCAAAGTCAACACTCCTGGAACTAGCCGTCAGGAAATCACCTGATGGGCTGCACTGGGCCAATCTGCTGCACAAGACCTCTTTAAAGTGTTCAAGAGTAAAGAGATCAGTTTGAAAACTAAGGTTGGTCTGACCCAAGCCGTGGTGTTTTCAGTAACTTCATATGTATGTGAAAGTTGGACAGTGAATAAGGAAGACCTTAGAAGATTTGATGAATTTGAATTAAGGTGTTGGAAAAATTATTAAAACTATCATAGACTGCCTGAAGTTAAAAAAAAGAAATCTGATCTCTTTCCACAGATGTAGTCAATTTGGTTTCTGTGTATTCCATCTGGTGAGATCCATGTGTATAGTCGTCTTTTATGTTGTTTTTAAAAAAAGTATTTGCATTGAAGAAGTCGTTGGCCTTTCAAAATTGTATCATGTGATCTTCAGCACCATTTCTATCACCAAGGCGATATTTTCCAACTATTCACCTTTCCTCTGTTTCCAATTTTTGCATTCCAGTCACCGGTAATTATCAGTACATCCTGATTGCATGTTTGATCAATTTCAGATTGAAGAAGTTGGTTATTGTTAACCCTGTATAGGGTTTGAACTGCCCACCTATGGTTCATAGTCCAGTACTGATCCTATAACGATATACCAGGAGTCCAAAGAAGTTGGTAGAATTCTCCAATTTCATCATCACTGGCTTTAGTGGTGGAACCACTGAGGGAAGTGTCAAACTAACAACCTTTCAGCCAACTGCTTAACTCTTGAGACATTTAGGAGGCAAATAACCTACTTCTGGCCAATGTGATCTTAGAGCTAGTCTGCTTAGGGTTCTTTTGCAGACTTTTCCGTGCTTCTAAGATAGAACACTGTATGATAAGATCTCTGTTGCAAATCTTCTTCGATGGATTTGTTGGCTAGAAATAGGGCCAGTCTGTAACCATGGTAACACCTTGTGAGTCTGGAGCCAGGCAGCCATCTGTCAGCCTTTCTAGCTTTGTTGTCAACTTGCAGATACAACAACCATCTTGTCAGTTTGGGGTGCTGGGTGCCTTCTCACTGAGGACAAAGTCCAGGAAGCCACGGGAAAGCTTCAGTCTATGTGGGTTGGAATTCTTGGTTACCTGTACCCAGAGGCACCTTATATATGTTTTTGTGTGTGTGCAAGTGGTATCAGAAGAAAGAGATGGAGGAACTGGGGATGCAGTAAGAAGACTGAGGCTTCTGGCCTCAAATCACATATTTTTCTTTATGACAATGATTGCAGTCCCCTCCATGTACCAACAGTTAACAGTATTTACCGCTATTCACCTTAATTATTGCATTCCTCCCTGTGTCTCCCGCTACCTTCTTTACTGTGAAACCTCCATCTCATTGTATCTTGTCTGTCCTATCACCCATGTTAACATGTTCTACCCTCTAGCCCATGAATAATTACACCCTCCTTCCTCCATCATTATTTTATTAAGAAAACCTTTTCTTAAATTTTTGTAACATTGGTCTCATATGACATTTGTTTGTTCTTTTTGCATTTTCACTAATTTCAACAAATTTCACTCAGCAGAATGTTTCCCAGGTTCATCCACATTGTGAGGTGTTTCACAGATTTGCTGTTACTTTTCAACCTTGCGTAATATTCCATTATATACCACAGTCTGCTTAACCATTCTTCTGTGGATGGTGGTTTAGGCTGTCTCTATCTTTTTGGTGTTTCTTTTGTAGACAGCATATTAAGGATCTTTTTTTTTTTT
>NW_006408775.1:2272610-2283927 GCF_000296735.1 Chrysochloris asiatica
TCTTGTTATAAAACGTCTATCTTTACAATTGTGACAATCACAATTAGTCATGATATCTTATGAATCTTATCTCCATCTAGACAAGATGAAAACTATTCAATGGGGACTCTCTCTCCCCACACACTCTTAAACTAAACTCCCTCTTGAAACCTTGTAAGCCAGTCACTTTGTGCCTTTATCACCCCCTCATTTTAGGTAGCCAGTGTCTAAGTTGCCCATCCCTATCTACCTTGTGTACTGAGGGGATAGCATTGATAATTGATGTGAAGACTTCTTCCCTCTCTGTTGGTATGTAGAGTTACTACCTCTGTGAGTGTAGGTCAGGATCATCAAATTGTAGCAATTTATGCTTGTTTCCTTTATCAAAAAAATTTTATTTTGTGTGTGTATAATCTTCCTCTAGTCGAGTTCTGATTATCAAGGCATTAAGGTTAGGTCAAATGGGTACTGTCTGCAAGTTTGGGTGTTCTTGTGCATCTCCCCTCACTTCATATCAGCTAGATGCTTCACTCTCAGCTCTGGCCCTCTGTGGCTATGTCCTTGTCCATGGGCTCAGGTGTTCCAGGTCTCACCACACTTTGAACCAACCAGCCCTTCCTCTTCTCCCTCTCATCTCTAGGTCAACAGGAGTCAATGGACTGGGGTTGAACTCAGCTCATGTCTTCATTGCTGCTTTTCCCCCTCTTCCACTCACCAGTAGACCAATGTGATTATCAGCAAGTTTACATGCCTGTTCATGTGTTCCCTTTGAGTTTCAGTCTTAGAGGGGAGTTTGTCCTGAGGAACTTGATTGCTTGCCTTGATGGTTTCCTTTGATTGCTTATTCTTGTAGTAGCCAGTCATGCTGACAGTTTTGTTTTGTTTTTTTTTCCTGATGATCTTTCTTTGAAGATGTATCTTTTGTTGCTCTAGCTGTGCCAGACTGGTCTGTTTATCCTTGCTATTGGGAATGTCCCACCTCATAAGATTCTGGATGGGACTCAGGATTCCACCTAAGGTCCTATACTCTGCAAAGGCTTTGCAAGAAGCCTATTTCATTGGGCAAATTCTAGAACCCCTTTTAGGTATTCCAATCAGTTATAGGTTGAAGATGGGCTTACAAGTTTTCTGTAATCATGTTTCCCAACATTCCTTTCTATCCCACTCAAGTGTCTATTTGACAATGGTAGGCAAGGGAAGCCAATATTCATAAGACAGTCAAGCATTTTAGTATTATTTACCCTCTTCAAACTAGGCCTAGATCCCGGTATCCCAGAGCCCTGTTGTTCCAAGGTTGAGTATGCATCACTATTTACCTCTGTCCCACTTAGCCCATGCAAACCTGTCTCAGTGTTCCCCTATCTATCATGTTCTTCCACCTCCTCCCCCTTCTTGTATTGCCCTCCCCAACACCCGAGCTAAACCCCCCACCCCAACCCCACTGTTGTGATTACCTTATATTCCATTAATTCTTCCCTCCATTTAAAACAGCCTATTTTATCCTGTAATCTACCTGACCTTCTCACCACCTGAATCTCTGTTCCTCTATGTGTACCTTCTTTCACATTGTAATTGTTTTGATCACAGACTGACCTCCCAGATCCTCTGTTCTTATCAGTTTATTCTGTTCTTGACTCTTCCATTTGTTGACATCATTCTCTGGTTGTTGTCTGTTCTGGTTGGTTCTCCATGGACAGAACTTCCTTTAGGATGTTTTTCATAGCATGGTTGCCTTTGGCAAAATCCCTTAGCTTCTGTTTATCCTGGAATGTTTTGATTACACCATTGTATTTGGTGGATAGCTTTGCTGGGTAGAGGATTCTTGGTTGGCAGTTTTTTTTTTCTTTCAGGGTTTTATATATGTCTCCCCATTGCCTTCTTGCCTTCGTGGTTTTTATTGAAAGATCTGAGCTTAATCTGATTTGCTTGCCTTTGTATGTTATACTTCTCTTTTCCCTAGCTGCTTTCAGGATTCCATCCTTATCTTTGAATTTGGAGAGCCTGATTATTATATGTCTTGGTGATTGTCTTTTAGGGTCTATTCCTTCCTGGGGCTCGTTGAGCTTCTTGAATGTTTATCTTTTTGCTTTTCAGGATATTAGGGAAATTTTCTTTCAGAAGCTCTTCAACTATCTCCTCTGTGGACTTGTGTGATTCTTTCTGTTCTGGTATACTGATAATTCTTAATTTATTCCATTTTGTCCATTTTTTATATTCTATTATTAATCGTTTGGACCTCTTTCTGTAGGTTTTGAATTGTAGCCAATGCTGTATCTATCTTATTTAATTGTTCCTGTAATGCTTTCCTGACTTCTTTCTTATTTTTCTCAACTCCATTGTATAGTGTTTTGATACATTTTATAATCATTTTTCTGAATTCCTTCTCAGGCATTTCCAAAGCTTGCCCATCTTCCAGTATGGAGTGTAGGTCTACCTCCAGCTCATTTGCCTCAGTCACTTTATCTCATTTCTGGACATGTGCAGATATGGTCATCTGTTTCTGTTTTGGGGGCATATTCAGGAGTTACCTGTGGTCTTAATACTTAGATGGGTGTGAATTTTATTTTATTTTTATGCTTTCTGATTGCTTCCAGATAGATGTGATCAGAGATGGGCTTCCCTTTTCACTCTTCTTCCTGAGAAATTTCAAGATGCCACTGTTGTGATGTAACTCAGGATTTAATTTTTGGCCTATTTCCCTTTTAGTCTGCCTGTCCTGCTCCACAAACCCCGTTCAGGCCTTTTTCCTAGTGATAAACAGTTCAGGGCTGGCTGTAGCCGTTTTGCATTGCCATTTGGTTTTGAGTGGAAACTGTAACTTTAAATTTCGAGGAGATCTGTGCGCATGTGTAGTAGAACCATCCGGGGGTGGAGTGGGCTGTCCAGTTGCTCAGGCGCCCCCTCTAGTCACCTGAATGGAGGTGTGCAGACAGTGAATGACCAAAGAACAGATACAAAAAAAAAGTGTCCACACCTTTTTCTCTGCGGTTCTGTCAGGCCTCCATGGCTGCTCTGATCCTTCCCCCGCTTGGTCTCACCCAAGATGGTGGCTCCAGGAGCAGCTGAGCATCTTAAATTACAAGGCAATGGATTTCTTGCTTCTGCTACAAATTCCCATAGCTGTAAGTTCTCCAACCTTCTAAATATTCCCTTATATGTGGTTCAGAGTTCTGGCACCAGCCCCTGAGCCTGCTTGGTCTGGTATTCTGTGTTGTTGTTGGTGGAGTTCCTCAATGCACTTCTACCTGATCTGCCATTTTGTTTGTTCTCTCTCCTCTGCTCTCTTGTCAACCACCAGGAGATGCAGGCCTCAGCCCAGGGAAGCTCCCGTGACATCAGATCAGGCCTGGGACCTGAGTCAGGGGGCTATGTTGTTGTTTTGAAGAACCATCAAATTGGTTCTGACTCATAGCGACCCTGTATAGGGTTTCTGAGGAGTGGCTGGTGAGTTTGAACCACCAACCTTGTGGTGCCCCACCAGGACTCCTGTTACATGATATTCTAATTCCCTTACAGAGTCCTGGTGTGGCGCTCTGGGTTAATGTGCTGGACTTCAAGATCGGTTTGAACTGCGAGGTCCATGGTTCAATGTCACCAGATGCTCCTCGGAAATCCTATACAGTGCCGCTATGAGTTGATACTGACTTGATGGCACTTCACAATAACAACAATTCCCTTACAACTGACTGGTTAATCACATCAATCATATCATGGGGACAATGACATCATTCCATAATTGCCAAAGCACTGAGACTCATGGTCCAGCAAGTTAGCACGTATTTGGGAGGGACACCTTCAGTCCACGACCAGCCTTCTATCTCTTAGAGAATCTGAAAGGAACATGTTCTCTCTAACCTTTCTGGTCTACAAACCCCACTGTCTAACGTCTCTTAACAGCTGTCACAATGTCCCACAGTGCTGGCTGGCATGTGGCTGTGATGCTGGAAACTACGCTACTGGTATTTTTAATACTAGTAGGGTTCACATGGTGAACAGGTTTCAGTTGAGCTTACAGACTAAGACAGACTAGGAAGAAGGAGAACTAGACCAGTTCTGAAAGGTTAGTCACAAAAAACCTTAGGACTCACAGCAGAATGTTTTCTGATGTAGTGCTGGAAGATGAGCCCCTCAGGCTGGGAGGCACTCAAAATATGACTGAGGAAGTGTAGTGTGTCCCTCTCAGTAACCACGATCTTCTCTGGGTCAAGTCATCCCTGCCTGTTTTAACATTGTCTGGTGCGAGTTTTCTTTATCAGGGCTCAGTGGTAGGACACATGTTCATATGTCTGCCACTAAGCATGCTTGGGACTTGTCACGGCCCTAAAATGGCCTGTGGGGTTTGTGTCCTGGTCTTGCCACTCACCAGTCATATAAATTGAGTTTTGCTTCACCCCTCTCAGCCTGTTTCCTCATGTGCACAATAGGGCAGCTGATGCTATGGACAGGAAGGAGGATTGAGTGGGATCGTGTGTGACAGTGTGAGTGCAGTTGGATCTGAGGTCCAGATGGGTCAGTGGCTGTGTCATCCTTGACCACCATGGGCTGCCCTCAAGTTGTGATCTAGGATGACAAGCCCTCTGAGAAGCCACTGGCCCAGAGGAAGCCAGTCAGGAAGGTGTCAGAGGGTTACCAGGTGGGGAGAAAACAGGAGAACTAAGGATGATACGAACTAGCAGGTGTGTTGGGGGCAGCAGCTCGGGCTCCAGCGTAACACTGGTTGTGACAACGTAGCATTTCGTTCTGTTGTGCACAAGGTCACTATGAGTTGGAGCTGACTCGATGGCACCTAACAACAACCACTACCCTTTAACTTGAGGAAATCCTTCTTCATTCCTATTCTATCATAAGCATTTCCTGTAAGGAGGCCTGGTGGTGCAGAAGGTTAAGCTCTGGACTGCTAACTGAAAGCTTGGTGACTAGATGACACCCAAAACAACTCTGGTCAGACGAGTGTTCATCTCTTTCACAATCCACTCTGGTGGCCTATTAAGTCTGGAGACCAAATCATTAGCAACTGAAACCAAGTTCTCCATTCCTTAAGGGCAAGGTGGACTTAATCTTCACACCTGCTAGGGCACAAGGGGAAAAATCTGCATTCTATGTTCCTGGGTAAAAAAAAAAAAAGGAAGACAAACAAGCCACTATGCAAGGACTGCCCATAGCCCTGGGATGGCACTGTTGAATAAGCACATAAGGTCAGCACTTCAAACCCACTAGTCCCTCCTTGGAAACTCTATACAGAGGGTGTCTACGAGTCAGAACTCTCCTCGAGTGGAGTCTGACGATACTTATCAAAGGCAATAAATTAGCTTGTAAACTTTGAGATGGTTAAGTTCATTTCTAGGAATGTGTTTTTGTTGTGAAGTGCCTTTGAGTCAGTTCTGACTTATAGCGACCCTGCATAGGGTTTCCAAGTATAGTGAGGAAATAATCAGAGACGCTTTCAAAGATTTATGAGCTTGGTTGTCTAGTGAAGCATTGTGTGCAACAGTAAAAAGAGGACAAGGGCTTGGCTAAATCCTGGTCCACTATGCAGTGGGCCAGTATACAAATGGTCGTGAATGATTAGCTTACGGACCCGGGCCCCGGAAACCCACTGGCATTGAGTTGAGTCTAACTCGTAGCAAACCGACAGAACAGAAAGGGTCTCCACGTCTTTCTCCTGATGAGTGGCTGGTGGAACTGAACCCCCAACTTTTCGGTTAGTAGCCGAGGGCTTAACCACACTCCTTAGCGACAAGGGAAGTTAACCCAATACACCCTTGAAAAGAAGATTCAAATCATGGAGCAGCATGAGTCCAATCATATACAAAGGAGACAAACTGCATCTGTAAACCTGCTTCATTAATCAAGTAAAAATGTGTTAATTAATCAGTTAACTAAATTGGAGGCCACTGGACACCAGATACTGGTTATCTACATGCAGGTTGTTAAAGGTAGACTTTTTAAAAACTACAAAGTTATAACTTTTAAATAAATATAAAATGAACATGTGTCAAAGATTTTAGCTTGTGACTGAATGAGGAAATCAAGTAAGATGTTAAAATCAGTTTAAAAGGCAATCTGAACAATAGTGAACAATTGCTATCAGGACTGATTGTGAGGGTTGAAAATGTAAAGGTAGACGTTTTGTAGCAAGGAGGGGAGTGATTAACTTTTCAGTCTAGGAGTGGAGGTTCCTAGGACCATGAATGGAGAAGAGCGGAGAGTGGGACCCTACCTAGAGAAGCAGTGATGCCTGAGATGGAGGCAGAGATGATGTCGTGGAGAGATGGAGCAGCTGGGGACTCTAGATCCAGAGAGGGAGAGGGGCTATGTGCTGACGACTTGGGGGTGGGGGGTGCAGGCTTATAATGTATACCCTTTCGTTGGTTGATGATGCATGGAGGGGATTGTAACCATGGCAATGAAACGATATACAACAGAATGAATGTAAAACTAATGTTCTCCCATGCAAACTATTACATAATTCACAATAAAACATTAAGAAAAAAAAAAAAAGATAATCTGAGCAACAGGCAGAAAGTGGGCTTTAGAAAGTCAGGAAACTACAAGAGAATGAAATTTTTCCACGTATTTCTTAAACGCTCCCCCGCCTTATGTAGATATGAGCAATCAGGAATGTTGGAATCAATTTACTAATGGTTGCCAAGCACGTCATTATTCTTGTGGTGTGAATCCTTAAAAAATTGAGGTGCTAGCGTATCTGAATTGGGTGACTTCAGACTTAAATCAAAACTATTTTAAATTGCATTAAGATTTCTATTTAGACTTTTTTCTTTCTTTCTTACTTTTTTCCCTCCATGTGTTCCTGTTTGAAAAACAAAAAAGAGTCAGGATTTCTAACCTGGATAAAGAATTGCTTTGTGCGCCTTAAGAATGTTTACGCAGCTGGCTTTAAGGATAAGGATGCCTTAATTAGCAGAAGGTTAAGAAACAGAACTGATAATGGTAAATGAAGTTAGAACTAGAAAGAACTTTACAGCCAAGATGTATATATGTTGTTGTTAAGTGCTGTTGAGTTGGTTCTGACTCATAGTGACTCTGTCTGTATTGGGTTTCTGAGGAGCAGCTGGTGGGTTTGAACTGCCGACCTTGTGGTTCACAGTCCAGTGCAGATCCTACACACAATAGGTAGTATATGTGTATATATATATATTGTTGTTGTTACGTGCCGTGGAGTCGGTTCCGACTCACAGCGACCCTGTACAGGGTTTCCAAGGCTGTAAATCTTAACGGGAGCAGAAAGCCTCATCTTTCTCCCGCAGAGCAGCTGGTAGTTTCGAACTGCTGACCTTATGGTTCGCAGCCTGATTCGTAACCACTACGCTACCAGAGCTCCTTATATATATATATATAATTCACCAGATATATATGTTTGTTGTTAAATGCCGTCCAGTCACTTTCCACTCATTAGGTTTCTAAGGAGCTGTTGTTAAGTTAGAACCATCGACCTTGAGGTTCAAACCGACTTTATAGTCCAGTGCTTATCCTACAGTGTCACACCAGGACTCAACAATACTGAGAGAGAGAGAGAGAGATCAAATCTTTGTTCTTTATCTTTACTTCCAAATTATATTGTCAGGTGTTGCGAGTTTTCCATAATCCTTAAAGTTGTCTTTGTAAATATGTAACTAGATGGAAATGCAGATTGCAGCTATGAACGTCTTAACTGTTTGTAACAGAAAGTACGCCAAGAGCCAGGCTTTCACTTTTTAAAATAAGCTTACTATCTTAACCAAGGAGCTCTGGTAGCGTAGTGGCTACAAATTGGGCTGCAAACCTCAAGGTCAGCAGTTCGAAACTACCAGCTGTTCCACTGGAGAACGATGAGGCTTTCTGCTCCCATAAAGATTTACAGTCTCAGAAACCATGTACAGGGTCGCTATGAGTCAGAACCAACTCCACGGCACATAACCACCACCACCACCACCACCACCACTATCTTAACTGGTAAATTGAGTGATTTGTCTGGGCTCTAACTCTCTCACTACATCAGGTTAGAGCTGATCCAACCCTTCATTCTTTCTTAACCAAAGGATCCGTTTTTACAGTTCAAGGACTTCAGCTAGAATTGACCTGATCTACAGGCAGATCTGTGTTGGAAGAAGTGCAGCCAGAGTGCTCCTTGGAGGCCACAATGGCCAGATGTCATCTCTCATACTTCAGACATAGTGTCAGGAGGGACCAGTCACTGGAGAAGGATATCAGGTTTGGTAAAGTGGAGGGTTGGAGAAAAAAAGGAAGATCCCCAACGAGATGGATTGGCACAGTGGTGGCAGCAGTGGTCTCAAATGTAGCAACGATTGTGAGGTTGGCACCGGACCGGACAGTGTTCCGTTCTGTTGTGCATTGGGTCACGATGAGTTGGTGCCGGCTCGATGGCACCTAACAACAACAACAACAACAAAGCCCCCACCTCAAAATGTATTTTAGAAATACAGTCTTAGTTAGGATGTGTCAGGAGATTAGGAATTAATTAATGGTAAGAAAAGTCTGTGGTTTGACAATTCCTTGTACATTTTCCTTCCTCCCTTCCACTTCCCTTTAATGTGAAACTATTTATCTTTGTTTGCCTTGCCAAATAAAAAACCTCACCACTTGTCTTGCAAGCCAGAACACGCAATGCAGTCTCTTTTAGAATGCCGCCCGCCTTGTGTTCCCATGTTGCAAAATAAAATTACTCATTCAATAAGATTTTTGTTTTTATTTCTAATGGAGTATCAGTACAGTGTTTCACTGAGCCATTCCACTGAACGATACAATGAAATGGTCCTAGGCATCTTTTCTGCAGGATGGAAGGGGGGAATCTAGATGTAAAGGTGCCTCATTGAAGAGAAAACACAATGATATCGGTACACCACAGAACTCCGAAGGGTCTGCTGGCGAATGCCCACCATTCCAGCCGAAGGATGCCCTGTTATCTTATTTGCCCTTCTCAAAAGCTTTCATAATTTTTCCTAACAAGCAAAAGACAGTCTCTGCCCTCATGAAAGTTACCATCTACTAAGCTAGTATATAAACAGATAAACATATAATCATTGCAATGAGGGAAATGAACGGGCTAAAGGCTATCATTATTGTTGTAAGGGGTTACTGTGTTAGTTCCAACTCGTAGTGACCCTGTCTGTACAAGAGAAACCAACACTGACGGCTTCTGGGCCAGCCTCACACTCGTGGTTGGCAGCCCCTGTGCCAATCCATCCACTTTACCAAGCACATGTCCTTCTCCAGGGACTGGTCCCTCCTAATCACATTCCCAAAGTATGTGAAATAAAGTCTCACCATCCTCAATGTTAAAGGATGCTTTATACACACTCACATACACACACACACACACACACAATTATGAAGAACATCTCAAATACTTTAACTTATTAATTAATGAGGGAACTAAGATATTACAACTGGTCTAAAAGAGGACTCCAAATACCACACATAGACAAGAAATGCTGAAATAAATTTGTCAACAGGACGGCAAAAAATAATCAATATCCACAGTGCAATAATCAGTTGCATTCCATGGGATTCTATTTACATTTCTATGAATATGAATGAACGGTGTTACTGTCAGTTTCCTGCAAGTTAACTTCTATCTCTACAATTTAAAACAGCCTGGGATTATCTGTAAAGATCAGATAATAATCCCAGGAGGTTTTCAGGATGATCCCAGGATGCCCATGAAAAAGATACCCAGTATTTGCCCATTTGGAATCTTCTACAATTCCCTCATAGTGTCGAGTGGAAGAACAATTCACGGGGTGTCATTGAACCTAAGACTTGCAGAAATGGTTCCAACTCTGAAGCTGAGGTTAAGGCATTCCAGGTAGATGGAACAACATGCACAAAGACCTTTAGAAGGGTAAGGTTTAGAAGAAACGGCCCGTGTGACTGGAAAGGAGTGTGTTAGCAGTGATCATTTGAAGCCAGAGGGCGAGCAGACAATGCAAAGCCTAAGGAATGAGATAGGAAGCCAGGATTTTATGAGCAGCAATGGTCACCGTTAGATGCTACTTGGAGGGAAGTGCCTAATCTAACTGAAACCACTCTGGTGGCAGTGGGGAGGAGCTGTTGCCAAGTGGACCGAGGAGGCTAGGACCTTACAGATAGGGAGAGGGGACTTGGCATCATGACTTGAATGGAGTGGACCTGGGTGGGGAGGGAAATGGGGCAGTTAAGGCTTGTGGCTTGAGCAACTGGGTCATTTTCAGATCCAGGGAAGCCGGTTTGAGGAATTTGCTGGAGTCTCCAGTTGGAAATGTCTGCTGGTGGTCCAAATCCACAGGGTCCAGATTATATGCTTGAAAAGACTAGTCTGGAACTAGCAGTGGGAGGCTTGAGTCACCCATGGTCTCTAGGTCTCTCCCTCCCTCGGTGCCCAGCACAGAGGGTGTCCCAATCCCAGCTGATGACCGACTCCCCACGCAGCTGCGTGTCTCCTCCCGGCTAGAGAAAGAGCAGCACTCTGACATCCTCACAAGTCACTCATTAGTGGTAATTAGTGCAGTCACTCATTTCCCTGGGGGGATGAGGAGGGAGGAGGACCTCACCTGGAGGTGGCTCTCCACCCTACAGGGGTGGGTGGCTGGAGCTAGTTTCTCCATGGCCTCCTCTCATGGCCGGCAGCCATGATGGGGTTGACTAGCCAGGTCACGGCTCAGTAGCTCCCCCTAGAGGTTAACTCTGTGTACAGCTCACTTCTGGAGCTGAATGGCATCCACCCCAGACAGTCAGTCCAGCTGGCCAAGCCACTTCCTCTTCCAGGATCACAGACCTCAGAGAGGCAGGTGGACAGCCCCAGGCATGACCTCTGACCTCAGGACTCTAAGGCCCTGCCCCTCTTCTCCTGATGAGTCACTGATGTGTCACTCACCACAAGTGTGTCACTCTGCTAGGCCTGGCCTTAGCCTGGTCCCCTTTGTCACACTTCTCAGCTCAACTCTCCCAGGCTGGCAAACTGGTCTCTGGGCTCCATCCTGGCCAACTGAGCTCTCCTTGCTGAGGAAGCCCCGGTACTCCAGGACAATTGCTCTGCATGGAGGCTTTGCTCTGCATGGATGCTTTGCGTTGTCCCAGAGTAGGTCGGAATTGGTCCTAGGTAGATGGGAGAGGCATGCACTTGCATGAGCACATTCTGGGGCATGCTTAAGAATCTGGCTTCCAAACCCCCTTCCAAGACTAAGACTCAATGGGAATACACGCTGTGATTGGTGACCACGCTCGACACCGATAAGGGGAAGTGAGGGAAAAACAGCAATGAAGCGGTGAGCTAAGCCCTACAACGTTCAATAGACTTCTGTGAACCTGGGTGAAGACCTGGTTGGCCAGCAGTGTGGCA
>NW_006408775.1:2284927-2302221 GCF_000296735.1 Chrysochloris asiatica
AGTCTGGCTTCAGAGCATTCTGACACTCAGGGGTAGCTGCCAGGTGTTTAACAGCTGGCTCGAGAGGGAAAACAACCTGTTTTGTAGCCTTTGCTGATTTTCGTGGTGTAAATACTCCCACGGGGCATGGCTGACTGTGTATTACCAAGGGGATGGCGACTGCTCGCCAGATTCTGAGAAGGTAGCAATCTGCTTCAATAGCTCCCTTTAGTGAACAGATTATTTGAAAGCCAGGCAAGTGAGGTTTTGGGTTTTTGTTGTAGTGTTTTGCAGTTTTCTTTGTATAGGTCTTTTGTTTCTCTGGTTAGATTTATACCTATCTCATCTTTTTCCTTCCATCTGCTTTTGATATTTTATGAGTCACTCAATATTTTGCCCACAGAATCCTTCAAGGATTGGATATTTTCTTCAGTTCCCCCAGCTTGAGAAATGCTGAGCATGTTCGTCCCATTTGGTTTTCTGACTCCAGGTCTTTGGATTTTTTTCTTCTCGAACAATGTCTTTGAAAATGTCTATTCTGCTCTTTTTGCTTTCAGTCGTTTTAACTTTTCTACATTAAGAGCAAGTTTTAGAGTCTTTTTTGACATACCTTTGGGTCTTTATTGCTTTCCGTCTTTTTAATGAGCTTTTTCTTTCTTCGTGTATGTTGTTCTTGATGTCTTTCCATAATTCCTCTTAGGTCACTAGTATCTATGCATCAAATTTGTTCTTGAGATGGTCTTTAAACTCAGGTGAGGTATATTCAAAGTTCTATTTTGGCTCTTGTGGATTGGTTTTAATTTTCACTTGAACTTGCACATGAACAATTGATGGTGTGTCCTACAATCCACCTTGGTCTTGTTTTGGCTGATATGCAGCTTTTCCACCATTTTTCCCAGGAGTCTTGGCATGGCACTGTAGGATAAGCACTGGATTGCTAACCATAAGGTTGGTGGTTCAAACCCACCAGACGTTCCTTGGAAACCCTATAGAGTCACTATGAATTGGGACCGACTCTACAGAGTCTTGGTGTGGCGCTGTGGGTTAATAATGTGCCAGACTGTAAAGCTGTTTGAAATGCAAGGTCGGCAGTTCAAGCTCACCAGCTACTCCTTGGAAACCCTATACAGGGTCACTATGGGTCAGAATCGACTTGACGGCACTTAACAACAACAACAACAACTACAGTACTTAGTAACAGCAACTGTCTCTTCTCACAGGTGTAATCTTTTTGGTTCCTGTGTATGCCACCTGGTGAGGTCCATGAGTATGGTCACCATTTATGCTGTTGAAAAGGGTATTTGCAATGAATACGTCATTGGTCTTGCAGACTTCTATCATGTGATCTGCAGCATCCAGTCTGTCACCAAGGTCATATTTTCTAACTAGCGATCCTTCTTTGTTTCCAACTCTCACATTCCAATCACCGGTAATTATCAATGCATCTTTTGTGTGTAGATGATTTTTTTAAAAAACTTTTTACTGTGAATTGAGTGAAGGTTTATAGACAAAATCATCAGTTTTACATTCATCAGTACATCTTGATCACTTTCAGACTGAAGAAATTGGCAGAATTCTTCAATTTCTTCATCATTACCCCTAGTGGTTGGTGCACAGATGTGAATAATAGTTCATTGGCTGGTCTTCCTTGTGGGTCTGTGAGTGTTACCTCATCACAGACAACGTTGTAATTCATGATAGACCTTGAAGTGCTTTTTGACAACAATGTGACTCCATTCCTCTTCATCATTCCTGGCATAGTAAACCATACGATTTTCCAATTCAGAATGGCCAATCCCCGTCCACTGAAGCATCCTAGTGCCTAGAATATTGATCTTAATGCATTCCAGTTCATTTTTTATGGCTTCCAGTTTTCTGAGATTCACACTTCATACATTCCATGTTGCGTGTTGCTAGGATGGATGTTTGCAGCTGTTTCTTCTCATTTTGAATTGTGTCCCATCAGCAAAGTCACATGCAAGAAGAAAGATGTCATGCGGGGATAGAGCTACAGTTAGGAAAGGAATGCCAGGGATTGCCCCCAGCCCCCAGCAGCTGGGAGGGAGATGTGCAAGAGTTTCTCGCCCTGAGCCTCTGAAAGACTGGACAGGGCTGATGCCCTGATCTGGTCTCCCAGCCTTCAGAACAGCCAGGTCACCTTGCAGGTTTCTGCTCTTTAAAGTCGGCCACACTGCAGCCTTTTGTTATGATGGTCTTAGGAAACCAAGACCTGGGGTTGCTCAGTAGTGGTTGAGTTGGTAGATTTCTTGCCTTCCATGTGGGAGCTGTTGTTGTTGTTAAGTGCCGTCCGCTTGGTTCCAACCCATCTCGACTCTGTATAGAGTTTCCAAGGAGCGGCTGGTGAATTTGAACAGTTAACCTTGTGGTTCGAACCAATCTTGCGGTCCAGTGCTTTATTCCATAGTGCCACACCAGGACTCCATGTGGGAGACCTGGGTTTAATGCCAGGCCCATGCAACCCACACACAATCGTTTAGTGGAGGTTTGCGTGGTGCTAGGATGCTGAGCAACCTCAATGTCTAACCTTACTTCCCAGTTTCCCCAAACTCTCCAACCATGGAACCCTCAGGTCTGTGACTGTTGTGTGTACCACACCCATCTCAGCCCCAGACTCTCCTTTCGAACTGACAGTCCCATGTCCGGGAAACCCCATCATCCCCAACCAACTAGGACTGCCGGCCTCCCTCACTCTATCTCAGGTCTCCACCTGGATGCAGCTCCTCCCTCCCCACCTGCCTCCCACGCCCTGCCCTGGGCCTTTAATCAAAGTCACCTCTCTGTTTAGACTGGCCATACTCCTGTATGGTTGCTATAGCCCAATACCTCCAATGGTTCAAAACGGGTCAGCGACCGCCCTCGTGAACAAAGACCATATACTCATTGCATTGCAAGCAAGTCTGCTGCTGGTGGCGCGGTAGGATCAGCACTGGACTGCTAACCACAAGGCTGACAGTTCAAACCCACCCACTGCTGCTCAGAAACCCTATCAATGTTACTGTAAGTCCAGATCGACTCAACGGCACTTCACAAGAAGAACAAGAAACAGACAAGCGTACCCACTCAAATATGGCGGCCAACCAAGCTGCTTTGAGCGTGTGTTGCTCTCCCAAAATTCTGCCGCTGTCCTTCTCCCAGAGCGCTTTGGGAGCCTGGTGCGGGAGACTGGATTATTAATGGGACTCTGGAGAGCAGCGCACATTCAGAGCCGAGTGGTTGACTGCCATCTTTGATTGGGATACTGCTGATTTCTTCTCGAAACACCATGGGCAACAGGCTTGGCTATTATGCAACATGTATGCAATCCTTGTGTATGACAGCAATTACTGAACTATTCTGAATCGGTTTGAAGTCCTGCCAAGTGGTGGCTTATAAGAACAGAAATTTCTTGTCTCCGTTCTGGAGCTAGGAGTCTGAATTTAGGCCGTCAGCAAGGCCATGCTCTTTCCAAAGATCCCTTTCTGGTTTCCTAGCTTCTGGTAGCCCCAGCCGTCCTTGGTGTCCCTACAATCTCTGCCTCCATTGCCACTCAGCCTTCTTCCCTCTCTGTTCACCTCCTTCACAAGGTCAACAATCATATGGGATTAGGCTCCACCTTACTCCTGTTGTTGTTGTTGTTAGGTGCCATGGAGTCAGTACCAACTCATAGTGACCCTATACACAACAGAACGAAACTCAGCCTGGTCCTGTGCCAACCTCACAATCGTTGCTTCACCCGAGCCCACTGCTGCTGCCACTTGGCATATCCGTCTCGTTTGAGGGTCTTCCTATTTTTCTCCATCTCTCCATTTTACCAAACATGATGTCTTTCTCCAGGGACTGGTCCCTCCTGATAATATGTCCTAAGTCAGAGAGACGAAGTCTGGCCACCTTCCTTTAGTATGGCCTCAAGTCAATTGAACTGATAAATTTGTCAAAAACTCTATTTCCAAACAGGTCACATTCCCAGGTACTTTGTGACTTCAGCATTTTCTCTTTTTCTGGTGGTGGTGGTGGTGGGAGGGTTGTTAAGTACCATCAAATCAGTTTTGACTCATAGTGACCCTGAATAGGGTTTCCAAGGAGTGATTGGTGAGTTTGAACTACTGACCTTGTGGTTCAGTGCCTACCCTACAGCATCACACTAGAGGCAGGAGGTGGGGGGAAGGTGCATAATTTAACCAATTCAATCCCTAACACAGTAGCTCTCTCCCCTTCTTCTACCAGATGGCCTCTACTCTGCCTGGCTCGGTTGTCTGGGGAGTCCGGGTCCCCAGTCCCTGCAACTCTGCCATGTGTCGAAGGGAGAGTTGGTGACAGGTGACAAGGTCAGAGGTGGACATGAGGTTCTTGGCATCTGTGATCTACCCTTATGACCTTGTAGCCACCAGTTGCTCTGGACTCCAGGCCCCCACCAGTTTACCTGCCCCCCAGCACTCAACTCACGCCCCTATTTGTTGGGCATTTCCCCTTGGGGATCTGTCAGGCCTCCATCTCAAACCAAACAGATTCCCATCACCCACAGCGGGCCCCCACAGTCTTTCCCTGCAGGAGAGCCCTTGGTCCCCTGCTTGGTCAACCCTTGGTGTCACACTTGGAATCCACTCTCATGCCCATGTGCATCATCAGCAGGTCCTGACTCTGCCTCAGAGAAAGATCTAGAATCTACCCCTTTACTCCTCCACCCAAGGCTTCAAACTGGTCTGACCCTTTGCTGAGAATTAGCATTTCCACCCCATTTATACGGAATCAGAATCTACATTTAAGCCAGGTTCTTGTACGTAAGCATCACTTGAGGATCTTGGTAAAATATGGATTCGGATTCAATATATCTGGGACAAACCTACTGCCATCCAGTCGATGGCAGTAGAGATCCTGTTGATGGAGACCCTGTATAGGGTTTCTGAGGCTGTACATTTTTATGGGAGCACGAAGCTTCATCTTCTTCCCATGAGATGTCTGGTGGGTTTGAACTGCCAACCTTGCAGTTATCAGTTCAGTGTTTCTCCTACAGCACCACCAGGATTCCTTTGTAAATCTGAGGTAGAAATGCAGGTTCTCAGCAGGGTGTGAACCCTAAGGAACTGGTCCCGCTTCCACCCTCCTGCCACCGCAGTAAAGGAGTGCTGGTGATGCAGTAGTTCAGTGCTTGGCTGTTAACCGGAAGGTCACCGGTTTGAAACCACCAGACAGTCCAAGAGGGCGTCGGCTTTCACACAGACTGACCCCCTTGGAGACCCTCTGGAGCCCGCCTCCTCTGTCCTCTATACAGCTGTCCATCATGCTCACCCCACCTCTGGCCACCAGTGCCCAACGCAGCAGCCAGGGGTCCTGCTTAAATAGTCAAATCTCAGTGTCCTCTGCTCACACGCCTCCGCTGGGACTCACTGACCTCGCAGTGAAGCCTTCAGCCTGCACACTCAGCCTAATGGGCTATGCCACTGGCCCCAGCCCAGCCCACCTCCCACCCTAGTCATTGCTATTCCTGGCTAGCTCCACCGCGCTCCCTCATTGCCTAGAACGGACCCATACCTGGGCTCCTTATTCAGACTGCACCCCGCCATCCCGTCCCACCCCACCCACTATAGCCCCTCCCTCCCCCATAACCGGCTCCCGCTCCTGTTTTCTCATACAGTCTAGTGTCTATTAAACCAAGTCAAAGAAGGCTTGGTGGTACAGTTCTTAAGCGCTTGGCTGCTAACTGAAAGGCTGAAGGTTCAAACCCAACAGCCGCTCTGCGGGAGAAAAATGAAGCAGTCGGCTTCCCGTAAAGGTTCGCAGCCTCGGAAACACTATGGAGCAGTTCTGCTCTGTCCTGTAGGGGCAGGGCACCGTGGGCAAACGCAACAGGAACCGTTGGAGTGGGTTTTCCACTGAAGCAGGGGAGTTCATGTGTGGTACAAATGATTAATCACTCCACTACTAACAGAAAGGTTGGCAGTTCAAGCCCACCCAGACGTGCCTCAGAAGCCAGGCTTGGTGATCCGTTTGCAAAAGGTTACAGCCTTAGGGGTGCCATGAGTCAGAGGTGGCTGGACGACCACTAAAGGCAACCACTTTGATTCACTTGTTTGTTTGCTGCTTCGGTTTTATCCAGTATCCTTTTGAGGGAGGTAGGGGGTCTTTGATTTGTCTGTGCTTTCTTTCTCAGTTTTTCTAGCAGTGCCAGGCACATAGTAGGTGTTCAATGAACAGCTGTTGGTTGAATCCATGAAGGCGGGGACAGGGTCCTGTTTGTTTTCCTGTTCTTCTCTTTGATGACCCCAGGGCTCAGCACAGTCTGGCACCTCATAGGTGCTCTGCAGGTTTGGGCTGGATGATGTTCACATGATCTCCCCCGACTCTCATGCCCACGTCTGTGATGCCACCACCGGTGACTCATCCTATTGGGTTAAGCCTTGCCAGCTCCAGCTGCTGCTAACATGCAAATACTTCTGCAGCCCATAAGCCACCAACACCTTAGTATAAATTAATTAGTGGCCCTGAGATGGTCTGACAGGGAGGTCGTGGAGTGGGTGGCAGGGATGGATTGCTCATCCATCTCCTACCCAGCCAGGATGCCCAATGTGGCTCTGGCAGACAATAGAGACTCACTGTTTTGTTGAATGAACACTGAATCAGGCTAGGGTCTCCACCTCAAGGTGTTGGGGACCAAAAGACTTACAGGCCTCATAAAACTTTAAGTCTGGGTCTAACCAGACAAAGTCTGCTTATCAACACAGCAGGGAAGGAAGGTAGCTTTCCCAAGGTCGCAGTAAAGGACAGACTTGTAACTATGCAAAACAGCAATGACTTGCAGAACCACCCTATATATACTCTGAGATTGGAAATAAACGTTGTCACTTGCCATCAGCTTGTGTCCCTTGCCTATTCGTTAATCCTCGCCTCTCCTTCGGGAAACCCACACAGTGGTCTGAGCAGATCTCGGACCCCGATATCAAGGACTTCTCCTTCCGTCCTTCCCCAGGAAGCCACTCCCTGCCACTTCCGAAAACTTCCTCCAGTTCCTTCTCCTTGGCACCCCCTTCCTGACATCTCAGGGACACATGCTGTCCCTTGGCGTTCATGACAGGGGACTGGGTCCTAAGAAGGCAGGAAAGGCTGGAATGGAGAAGGAACTGGGAGACACAGAGGGAGGAGCTGGAGTTGTGGGCCCCCAGTGGAATCCTCCGATCAGCAAACATCCATGTGCACCCAGTGTTCACCAGGCACAAAGGAGCCCTGGGACCCATCCTCTCCTCTTCACACTCACCCAGCATCGGAGTGGCCCCCAGGGCCCCTGCCCACACACCCTCATCCTGTGACACCTTTCCCAGTCCAGGGCCCCTGCCCACCATGTGGACACCTCATTATCATGACTTACTCACCAGCCTTCCGCCCCCATGAGGACGTGTGCTTCCTGAGGGAAGAACCTGAGTTGTGTGCCTCGTGCCACACAGGTTGTGCTATATACTGCAGGCACCAGGTCAATGCTTGTCAAGTGAGCTGGGGAGCCAAGCCACCTGAGGGACCCCAGTAGAGGGCACTGGTGAGGAGGGGAGTGTTCTGTCAGATGCCCCATGCCCACCTTTGCAGTTCTGTGGGGGTGTTTTCCTGCAGCTCCCCCTAGTGGAGAACAGAGGGTAGTGCACCATGGGTGTCACGGACAGCTCTGAGCGCCAGAGCATCCGCCCCCATGGCTTATCTTTGGACCGTAGGGACAGAGCAAGGGGGATCTCCACAAAGCCAAGGGGTAGGTGTTGCCTACATTTAACCAGAAGCCTTCCTGTTGTTGTGGGTCGGGTAGCGACCCAAGGTGACAAAGTAGAACCACCCCACAGGGTTTCTAGAACCCATAGTTATGGAAGCTGACTGCTACATCTTTCCCTCCTGGAATAGCAGGTGGGCTGAGAGTTTACCCACTGCACTATCAGGGTTTCTGCTCTACCAAAGATCATTTTTGTTTTCTTTTTAACTTTTTGCTGTGATTTGGGTGAAAGTTTACATAGCAGATTGGTTTTCCATTAGACAGTTCAGACCCATTTTGTTGCGTGACATGGATTGCTATCCCCACCATGTATCATCACTCTTCCCACTTCCTCCCTCTGTTTCCTGCTTCCATTCCTCCTTCTTGCCTGTCCTTTCCTGCCTTCTGAGCCTTGTTGTTGCTAGGCGCCATCGAGTCAGTTCCGACTCATAGCGACCTTATTATACACAAGAACGAAACACTGCACCGTTGGTCCTGTGCCAGCCTCACAATTATTGTTTAAATTCATTGTTGCCCTCCACTTTACCAAGCATGATGTCCTTCTCCAGGGACTGGTGTTTTCTGACAACCTGTCCAAAGAACGAGAGATGAAGTCTTACCATCCTAGCTTCTAAGGAGCATTCTGGCTCAACTTCTTCTAACATTGATCTGTTTGCTCTTCTGGCAAAACATGATACTTTCAATATTCTTCTTCAACACCATAACTCAAATGCATCAGTTCTTCTGTGGTCTTCCTTATTCAGTGTCCATTTTCACATGCACATGAGGCTGTTGAAAATACCGTGGCTTGGGTCAGGTGCACCTTAGTCCTCAAACTGCCATCTTTAAGGAGGTCTTGTGCAGCAGATTTGCCTACTGCAATACGTCATTTGATTTCTTGACTGCTGCTTCCATGATCATTGATGGTGGATCCAAGCAAAATGAAGTCTTTGACAACTTCAATCTTTTCTCCATTTGGCATGACGTTATTCATTGATCCAGTTGTGAGAATTTTTGTTTTCCAGCAAGCAAGTTTGTGTCATCTGCATTTCGAAGGTTGTTAATGAGTCTTTCTCCAACCCGGATGCCCCATTCTTTCATATAATCCAGTTTCTCAGATTATTTGCTTAGCACACTAGACTGGGAACCTCAAGGTAAGAGATTCTAATCTACCAGTGACTCCTTGGAAACCCTATACAGGGTCGCTGTGAGTTGGAACCAACTCAACAGCACAAAACAACAACATACAGAATGAGTAAGTATGGTGAAAGCATACAATCCTGGCACACATCTTTCCTTGTTCTGTTCCAACAACTGCCTCTTGGTCCTTAGGCAAATGCTGCCCTACCTCTCGTGTGACTGATTGCTCAGAGGAGCTGGTACTTCCTTGGTGTTACAATTACCTTATAGGCCTGCCTAGCATTGGGCTGAAAGTGGCCTTTTTGACAGTGACAATTTCTGGGGAAGGTCTCCGTTACAGACCCTGAGAACGCTACCTGAGAAGTAGGCACCCTCTGTTGGCAGCCTAGTCCCACCGATGGCTAGTTTGCAGGGTCTGCCCCCAGGGCAGGCTCTGCACAGTTCCGGTGGGGAACAGGTCTTGACAGAGAACTTGAACTCTATAGAAAGTCAGACTTGCCCAGAGGGGCTCAGTCATGACCTTGGCCAACCTCCAGGGACCACCTCTGACCTTCCTCCACCAGCAACCAAGTCACCCTCTCCCAGCCTCACTCCACCTTGTCCACCAGGCCTGTGTTGATGGCCCCTATGTCCTAGTCAGACCCCCTACTAGGTTTCTGAGTCTCCTACCCCAACACTATGACCCTGTGTGACTGCCACATTGTGCCCACTTCCTTGCTTCCTTCCCTGTGGGATTGTGGGCCTGACTGCTTCCTAGGATCCATTGCTCCCTGCTGGGTGATCTTGGGCAAGGGCCTCAGCCTTCCTAAGCCTCGGTTTCCTCATCTTCTCAATGGGGAGAATGAGAAGAGGATTTGGGGATTAAACAAGCTGATGCCTGATGCACATAAGCACCTGGTCGGCTGATGTTGTTATTTTATTATTCATCCTGCCTACCCCCTGCATCAGCATGAGGTCTGCTGATTAAATGAATGGACCAAGGTGTACAGGTCTGTCTTGGAGGAGGAGGAAGTTGGCTTCTGCTTGGGGTGGGGGTGTCGCAAGAGTGCGGGGTGGTGAGTCAGGGTGGATTCAGCATGCAAGGTGACCCTGAGATCTCGGAGGGTAGGCTCTGCTGAGGGAACACTGCCCCCTCACAGATCCCCCAGAGCCCGTGGGAGGGGTCCTTGAGGCCCGCAGGGGGGACCTCCAGAGTATTGCTGCCCCAGGAAGGGTGGATAGGAAAGGGTCCCTGGTCACAGACCCTAGCCTTTCTCTGCCAGCCCCCCAGGGCATCTGAGGCTGGCCAGGCCTTCAACCTGCTCAAGCCCTGGCCCAAGGTCACAACAGGAAGGTGGTTCTCCACCTTCTGGGAAGATGCTGCTGGGATACCACGAGGCCACGAGGCCTCCGCCTGACTCAGCCTTCCAGGAAGTGGGCTAACGGGATTCCTGGGTCCCGGGCTCCCTAAGTCACAGTGGGAGGGGGACCCAGAGGCAGAAGCCGTTACTGTGCCCTCTGGCACCCCTCAATAGCCCCATGGCCCGAAGGCCCTGGAGCCCCCAACACCTGAAGGCCAGATTTTAGCTACCTCAGACCCAGGCACCTGGCTCTGAGCCCTTCCCCACTTGGGCCATCTTTCACACATGAGGACCCTTTTCTGCCTCCTTTCCCAGACATCAGTGTCAAGTTCACAGTCCAGGCCCCAGGGCAAGGGTCTCACCAGAGACTCCAGGCCTTAACGGCTCATTTCCTCCCTGAAGTCCCACCCCCTTCCCCTCCCGTGACCTACAGCCCTGGGTGGCTGGGACTGAGCCACTGCGGGGACTGGTCCGACCACATTCCGCTTCTCAGGATAAAACCTGGCGGGGCCTTGGGGCAGAGTGCTCATTTGACCGCCTGCCACCCGACTCACCTGCACAGCCCTTGGGTCCCTGGAGACCACTGCCTGGCCGTGCCCCACCTGCCTGCCATGGTGGTTTTTAGATGCCCCCCAGCCTGGGGTGGGGGCGGCCCCTGGATCTTAGCTCTCCTGCTGTTTCTGTCCTCCGCAGGTGAGTTGTGGACCTGCTGTCTGTCCCAGGGTCCCTCCTCTCTCATCCCTTTTCCTTTCCTTCTCTCTCTGCTCGCCTTTGGCTTTGTGCCTCAGTTTCCCCTCCAGGTCAGCACCTGAGGCATTGCCCAGCACACAATGAGCGCTAAGAATGTGCCGCGTGCTCTCTTATTCCATATCATCCTGGCATCATCACCTTCCCCCCTCTGTCCTCTCCTTGCATCTTGGGCTGGTGGCACACTTTGTCCCGTGGCAGGTGGGTAAAGGCGGAGGAGGAAGGCAGCAACATCTGAGCCTTGGACCTGAAGGGGGCAATGTGTGTGTGTGTGTGTGTGTGTGTTTCTGAGGGACACAGTCTGTGTGATTGTGTGAAATACAAATACACAGAGAGAGAGACACTGTGTGTATGTAGATACTTGAGCCAGAGACTCAGCTCTGGGGAAACAAGACCAAGGGCTCAAATATGTATTTCCTGAGCCTCCTCCGCTCTCGCTGGGCCCCTCAGTAAGAGGCACTCCAGGCCTGGCCCTGCCCTGCCAGGTGGGATGGAGCCTGGCATGGACAGGAAGCAGGTAGGAGGTGAGGGTAAGGCCGCAGCTGCAGAAGAAAACTTGAGGCACCAGGAAATGCCCGCCCTGGGAGGCCACCTGGATGGCCCCTCGCTGCCACCCGGCACAGTCTCCCCTCCCACCGGCCTGACCCTTTCCATCTCTTGTCCTCAGCCATCCTGGATGCCGCCAAGATGCCTGGTGAGTACCTGCTGGCTGCCTAAGGGGACCTTTAGACCAAGAGGGAGAAAAGGTCCGAGAGGAGGGGCCTTGTCTATGTGTCTGTGTTTGTGGAGAAGGGGAGAACGGGGCGAAGAAGGAAGGACAGGAAGAAAGATCCAGAAAGTAGAAGAAAGCCTGGGCGTGGGTCAGAGAGGGCCAGAGGAGGCAGAGGGACCCAGGAGACCAGCAGCGGTGGAGGGGAGCCCCGCTAAGGTCTTTGGAAGGAATAGAGAAGGAAGAGGTCAGTCCAGGCAGGAAGGCAGAGGGAACGACGGCCAATGAGGACTTAGGTAAAAAGGCCTGACTGCTCCTCAGGCCTGAGAGTGTGAGGTAGGACCGGACAGAGGTGTCCAGGGACAATACAGCCTTGCTTCCCTCACCAGTGCCCCCAGCCTGTGGGAAACCGCGGCAACTGAACCGGATTGTGGGCGGTGAGGACAGCGCGGACGCCGAGTGGCCGTGGGTTGTGAGTGTGCAAAAGAACCACAGCCACCACTGTGCGGGCTCGCTGCTCACCAACCGCTGGGTGGTCACTGCTGCCCACTGCTTCAAGGGGTATGTGAGCCCATCCCTGCCACTCTGAAGTCCTGGTGGAGGCCCCACTGCTGCTGCCCACCCCCCTCCCGCCCCCGCCCAGCCAGCCCAGCCGACCCTCTTACCTCTTTCCGCAGCCACCTGAACAAGCTGTCTGAGTTCTCTGTGCTGCTGGGGGTCTGGCAGCTGGGCAACCCTGGCCTTCGTTCCCAGAAGGTGGGGATCGCCTGGGTGCAGCCTCACCCTGTGTATTCCTGGAAGGAAGGTACCCGAGCCGATATCGCTCTGGTACGCCTCGAACACTCCATCCAGTTCTCCGAGCGGATCCTGCCCATCTGCCTCCCTGATTACTCAGTCCATCTGCCTCCCAACACGAACTGCTGGATCGCAGGCTGGGGCAGTGTCCATGAAGGAGGTACCGCTTCTTCCCCGCAAAGTGGCTGGAGATGGATAGGGGCGGGCAGAGAAAACGTACTGAGCGAGACCCGGATGTTGATCTAGAGCTATGGAATCCCAGAAACCTGGGCGGACTATTTTAGGTCATTTCAATTTAAGAGTTCATAACTGCAGCCAGGTAAATCCAAACTATTGACAGATACAAGAATGGCTGAAAGGAAGGCAGGAATCGGGGCGGGCCTAAGAAAACAGCCCCAAGATTCCAAAATAGGAACAGGCGCCCCTGGTGGCAACAGGCCACAATTGCAGGCAAAATTTCCTAGGCGGAAATGCTATCTCCGTAACCATTAAGTACTTCCAAACCAAGTCTAGGGTGTTTGAAAGGCATCATTGAAAACCTGAGCAGGCCAAATAAAGCAGCAGGCAAAGAAGGAGAAAGAGACAGCGACTGAGACAAGAAAAAGAAACATACCAGGGGCCTCTCAAAACTTCCTGGAAAAATTCCATTTTGCACAAACTTTTTGAAGCCTCTCCCCACCTTGTACCAGTAGAAACTAGGAGATGAAGGAGATGACAGTGGACGACACATTCCTAGGAAGGGAAACTAGTAAGGAGATAGGGGAAGACAAATGTGGGACTTTAGCGGGATTCCAGAAGCGTTCAGAGAAATGACTCACCAGGCTGGGTGTCTGGGAATCTTACAGGCTGAGGTTCCAGCTTCCCCAGAGCCTTCCTGAGGTTTTCTGTGGGAGCTGGGATTCCAGACTGGGAAGAGTGTATGGACCAGTCATAGGCAGGGTGTGGAAGCTCTTCCAGTCCAGGTTCATTCACACTCAGTGGACACTATTGTTAAGTGCCGTTGCGTCGAGTTGGTTCCGACTTATAGAGACCCTGTATGGGATTTTCAAGGATCAACTGGTCCATTTGAATTGGCAATCTTATGTTTCAAACTGGCCTTGCCGTACCGTAAAGTGCTTATCTTACAGCGCCCACCACTACCGAATACTTATTCTCTAGTAGCTCCCAAAGGAGCTCTGGTAGCGTAGTGGTTACGAATCGGGCTGCGAACCACAAGGTCAGCAGTTCGAAACTACCAGCTGTTCCGCGGACAAAAGATGAGGCTTTCTCCTCCCGTAAAGATTTACAGCCTTGGAAACCCTGTACAGGGTCACTATGAGTCGGAACCGACTCCGTGACACACAACAACAACAAGTAGGCCCCAAGCTGGAAAAAGGTGCATCTGAGATGGGGAAAGAGCATGTTCTGGGCATCAGTGAGCTTGTTAAAGATGCAGATTCCCAGGCGCTATGCTTCTGAGTTCTAATTCAGCGGGTCCAGAGCCCAAAGCCCTGGAATTCAGATTAGGGTCAGCCCCAGGCTTAGACTTGATTAGCTCCTGGTGAGAGGAAGGCTCTGGAAGAGGCGACCAGGAAGCTCCAAGTCTGATCTTTTCCTTGCTCTCAGTGCCCCTGGCCCACCCTCAGACCCTGCAGAAGCTGAAGGTTCCCATCATTGACTCGGAAATCTGCAGCCGCCTGTACTGGAGGGGGGCTGGGCAGGAAGCCATCACCGAGGACATGGTGTGTGCTGGCTACCTGGAAGGAGAGCGCGATGCCTGCCTGGTGAGCCCCTCCCCTCTCCCCCCTCCACACTGGGCTTCTGCTAGAATACTGGAATATGCTAGACCTATTCTTCCACACCCCGCCCCCCAACAGTACCACACCTCAGCCTGACCTGAGGTGTTCACCCCTCAGGCATCTCATATGGCAGGCCCTGGGATACAGCCAGGGACAAAGCAGATCCCAATCCTCATGAGGGGCTCTCTAAACCTGACCCCCAGCTCCAGCTCTGGCATTTGCAAGCTGAGGCAAGGCTTTCTTTCTTCTTGAGCCCCTCAGGGCTGTGAGGAAAGAGCTAAAAAACCGAAAACCCAAAAAACCAAACAGCTGCACTCATGTGTATCAGAATAGAACTGCACTCTAGAGTTTTCAGTGGTTGATTGTTCAGCAGTAGATCACCAGGTCTTTCTTCCGGGGCACCGCTTCGTGGACTTGAACCTCTAGCCCAGGGGCTTTTGTCAGGGGGAGGGAATGCAAGATGCTTTCACAGTGCGCGTGTCCTTCCTTGAACTCCTGTTCTGTTTTCAAGGAAAAATGCGTTCTCCTAAAGCAACCTCTGCTCCCCTTCTCTCTATGTGGGCTCCATATATTCCCCATCTCCTGCAGGGCGACTCCGGGGGTCCCCTGATGTGTCAAGTGGATGGGTCCTGGCTGCTGGCTGGCATCATCAGCTGGGGCGAGGGCTGTGCGGAGCGCAACCGTCCGGGCGTTTACATCAGTCTCACGGCCCACCGCTCCTGGATCCAGCGGATCGTGCAAGGGGTGCAGCTCCACGGCCACGCGAAGGACAGTGGGGACTGGAGAGCTCTGCGGGGGACCTCCTAGGGCCAGCTGTGGACGACAGGCTTTGGGGCCTGGGGAGACCAGGGCTCTAAGTGTCTCCTCCATTGTAAATAAGCCATCTACCTCTGAGGGGCGTCCGTGTACCTGCGCAGGGATCACTTCCTGCTGGAAGGTGGCCCCGCCCAATGGCTTGGGCTCCTCCTCGGGGCAGGGAAGCGAGTTTGTGTATAGTATACAAAAGTTAATGATTTTTACAGTTATTTGTAATCTCTCCCACCTATTTTATTTATTCCTCCAGTTTCAATAAATTATTTATTCCGCAGTCCCTGTGTTTCCTCTCTTGTATAGGGATATTGGGAAGTGGAGGTTCAGTTGGGGTTAAATGGAGGGAGGTGGCTCAGAGGTTGGATGGCGGCCTGGCTAGGGCCTCAGGTGTCCTGTGGGGCTGAAGCAGACCCCTGCAATGTCGTGTCTTCCCACTCCTCCAACTTGATTCTGACTCAGCGGTTCTATTGGGCAGGGTTTCCAAGGCTATAAGTCTCCTGGGGCAGATGGCTGCAGCTTTCAGTTCGAAGCCAAGCGTGTAGACTACTGCGCCACCAGGGCTCCCTCCCCTCCCACTAGGAGGCTTCAGCCACAGGTCTGTCCACATGAGGAGGGTGAGGCTGGCTGGGAGAAACCCATCCCATATGAGAGTAGGGTGTCACCGTCACCCCCTCAACTAGAGCCAGCTTCCCCCTTTCCTCCCTGCACCTGCGCGCTCTGTGCCCTGCTGTGCAGGGAGTATCGCCTGAACAAGTCAGTAGCTACTGGCTCTGGGGGAGTTGGCAGCTGAGCTAGGGGTGGCCCCAGGAACTCTCTCCCCATTTTAATCTCATCACCACCCCAGTAGCTGGTTCCTCTCCTGATTCATTGCTGACTATAAATTCCTCCCCACCAAGGAAGGAGCAAAGCAATGAGACAGCAAGTCTTTAGGCTCTCTGCATCCGAGGCTGACTCACCTGGCCTGCCCCACGGAGGAATAAGGGACATTGTGCCAGGCCACAGTGGCTCTGGGCTCCTGAATCTGCCTGTGTCCCCTCTTTCCCAGAATCCAGGGGGAGTCTGCCAGCCCACCCTGATGGGGGCTGTGGCAGCATAAGCTCCCCAGAGGCCCTTTCCAGCTCCCCCTGGGCAAACTGGCATTCTGCTGCGGTGGAACCAGTCTAAGGAGTGAGTGGTGACTCAGGTGGGCCAGGTGCCAGCCTGCCCAGGTGTGCAGTCTGGTCCCTCGGTCCTCCCGTCCATCTGTGACCTAGTTACCTGCTGTCCCCTTGCCTTCCTTTCTTGTCTCAGTCCTGTCCCCCCAGGCTCTTATTTATTGCCTAGGTGAGAAAGATGAGGCTTCCTACTCCCGTAAAGATTTACACCCTCGGAAACCCTGTACAGGGTCGCTATGGGTCGGAACCGACTCGACGGCACTTAACAACAACAACAACCAAACAAGAAGAGTTTCTTCTTCTTTTTTTTCTTTTTTTCCCTCCCTATATTTTATTAATTTTTGTAGTTGAGAATATGCACAGCAAAATTTACATCATTTAAACTCTGTCTACGTGTACAACTTGGTGACATTGTTTACATTCTTCAAGTTGGGCAAATGCTCTCACGAGACTTTCTGGAGCTGTTCTTCCTTCATTTACAGAAACTCACTGCCCTCTAAGGTTCCTAGCTAATCTGCGTTCCTGTCGTCAATTTAACCCTTCACAGCCCTTAGAAGAGCAGAATGCTCAAGGCAGGACTTTGTTGGGAAGGGCCGTAGAGTCAATTCTGACTCGTGTGCAACCCTGTATAGGATTTCTGAGGAGTGGCTGATGGGTTTGAGTCCCAAACTTTGTGGTGAGCAGTCCAGTGCTTATCCTACAGCATCGTACCAGGCCTCTGTAAACTGTTCTTTGGTTTTATTTCAGGTAATCATTTTTTGGGTAAAGATTATCTCAGGCAATAGCCTCAGGGATTTCTCCACCCTCCATGACTCTCGAGAGTCTAGCGTTCATGAAAGTTTTAAAATTCTGGTCTGTATTTCCGCCCTGTTCATCAGGATTCTTCTAATGGAATCTTTGATCACAATGTTTAGTGATTTCAGAAAACCTCACTTTCTCAATAACACAAATGTAACTAAATATATTTCCAAGTCTTAAGTCACTGTACAGAAGTCCAAAGAGAGAAAATTTTCACAAAAAATCTACCTGTCGTGGTGGGCTGGCAACGTCTTGCGTATGGGGTCCCCAGCCGATCTCCTCCCTCCCTGCCTTCCTCGGATGGTGGCTGTTTATGCTGGA
>NW_006408775.1:2302811-2317603 GCF_000296735.1 Chrysochloris asiatica
AATAAATAAATAAATAAAAATCTACCTGTCTGCACAGCAATATGGTGCCGACTCCCTACCTTCCCTTTGATTCAGTTATGCAAATCCCTGCCCCAACCAGCACGTATTCTAAGTGTCACAAAAGCATACCAACAAACCCAGATGCAGAAAATGTAATACCTGTGGTTATGAAAGGGTCAAACCAATACATCTTTCTTCTCTTACTCTTCTGGGGGTCAGGAGTCCCACAAGCTGTCTCCCCCTCTTCTGCCTCCGGATGTATCCTCTGAAAACAGTACCTCTAGCAACCCCAGACGCAACACATCGTTATTGCGCTAGGCTTCATTCGACTTCACAGATGCCGCTTGTTTGGGTCCATTTTTCCGACTTCACGTGCTAGCACCTCTTTGTGTCTCACGGTCCCATTTGGTGATTCTCATAATGTTTCAAACATTTTAATCTTACTACTCCTAATGTGGCACTGTGGGTTAATGCGCCAGACTGCAAAGCCGTTTGAACTGCAAGGTTGGCGGTTCAAGCTCACCAGCTGCTCTTCAGAAACCCTATACAGGTTTGCTGTGGGTCAGAAACGACTTGACGACACTTAACAACAACACAACTGCACAGTTAGCTTAGACTATGGTCTAGTGTCAACATCACTTCTGTGTGTACTGTTGTTGTATACCACTGAGTCGGTTCTGACTCACAGTGACCCCGTGCACACTGCCCGGTCGTGGGCATCCTCACAACTGTCTAAGCTCACTGCTGCGGTCACTGTGTCAATTCGTCTTGTTGGGGGGGGGGTCTCCCTGTTTCTCACTGATACCCCACTCTACTAACCATGATACCCTTCTCCAGCAACTGGTCCCTCCTGACAATATGTTGTTGTTGTTAAATGCTGTTGAGTCGGTTCCGACTCATAGCGACCCTGTATAGGGTTTTCGAGGAGTGGTTCAAAGTGACCTTGCAGTCCAGCGCATTACCCTGTGGCGCCTGACAATCTGTGCACTGGGAAACCAAAACTTTCACATGACTCACTTCATTGTGATCTTCCATGTATTGTGGTGGTCTGCACCAGAACTAGCAGTATCTCCAGAGCAGGCCTGTGCTGCCTCAGTTTCAGTTGCTGAATGGGCTCTCCCAGCTGGCGATGGATGGACTACCCTGTCAGTTCCCACTCATAAAGAACTTGTATAGGGTTTCCAAGGAGCGGCTAGTGGATTTGAACTGCTGGCCTTTGGGTTAGCAGTTCAGGGCTTATCCTATAGCACCACGCCTGATACTTCCCTAATAGACTCCATAATCATGATTATAGATAGCCCTCGCTTTTGGAAAGTTCACTTCCTGCAGCCTTACTTTTACAAAAGATCTACATTAGTACCTGTTTTTGCTAACTGAAAGAAATCTAAAGAGGATTTTTGTTTTCAGAAACAAAGTTGAAGAGTGAACCAACCGCTCAGCATTCGTTTTGCAGTGAATGGTAAAGAGGCAGCTCACACTCCCAGCTAGGAGAGTGCTGCCCTCAGCGTCTCAGCCTCCAGCCACCAGAGCTTTGACATCTGTGAATATTGTGTGTTTTGTGATTTTAGGATTGAAGTTTTCATGTGCTATTTGGTGGACTCCTTTGTTTTGAGTTTGGGAAGGCTCAAAACTTTTTCCATGGTTAATTGTAATTGCTTCTTTGCTTGATGCCATTTTGACATGTCAAGGTTTCATAGGAATGCTCTGCTTTAGGATAGCAGGGGAAACCTGCATTCTCTGGGTTCTCTGTCGTCATTGCACTGAATGATGGAACCCAGCAAGGGATTGCAATGCTGGGAGAGGACAGAAGGGTCAGAATTGGGAGGAAGTTTGGAGAGAGGAAGTCTGACTCTGCCTCAGAGGATTCAGCCTTGATTGTTGGTCTTCATCCTCTTTTCTTCTTGTGAAGTTAGAGGAGGTCAGGACGACCCACCACCCCTCCCCCCCTTACTTTTAATATGTCATCAGTTTGCAGGACAATGTTGACACATCTGTTCTGTTTTGCTAATTAATTGGTCAAGCACCCATGTTCCCTCATGAGCTTAGACTCTCCACTTCACCCATGAATTAGTCGAGAATCTTAGCGGTTTATTCAGCTCACAGACAGTGAAGTCCCTGGGTGGGTCAAATAGTTAGTATTTGGCTGGTAACCAAAAGATTGGAGGTTCGAATCCACGCAGAAAGAAGGCCTGGTGATTTCTTGCTGAAAAATCAGTCGTTGGAACTCCTGTGGAGCACAGTTCTCCTCGGGCACACTTGGGGTCGTTGTGAGTCAGAAGCAACAAGACAGCAGCTGGTTTTGAGTGGACCTCAGTTAGAACCATCCCAATTTATCAGACAAATTCTAGTACTTGCATACATACCTCACTAAACTCTACCTTCATGACAAGCGCCTATTGAATTTAACTAGGACTCTAGGTGTGGCACCTGTAGGCTAAGTCCTGAACTGCAAACCACAAGGTCGGCAGTTCAAACACAATAGCTGCTCCTTGGATACCCTATACAGTGTTGCTATGAGTCAGAACCAACACGACAGCACTTAACAACATCCATTTAGGCTTTATTTGTCCTGTGGACTGTAGGAAATACAGGTGTGTTGTGATTGCTTACCTCCAGTCAGTGTGTCATGATGTGTAGTCAAGAGATACAGGGGTTAAACCACATACAAGGAAGTATATAGAGGAAATCTCACTGTGGACCCCAGCAAAGCTTCAAGGGGGTGGGCTTCTTTTTGAGTTACTCCTTGACTCCTTGGCCCTATGCAAATGCATCTCATTACTCAGATTTGCATATTAAAGGGTCTTGATAAGGTTAACTCAGGCTTGACCCATGCAATCACAAAAGTCCCATCACACACACCTTTTCCCCAGCATCATGGTGCTTACCAGTCTAATGTTGGCACAACACAGACAGCCGGGTCATGTCAGTACACTCCCAGTAAAGAAACAGCCTCTCCCTGCCACCTGCCTCTCCCTGTGAACCTGGACGAGGCTGTGCCCTCGCTTCCTCACTCCCAGGCAGCCTGATCAGCACGACCTTCATTTCTATTTCACTGTAACTGGCGACCCAGCAACTGCCTGTTTTCACTCTGAAATTTTGAGACTTTTTAGGAACTTTTCACTTTAATTTTTTTAGTTGTTGTTGTTAGGTGCTATCGAGGGAGTTTGTTTCATCCTTTATAGGGTTTTCGAGGCTGTAAGGCTTTAAGGAGTGGCTGGAGGACTTGAACCACCAATCTTGTGGTTCACAGTCCAGTGTTTATCTTACAGAGCCACGGTGCTTTTTAACTCTATGTCTAACCTTTTAGTACTTATCTCTCAAAGATGAGCCATGGTATGATGCTGTAGGACAAGCACTGGACTAGTAACCATAAGATCAGCAGTTCAAACCAACCAGCCTCTCTTGGAAACCCTATACAGGTATTGCTATGAGTTGGAACTGACTTGATAGCATTTAAGAACAACATCTCTAAAAGAAAGGGACATTAAAAAATGCACGATCACTAAATAAAAAGAAGAGTAATTCATCAATGGTAACAAACATAAACAATTTTGTGTGTATATAATATGCACACACCCATAGGAGGCATAGGAAGCTAACACAAGAGGGGATTGCATACTTTGCAATAACTGTATAGCACAGACATTATTTGCAGAAAAGGGTAATTTGTATTCACACTTCCCAGATAGTTGAATAACGTTTTACAGAGTGCTTGTCTGAATCAGGATTTAAACTGTTAAAAGATAATGCTTCCTAAAAGGTTAAATAATACTTTGTGCAAATATAAAAAGTTGAGGAAACCAGTAAGATGTTAGAACAGGTCCAAAGGGAGAGTCCAAAAGGAGACACACATGTTGTGGTTGTATGTCACCTGGCTTGCTTTGACTCATGGGGCCCCATGAGACAAAGCAGAGAGGTCCCATAGGCTCCTAGACTGTAATCTTTCTGGGAGCAGATTGGCAGGTCCTTTTTCACACGGCATGGCTAGGGGTTTTGAACCACCAATGCCGTGCCCAGCTTCAGCTATTCTCCACGTCTGGTGCGGAGAGATTAAACCAAGGAGTGGTGACGGGAGATTAGAAAGAAAAGGAAGACACAGGCACAAATGAATTAAGTAAAGTTGGGACCAGGTGGGGTGCAGCATTCTGATGGAGATACTGTGACCCAGACCAAGTACAGCAAGTTTATTTTATACACACATCAAAAGGAGGCACTTGGGGCAGGGAAAAGAATGCAGAAACATCTGGTGTTGTTTGTGCATGCAGTAAGTGGTAGTTTATCAGAAAAATGTAACTTGTGGTAGCTAGCCGAAACAGAGATTAGAGCAGCTAGATGTTTGTGCAGACTGAGTTGAAGGTCATGGCTGTGTACAAGGACATGCTTTGCAAGTTCCCTATTCCTAGGGCCTGCTTTGCAGACTCCAGGGGCAGCCTGACTTGGGTGCAGTCTGAGTTTCTGGACCACGACTGTTCAGTTGCAATCCTTCAGTTAAACGACCCCAAGTCAGAGACCTTTGACTCAGCTGTTCCCAACAACCTATCTTTCAATGAGCACATAACCCTTAAGCTACCAGGCTTCCGCAAAGGAAGATCCAAAAAGGAAACACATATATGTTGTTATGGTTTCTACTCATAGAGTCTCTGAGCAGTGGCTGGTGGATTTGAACTACCAACCTTGCAGTTAGCAGTCCAGTGCTTATCCTATAGCACCACACCAGGACTCTAGACATATGTGTAGGTATCAGTACTACTGGCTTGTGAAAATCACCCAGAGGTACTTGTGGAGTTGAAACTCAGAGCTCCGAGGCAAAGGCAGTGCTCAGCTGATGCTGGTGTGTTCAGACTTGGAGGAGGACCCGAGAGGCGTGGGGCCCAGGGTCACCGAACAGGGGTGCAAAGAAGGGTCACTGAGTGGCCGGCGCTGGTGTCTCTGAGCTAGAGCATGGTAAAGCTGTGTCTTACTTCTGCTTGTGTAGAAATACAAGTGGATGACTTCAATGAACAGAAGTTTATTCTCTCGTAGTTTAGGAGACTGGAAGTCCGAATTCAGAGGCTCCGACCCTGGGGGAAGGGCCTCGTCTCCCTCAGTGCCTGTAGGCACAGTGTGTTTTTTGAGATCTCCATGAGTCTTGTCCTGGATCTAGAAGCTCCACACTGCAGGGACCCCAGGTTCACACAGCGCACTCCCCTTCTGGCTCTTCTTTCATGGTATTTCCTCTGTTCAGTTCTCTCTCTTTTAATCTTTGTAAGATGAATGCTACTGCAGACCCTTCTATTGAAGGCTTGTGGTGGGCCGAAGGGTATTGCAGCCCACATCCAGTCACATCATGGAGAATCATCACATAACTGCCAAGCCAGTGAGCATCATGACCCAGTCAAGTGGACACATATTTGTGGGGGGACATGATTCAATCTATGACAAACTTGTCCTCCAGGTGTTGGAAACATTGCAAACTAGATCGAGCTATAGCTCTGGGAAGGAAACGGAAGGAAGCCACTGAAAACCTACGGAGCACAGTTCTACTTTGCTACACCTGGGGTTGTCATGAGTTGGAAGTGACTTGACAGCAACTAGTTATGGAGTAAGAACGTCACTACCTGGGTGACCTGACAGCAACAGCAGGCAGACAGAAGCCGATGCGAACTTAATGGAAGTCAGTGCGGAACCACCATGAAACAGGAAGGAGTGATGCCCTTCTTCCCCCCCGCCCGCAGCTTTATAGTCTCCCTCTAGCGCCTCCTATTGGCAGAGGCAGCTGACTGAACGGCAAGCTCTCATCACAAGACCAAGTGTAGGAGGTTGGTTTTGAAGCTGAGAAACAGCAAATGGCTCCATTTTAACTCCAGAATCCAAGCTCTTCCTGCTTTATCTTAGGTCAAAAGCAAATAACAAGAAAGATAGACTTTTTTTGGTAAGATATCATCAAAGATACTAGAAGTAACCAAAGAATACAAGGAACAAAATTAAGGAGTATGAGAGAATAGAAAGAAGATACCAAAAGGGACCGCAATGAGAGCAGACAGACCGGCTATGGCGTCTCCTTTAGTCTCCTTGGGGAAAGCACCAATGGTGTTCTTGCAGCCTTGGGCACTTGGAACACATTTCCGGAGCCTCCCTTGCTTCTGTCCCTAGAGTGGGGTCCAAAGTTTCACAGCAGCAGGAGGAAATGATACCTGGGAAAAGAATTAGGTATTTCTGAATTGATAACTTCCTGGTCTAGGGCAAAGTCTTTGTGTGTTTTTCTCATCACAATGGGCAGGTCTAACCTGAAGTAGGGGTGACCAGGGCAGAGGTTCCCTGAGAGGAGGATATCACAACCCCTGTGTGGGATGGGGAGGAGCGGGTGACGCAGCCCTTAGTAGTGAGTAGAAACCCCAGCATCTCCCCAGAAAAAATGAGCGGAGGACTGCGGGTTTTCCTCCCTCCCTGCAGAAAGAGCAGACCGCCATAGCTCAGCCT
Source organism: Chrysochloris asiatica (assembly GCF_000296735.1). Lineage (NCBI taxonomy): Eukaryota > Metazoa > Chordata > Mammalia > Afrosoricida > Chrysochloridae > Chrysochloris > Chrysochloris asiatica. Next base: position 2,309,271 of record NW_006408775.1, read on the forward strand.
AGTGGGTGGATTTGAGCCCTGGCTCCTTGGAGGGACTGGTCTGAGATGGGATCTGGGGCCCCTTGTGAACCACATGCAAGATAAAAGCCATGTTCTACAGGCAAAGAGGACTCCAGAGGATTGTCATGGGGTCTCTGAGTCAGAACTGGCTCCACAGCATTTAACAACAATGACCTGCTAACTAGGGTTGATGTCACCCAGTGTGGTCACTCATGACGTCATATTCCCCTCCCCCACCCGGGACCGCCTCCCATACCAGGCCATACAGAATCCTTGTTGTTGTTAGATGCTGTCGAGTTGGTTCCCACTCATAGTGGCCCTCTGCCCAACAGAAGGAAACACTGCCCGGTCCTGCTCCAGCCTCACAATTCTTCCGTTTGAGCCCATAACTGTGTTATTCCATCTCACTGGGGATCTTCCTGTGTTTTTGCGGACTCTCCACTTGACCGAGTATGATGTCCTTCCCTAAGGACTGGTCTTGCCGTCATAACTTCAGTAATGTTTACTATCAAAGTTAATCAGACAATGTTGTTGTTGTTAGATGCTATCAGGTTAATTCTGGCTCATAATGACCCTATGCACAACAGAACGAAACACTGCCAGGTCCTGGGCCAACCTCACAATTGTTGCTATACTTGAGTCCATTGATGCTGCCACTTTGCCAATCCATCTCCTCTTTTTCGCTGACCCTCCACTTTACCAAGCATGACGTCCCTCCTGATAATATGTCTGAAGTATGAGACATGAAGTCTCCCCATCCTGAATTCTAAGGAGTATTCTGGCTGTACTTCTTCCAACACAGATTTGTTTGTTTTTCTGGCAGAGTCCATGGTACTTTTAATATTCTCCTCCAACACCATGACTCAAATGCATTAATTCTTCTATGGTCTTCCTTATTCACTGTCCAACTTTCACATGCATATGAGGTTATTGAAAATACCATGGCTTGGGTCAGGTGCACTTTAGTCCTCAAGCTGAAATCTTTACTCTTGAACACTTTAAAGAGGTCTTGTGCATCAGATTTGCTTAATGTGATACACCATTTGATTTCTTGACTCCTGCTTCCATGAATGTTGATGGTTGATCTGAGCAAAATGAAGTCTTTGCCAACTTCATTCTTTCCTCCACTTAACTTGATGCTATTTATCCGTCCAGTGGTGAGGATTTTTGTTTTCCATACATTGAGGTGCAACCCATACCGAAGACTGTGGTCTGTGATCTTCATGAGTTAGTATTTTAAATAGCTTAGGTGTGATATTTTTTAGATTGCATGAATGTTAACAACAAAATTGCTTTCTAAGATCTTTCTACACAGAATTACAACGTGTTTGGCTGCATTATTCGTAACTGAGCAGAAATATTTTTTCGACCTCTCTCCTCCTTTAATTACTACTTCTTTCTCAAACACTCATCACCACAATATTGTAGCTAAGGTACCAGAAAATTTGACAAAATCATCGACTACAGAGACATGGGCAGCAACTAGAACATCGTGTGCTTGTAGCTTGTGCAGATGAAACTCCATGATTCGAACCACCATTGTCATCAGGTACAATGGCCGCTCCGACCAGAGCACACGGGAAGACTGAAGAAGCATTGGTGAGGGTCATCTGGCCTTACAGGAAGTCTTTCTGTTGTCTTAACTAACTGTGTTGTTTGGTGGTGTTAAGTACCGATACCAACCCTGCATAGGGGCTGCTGGTGGGTTTGCACCGTTGACCTTGAGGTTCAAACTGACCTTGAGGTTGAGTGCTGCTTATCTTGATGCCACACCAGAACTCCGTAACTAGCTATGGTGGTGGTGGTGTGCTGTGGAGTTAGTTCCGACTCATAGCAACCTTGTATAGGGTTTCTGAGGTTACAAATCTTTACGCGTGCAGAAAGCCTCATCTTTCTCCCACAGAAGGCTGGTAGTTTCGATCTACCCTTGACGTTAGCAGCCCGAGTCGTAACCACTACTCTACCAGAGTTCCTTATAACTATCTATAGGGATGTTTTTATAAATCAGGAAGCACTTCTGCTGAACACTGCGCAAGAGTTTTATAGACTGTCATTTTTAGTGTCACCCCTCTGACAGTGTTGGCCGATGTGGCCACACATCCACACAGACACCCGGAGCGGCTCCTGACGCCACTGCTGCCAACCCCACCCTCGGGCACCATCCCAGGACTCTGACCCTCTAGCAGAGCAGTGTCTGCTGGGAAAGAGGCGTCATGGGGCCCCGGGTGAGCTCCTTCCTGGTCTTCCTGCTGCAGCTACTCAGTGGTGAGGGACACCCCTCCGCTCCTATCCTCTTCCCTCCACTGCCTGTCCCCCCATCTCCACGCTCCTGTGAGGGCCTGGGTCTCTCTAGCTTCTCTTCTATCCTCAGTGTGTCCTGAGGGCTAAGAGTAAGAGGTCCAGCCAGCAGTGTAGAGCGAATGTCAGGGGGAGGCAGGAGGAGGCCGTGGGAAGCTCCTGAGGTCTGCGGTTGGGTGGGTAGGAGATTGGCTTCTACTCTTAACCCCAGGTCTGATGGTGAGGAGTGACTCTAAGGCTGGGATAGAAAGAACCCTGATTCCCTCTCTTCTTATTTCCAGAGGCCCAAGGTGATGTGCTGCCCACAGGTGATCAGTCCTAGCTGAGATTCTAGGGCAGGGGGGTGCAGTGGGAGGGAGGGAGGGGCCCATGTGGAGGGTGTGGATGTGGAGGAAAGTCCCACGGTGTCCCTCGTTTGGCCTCTCTGCAGTGTGTGGCCACTCGGAGGATGTCGGAAGGATTGTGGGTGGCCAGGATGCCCAGGCAGGACAATGGCCGTGGCAGGTCAGCCTGAGTTTGATCCCCCAAGGGCACATATGTGGGGGCTCCCTCATCCACTCACGTTGGGTGCTCACAGCTGCCCACTGCTTGCTCAGGTGAGTGGGGGCAGTCTTCCCCTCCTTGTTTCCACGCCCCCTCCCATAGTATCACCCTCGACAGGCTGGACCTTTGCCCCACCTCCTAGGTCTTCCAACCCTCAGCTCTACTATGTGAAGGTTGGAGGGCTGACCCTCTCCCTTTCGGAACCTAACTCATCCTCCATGTCGGTGACGAGGCTCATTGTCCACCCCTCGTATAATGGACAGCCGATGACCAGTGGAGACATCGCCCTGGTGCAGCTGGATGCCCCCGTACAGCCCTCACAGGCTACCCCTGTCTGTCTCCCAGGACCCCAGGTCCCCTTCCCCAGTGGGACCTTGTGCTGGGTCACAGGCTGGGGCTCCACCCAGGAGAGAGGTAAGGCTGTGTTGATGCCCTCGGCTTGGGGTCAGCTGGACACCCTGCATGGGAGGCTTGTCTGTGCCCAGCTTAGACCATTCCACGCCGAGGCTGCTGCAATGGCCTCCTCTCCCTGTCTGGAAGTTGGGAGGACGTAGTGCCAGGGATTGCCCTGAGTCACATGACCACATGTGTTGGATCTCTGGGTGGTGCAAACAGTTAAGCACTCTATGAGTAACTGAAAGGTTGGCAGTTAAACCCACCCAGTGTGCCTTGAAAGTAAGACCTGGAAATCTGCATCTTACAGGCCACAGCCTGCAGTCCCACAGAACACAATTCTTTCTGCCTCTCAGAACTGGTTTTACTGGTTTAGAGCTGGAGTCCAGGGTTCAGCCCATTGTTGGGCTGAATACACTGAGGCTGGGCAGGATTCTGGGTGTGGGGGAGACCCCTGCCCTGCTTTGTTCTTCAGGGCAACTGCAACCTGCTGGCTATGGGAGGCGGCTGGGCACAGGAGGGGCTGGTGCCTCACAGGTGGGAGGTATGTTTCACCTGCTGGGTGCCACCTGGTGGCGTGAGGTGACCCTCCACAGCCAGTCAGCTGCTCCCTCTCTGCAGTCATGGCGGACACCCTGCAGGAAGTGGCAGTGCCTCTCCTGGACACAGAAAAGTGTGAGCAGCTATACCACCTGCAGGAGGAAGCCAGCTCGGCTAGGCAGCGCTTCATACAGGATGACATGCTCTGTGCAGGCTGGGAAGAGGGAAAGAAGGACTCCTGCCAGGTAAGGGCCGCCCCTGGCACCTCCAACTGTCCCCACATCCCATCCCTGGGGTTCAGAGGACCCTGCAGACACATGTAACCTAGGAGTCCTGCGTCCCTTCCTCCCTCTCCTCAGGGAGACTCAGGGGGTCCGCTGGTCTGTCCTATCAATGACACGTGGATCCAGGCTGGGATCGTGAGCTGGGGATTCGGCTGTGCCAGGCCGAACCGACCCGGTGTCTACACACGCGTGTCCACCTACACTGACTGGATTCACAGAACCCTGAATGAGTCTGCAGCCTTCAATTCTGCACCTATGAGCACCTCCGGGCTCCACAGGACGCTGCTGCTGCTGCTGCTACCTTTGACCTGGTCCTGGTTGGGGACCCTGTGATCCAGCATCATGGAGTCTAGAGCCCTCTTCTGGTGGGACGTGGAATTTCAGAGACTTGATGAAAACGAACCTCACATTGTGTTTGACAGGACAACCTGGAAATGGAGACTGTGGGCCGTGGTGGCCATGAAGCTGGCATGGGCCAGCAGTCCCTCTCTGCCTGCATGGTCCTTCAGGGGACGGCTGGACATGGGCAGACACTGACATGCCATGTAACACAGTTGTATTGGCTTCTGCACATCGTTTGTGTCGACTCATTTTGTCACAGGGCTTATGACCCAAGTACCTGTGCCCAAGTCCCAGAACTGTATGTGGGGCCCAGGAGACCACACAGGTAGGCTAGCCTCAGGCCTGTGTCCTCCTTGCTTTATAGACTATATTGCCTCCATTGGGCGGTGATGGCTCAGTCGTAGGGTTCTTGCCTTTCATGCAGGAGACCTGGGTTTGTGTCCTAGACAGCATTGCCATGATGCTAAGCAGATTTCAGCAGAACTTCCAGACTCAAATGGACTAGGAAGCAAAACCTCACAATGAACGGTGCAGTCTGCCACAGATTGTGAGCACTGGGCAGGACTGGGCAGGGTTTTGTTCTGTTGTGCGTGGGGGTAGCTAAGAGTTAGGGGCGAGTCAGTGATGGCTAACAACAACAACAACAAACTTGTCATCTGCTGCAGAAATTCCAGCATTCGGTGCCCAGGCCATCTCCAAAGGAGGCTCTCCACCTGAGATCAGAAATGGGCAAGTGTACCCCTCTAGTCTAGACCAAGAGCTACTCAAAGTGTGTTCCAGGATTGAAGCTAGCAGCCCATTGTTTGAAACAGGGCAGTAACAATCTAAGAACACAGACTGAAAACAAGCGTTTAGAAAACACTCAGTTTGATGAGTAATTTTAAAACCAACTGTATTGAGGCATAATTTACATTAGTAAGGAACCCAGCTGGTGAAATCGTTAAGAGCTTGGCTTCTAATTGACAGGTTGGTGGTTCAAAACCCTCCCTGCAGTGCCATGTGAGAAAACCCTGGCCATCGGCTTCTCTAAGGATTGTCCTTGTTAAGTGGTTCCTACTCACAGCAACCCTGCACAGGGTTTCCGAGGAGTGGCTGGCGAGCTTGAACTGCCGACCTTGCGGTTCAAGCTGACCTTGTGGTCCACTGCATTAACCCACAGTGCCACACCAGGACTCTTCCCTAAGGATTGTAGCCTAGAAAACCCCATGAGATGAAATCGACCTGTTGGCACACAGCAGTAACAGCATCAATAAATGTTCCTCATCTCAGGGTACATTCTGATGCTTTTTGATACATTTATACATCCACATCCATAGACCCATCACCATAATCAAGTTGTAGGACATTTCAATGATCCCAACATGCTCCTTGAGCCCTTCCCAGTTAAAGCACCTCACCAGCCTCCCAGGCCCTAGGCAATGACTGATCTGTTTTCTGCCCTGAAGATTGTTGTTGTAGTTAGGTGCTGTCGAGTGGTTCCGACCCATAGCTGACCCGAAACACCACCTGGTCCGGCGCCATCCTCACAATGATTATGTTTGAACCCATTGGTGCTGCACGGTGTCCATCCAGCTCATGGTGGGGGGAGGCGCTTGCTCTTTTTCGCTGTCTCTACACCTTGGAGGGACCAGTCGATGGAGAAGGATATTATCTTTGGTAAGGTGGAGGGTCAGAGAAAAAGAGGAAGACTCCCCAACGAGATGGATTGGCCAAATGGCAGCATTGATGGACTCAAGCGTGGCAACAGTAGTGAGGTTGGGCCAGGATTGGGCAGTGTTTCGTTCTGCTGTGCATAAGGTCGCTATGAGTCGATACCAACTCTATGGCACCTAACAACAACAACAACACACCTTACCAAGCATGATGTCCTTCTCCGGGTACTGGTCCTTCCTGATAATATGTCAAAATATAGGAGATGAAGTCATCCTCGCGTCTAAGGAGTACTCTGGCTTACTTCTTCCAAGACAGATTTGTTTATTCTTATGACAGTCCATAGCACTTTCAGTATTTTTCTCCAACACCGTAACTCAAATGCATCAATTCTTCCCAGGTCTTCCTTATTCACTGTCCAGCTTTCACATTCATATGAGGTGATTGAATATAACTTGGCTTGGGTCAGGGGCACGTTAGTCCTCAAACTGACATCTTTTCTCTTTAACACTTTAAAGAGGGCTTTTGCAGCAGATACGTCTAATGCAATGTCTTTTGATTTCTTTTTTAAAACTTTTTGTTGTAAATTGAGTGAAGGTTCACAGAGCAGATCATCAGTTTTACATTCAACAAATCATATACTTTCTTTATTGCAATGATTACAACTCCCTCCATCTACCATCAATTAACAATATTTATCTCTGGTAGCATGGTGGATTGTGCGCTGGGATGCTAACCAAAAGGTCAGTAGTTCAAAACTACCAGCAGCTCTGTGGGAAAAAGATGAGGCTTTCTGCTCCAATGAAGATCGACAGCCTTGGAAACCCTATGCAGGGTGGCTAGTAACAAACTCCAGGACATATAACCAACACCTCTAGGATTGTAGAGTTGTCGATTTCTTTCCTCAGTTCTATTAGAGTTTGATTTCTGTATTTGGAGGTTCTTTCAAGTGATAGATCTTTTTGATGGTTAAGTCCTCTTGCCTCTTGCTCAGTGGGTCAGGTAATCATTATATAATGTCCTTGTCTGTCTTTTATGCTGGTTTTTGTCTTAAAATCTATTTTATCAGAGATTAAAATTAGCACTCTTGATCATTTTTTATTGTGATTAGCTTGGTATATATTTCTTCCATCCTTTGATTTTTTGGTTTATGTCTGTCTTGTGTGTAGGATGTGTCTTTTGTAAACAGCATATCGAAGGATCCTGTATTCTTATCTGTTCAGCTACTCACTGTCTCTTGACTGCTGCATTTAATCCATTTACATTCAGTATAATTGTCGATAGATATGAATTAATTGCTGTTTTTTCCTTTTTTTTGGGTCTGCTGCTGGTTTCTTTGTTCCTTAGAATTCTCTGCACAGAGTTACTTTTGTTTGTGGGTTTGTTTTTCTTTTTTTTTTTTCATCTGTTGTGTTGATATTTACTAAATCTTTCTGATCTCCCTCCTTTTAATTTTGATGCAAAGGTATATTCGTTTTCTTTGCGATTAGCCTGTAATTTATTAATTTTTCCCTGTTTAATAAAGTCTGTTTTATCTTGAAATCGACTTGAATTTCTCACAATTTGGAGGGTCTGTATCTACACTATTTCCTTTTTTTTGCTTTGTAGTTGACTTCATTATAAATTGATATCTCTGGTTCCCTATATGAGATTTGTTTTACTTTAAATACTTCTATATCTGGATTGAATTCTGGGTGGCATTCTCATGTATGTTAATATAAAGTTGTTGTCAGTCCAAAGACCATCCTTTAGTAATTTTTGTAAAATTGGTCTTGCTATTACAAATTCCTTTAATTTCTGTTTGGCTGGAAATGTTCTAATTTTATCATTATGTTTGAGGAATAGCTTTGCAGGGTATACAAAAAATTTTTTTTAACTTTTAATTGTGAATTGAGTGAAAGTTTACAGACAAGATCATCAATTTTACATTCAATAAATTGTGCACTTCGTTTCATCTCAATGAATGAATCCCCTCCATGCAACACTTATCCTGCTCCCTACGGTTCCTACTTCCATTCCACCCAACTTCCCATCCCTTATTAACTTGGTCCTTAGGGAAATGTTGTCCTTTTGATTTGTTTTTTTTTCTTAAATGTTTTATTGTGAATTATGTAATAGTTTACATGGGAGAACATTAGTTTTACATTCGTTCTGTCGTATATAGTCTCATTGCCATGCTTACAATCCCCTCCATGTAATCCTTCCCCCGTATCCCTCAGGTCTTCAGCCCACAGTCGCTCTCCCTCTCTGGATCTAAAGTCTCCAGCTGCTCCATCGCTCCAC
>NW_006408775.1:2318709-2327575 GCF_000296735.1 Chrysochloris asiatica
TAAAAATTTAATAATAATAAAAATGCTGCTCTGTCTGGCACTTTCTAACGTGACCCCTTCCAAAGCAGTTGGTAGAGGTAACTGGGCACCACCTAATTCTGCTCTCAGAGCCATGCCAAATGATGTTCACATGTTTCATTAGTCTGTTTCACTAATTGATTCCAAGCCTTTACAATGATCCTTTCTTCTTTGTTCTGCACATGGAGAGACCAATAGTTGTACCTTAGGCGGTAGCTCCTGAACTTTTAAGGTCCCAGATACTACTCAGCACGGCAGGATGGAGCACATTGTCTTTGTGGACTATGTCATGCAGTTGACCATGGTGTTCCTCAGACTGTGGTTCTGAGCTCCGAGGCCCAGCAATTCATTGCCTTAAGATGTTTAACAATATCTAAGAAGGTTTTTTTGTTTTGTTTTTTAAAGTTTTTTTTTTGAACTGAGTTTACATGGGAAATTACATGGGAGAACGTCGGCTTTACACCATCGTTTCGTTGCAGTGATTACAATCTCCTTTGTGCATCATTGTTCAACAGCATTTGCTTCCATTCCCTTTGTTTGTTTGTTTTTTCCCCCCCTCTTTCTTTTGTGGGGTTGGCGGGGGGATGTACAGCAAAACATTCAGAAATTTATAATAATTTAAACAACCAAAGGGCACCTTCTTCAAGCCTGCCCCCTGGCTGGCAGCACCAGTCCCTCTCTTTCCATGAGTCTAGAGTCCTCAGCTGCTCCCTCTCTCCATGTCCTCATCTCTGCCTCCATCTCTGCTGTTACTTCTTCTCTGGATAGGGTCCCCCATTCCACTTGTGCTCTTCTCCCTTGATGATCCTAGGGTCCTCTGCTTCTGGACTGTATGATCACTCCCCAGTTTTTGTTACAAAGTCTCTGCCTTTACAGTTGTGACAGTCACAATTAGTCATGATAGCAATTACTCACTATTCAATCACAAGACTCCTATCCCCATCTCCTTTCACCAGACCCATCTAGACAAGATGAAAGCTATTCGGTGGGGACTCTACCCTCCTCTGCACACTCTTAAACTAAACTCCCTCTTGAAAACTTGTAAGCCAGTCACTTTGTGCCTCTATTGACCCCTCATTTTAGGTAGCCAATGTCTAAGTTGCCCGTCCCTATCAACCCTGTGTACAGAGGGGATAGCATGGATACTTGATGCGAAGGCTCCTTTCCTCTCAGTTGGGACCTTGAGAAACTACATCCATAAGTATAAGTCAAGTTCATCAAATTATAGCAATTTTTACTTGTTTCCTTCATCAAAAAAAATTTTTTTTTATCTTCCTGTAGTCAAATTCTGATTGTCAAGTCATTGAGGCTAGGTCAAATGGGTACTATTTGCAAGTTTGGATGTTCTTGTGCGTTCCCCTCACTTCATACCAGCTTCACTCTCAGCTCTAGTCCTCCATGGCTATGTCCTTGTGCATGGGCTCAGACGTCCACAGATTTCACCACACTTCAGACCAACCGTCCCTTCCTCTTATCTCTCTCATCTCCAGTGTGAGTAGCTAAGAAGGCTTTAATCATTTCACCCACTGCATGCTCCACCACATTCATAGTTGTGTTTGAAGAAAAGGTAAATGCCCATGTACAAATATCCTCTTTCAAACCCTTGTATATTTGTGGGACATATACATATCCGACTCTTCCTCCCATACCCATTCAGTCTGTGTCTCTGTCCATGTATCTACCCACAAAATCCTGTAGTTCCAAGTTCACTATTTACCTCTATGCCCTTTAACTCTTGCTGAATATATGATTCTTGGTTTAGAACTTTTTTCTTTCAGAGTTTTGTATTTGTCATCCCTTGTCTTCACACCTGCCTGGTTTCTGCTGAGAAACCATGACTTAGTCCTATTGGTTCTTCTTTGTAGGTAATTTTTTGTTTTTCCTGAGCTGCTCTCAAGAGTCTTTCTTTGTCTTTGGTTTTGGAAATTTTGATTTTGATATGTCTTGGTAATTTTCTCTTGGGATCTCTTCTGTTTCGGGTTCATTCAGTTTCTTGTATGCTAATCTTCTCGTCTTTCAAAATGTTAGGGAAGTTTTCTTCCAACAACTCTCTGACAATTTTCTTTGTGCTTTTTACTGTCTCTTTCTGTTCTGGAATTCTGATCATCCATAAGTTGTTCCTCTTCATGGTATCTCACAGAACTCTTAGGCTTTCTTTGGATTAATTTTTTTCTTTTTCTGATTGTTCTTCTAGCATCCTGGGCCTGAGAGATTTATCTTTAAACTCACTAATTAGGACTTACATCGCTTCAGATATATTCCTTTGCCCTTTCCATGTATTGTCCATTTCTGATATGTTAGTATTAATCTTCTGGACTTCTCATTGTTCCAAATTTTGCATTTATTTTGTTTGTTTGTTCTTGTAGTGTTTTCCTGAATTCTTCTAAAATTGTTTCTGGGTTCTCTTTGCTTTCCTTGATCTTTCTGTCAATTCTTTGTAGGTCCCTAAATACCCTTTTGAATTCTTTTTCAGTTCATTCCATTACCTTTTCTTCCTCAGAATTTTCTTAGTCATTTGTTTGTGCCATTCCCTCTTGTTTCTTCGTGTGAGCTAAAATTGTTTGTTGCCTCTGGGACATTGTGGTGTTCTCATATTTGTATTTAGTTGATGATTGCATGCTGGTGTGTTCTTAGGAGCTCACTGAGGGTCTCCTGTGGACGAGTTTGAGAATGGAGCATGTGCACATTCACCATCGATCCCTCAGTTTAGGTGTGTTTGGCTGATGTTGGCTATTGTCTATCATTGATGAGGTGGTATAGAAGCTGGTCTTGGCTCTTGCCCAGTGGGTGGAGCTGCAGAGGATGTGGTTGTGCTGGGCTGTAAGGACACTGTTGCTGTCTCTTGTTGGGTGGAAAGGAGTAAGGCTTCTCCCCACCCCACCCCTGCCTCCCACCACGTACACACCAGGATTCAAAACAGAATAAACAAGCAAGCAATCAACAATGAAAGAGACAATCATAAAGGAGAAAGCAGAATTAGAAACATGCAGAGACCAGAAAAAATAATATCATAACCAAAAAGAGAAAAGAAGGACAGGAAATGGAACTATAAAAGAGAAAATAAAGAAATAAAAATAACCCTTAGCAAAACCAGTGAGAAGGAAGATGGCAAGAGAAAGAGGATAGAGAGCAGTAAAGACAGGGGAGGGTGGGGGAGAAATAGAGGGGAACTGAGAGAAGAAAAGAAGAGAAAACAAAAACAGATAGAAAGGATAAAAGTCGAGGGAATGGGAAGAAAAAACGAGGAGCAAGAGCAAACAAAACAAAAGCAATGAAACAACAAAAGGAAAACCCAAACCCCGAAACAGAAACACAGCCAGCTGTTGTCTCCCGAAGAGGAAACTTCCTGCAAGCTGAGCATCTTACAAGGTGGTTGGGGGAGGGTTGCGGCAGCAGGGTTCCTGGGGTTTTTATGGGCTTTAGGGTTCAAGGCACTCCATCCACAAGTAGTTCACGGAGGCCCTTGATGGATCTAGTTTCAGTGTGTTAGGTTAGGACCACAGGGCACTGGGGGCAGGATGACTAGTTAAATGTTGGTCTGGTGGCTCTGAGGGGTCTGTAGGTCCAAAGCCCACTTACATCCAGGCACAAAACTGGCACACCAAAGTGGTGCAGCCGGCCCCACCTAACACTGGCGTGTGGCTGCCAACCCCAGTGGCTCCTAATCCCTGGAGAGCAGGGCTGGACTAGTGGTGGAAGAGGGTGGGAGCTGGCTACACCTCTGGGAACCAGGAGAATGTAGGAGAAAAAGAAAGACTCGCACCTTTCCAGTCACCTGTGTGGATCTGCTCTGCCAGGCCAACTTGTGTTGCCAGAACTGCTCACAGAGATTCAAGATGGTGGAGCCGCGTCTGGCCGGCCGCTCACTAGTCTCCTTCTCTCATAGTCCCAGCTCAGCGTCACCTCCCAGCATGCCCTCAGGCCACGTCTCTAACTTTCCTTCTGAAGTTCAGGGTCCCAGGATTTCCATCTGTGTCTGTTTAATTTGGTCTCTAATAGGAGTCTTGGTGTGGTACTGTAGGATAATCATTGGACCACACACAGGTAGGTTTGAACTGAAAAGTTCAAACTCACTAGCCACTCCTCGGAAACCTTATGCAGATTGCTAGGAACAACTCAATGGCACTTAACAACACCAACAATCTTTGTGTTGGAGGGTTTGTGTAGTGCATCTGCCAAGTATGCCATCATACCGAAGTCCAAAAAAGCCTTTTCTTAATTTTCTACGACAGGGGTCTCATACAGTATTTGTCCTTTTGTGATTAACTAATTTCACTCAGCATAATGTCCTCCAGGTTCATCCATGTTGTGAGGCGTTTTGCAGATTCATTGTTATTCTTCAAAGTTGTGTAGTATTCCATTGTGTGTTTGTACTAAAGTGTTTTTTTTGTGTGTGCATTCTTCTGTTGAAGGACGTGTAAATTGCCTCCAGTCTCTATCTTTTTGCTGGTGTGAATAATGCTATAATGAACAAGGCTGTGCATAGAGCTATTTGTGTCCCAGCTCTTAGGATGTGAAGATACATACCAAGTGGATGGATTGATTGCTCGGTCATTTCTATTGTCCAGGGGTGGACAACGGTCAGCCAGCATAGGCTCCCCTGCCTGATGGGCACTGGCTTCAAATGGAGTTTCACCCTGAAAATGCCACCCACCCAGAACCCATGACAAGACCTTGAAAGTCCACCATGACTGGCATGGAGACGGATCCCCAGTAAAATGAGTCAGCTGTGGTCTGGGTGATCCCGGCTGCCACGTGGACAGACAGCTGGGGCAGGTGCACCCACCCTGGGGCCGGAGCGAGGTCTTGAGGCGGGTGAATCAGTAGACTGTGTGCCTACACCACTGGACCACACTCAGCTGAGTCTCCCAGGCTGGAGACCGCAGACGGCTTAGGAGACAGGGCCAGAGCGAGTCTGAACCCTTTTGGAATAAAGTGCATGCGCAGCTGTGAGCTCCAGTGGTCCTGTCCACCAGGGGGCGACCCTCAACTCCACTCCCGCCTTTGATTTATGACTGCCTCAGATCTCTCCTCCAAGCACATGTCTGGAGCAGTAGGTCAGCAACGCCCAGTCTCTAATTTTTTGCTGGTTTGGGCGACAACGCTCAAACCCTGACTCGTTTTGCTGTGCAGATAAAGGATGGAAGGGAATCTTACTGTGCCAGACCTCTGGAGCGCCCTCACCCCCCCAGTTCCAGATTCTCCTACTTGTTCCTCCCCTCCTATGGTACCTCCTCCCCTCCTTCTCCGGAGCTCTCCCTCCCCAACACCTCCTTACACCACAGTGATGCTGTGGGGGTCAGTCTTCCACCTTTTACATCAACATGACCATCCCTGTCACCACCCTGGGAGAGCCCAGGGCTGTCTCTTTCTTTCAAGAATCGTGGCTCAGGCACTTCTGCAAGGCCCTTTCCCAGGGAGGGAACATGTAGGCTCCAAGGAACTCAGGTAGACCTCTATGGGGCTGTGGGTACGTACCCCACAAGGATCCATCTATACTGGAAGTAGCTTAGGTGAGAGCATTGGTTTTAACAACACCAGGACCAGCATGGTAAACGTGCTCAACAACACTAGCCGAAGTCAACGTCATTCTATGGCTTTATCATTAGCAGGCATGGCGTGTGTACCTACACCCTGCTGAGCAATAGTTAGACACAGCCCCCCAATGCCACCTTCTGGTCCACTGACCTGGTCTCTGCCCGTCTACAAGCAGCAAGCTGGCTTGTGTGTCTCTTTCCAGATCTGCCCAGGCACCCTCTCATTTGCCTAGGATTTTTCTTCTATAAGATGGATCACTGAGTTTTACATGTAAAACTGTGGCTCTGTTGGTTAAGCACTGGACTGCTAAAAACACAAGGTCAGCAGTTCAAACCCACCAGCTGCTCCTCGGAAACTCTCTGCAAGGTTGCTGTGAGTCAGAGCCACCTCGATGGCACTTAACAAGAAAACATTTTGCCACTTGTAGGCATACATTCTAGGAGTCCTGGGGTGGCGCTGTGGGCTAATGCATCAGACTGCAAAGTCGTTTGAACTGCAAGGTCGGTGGTTCAAGCTCACCAGCTGCTCCTTGGAAACCCTATAGAGGGTTGCTATGGGTCGGAATCGACTCAACGGCACTTAACAACAACAACAAGGTATACATTCTGCAGCTGTAACCACAGTCACATGTTGTGAAACTGACACCTCTATTTCCAAAATTCTTCAGCCCCCACCAGCAGGAAATTCAATGTGCTTCAAGCTCGAACTCCTCTTCTATGGTTGTTATTGTTAAGTGCCGTCGAGTCGGTTCTGACCCATAGCGACCCTGTATAGGGTTTCCAAGGAGCAAATGATGAGCTTGAACTGCCGACCTTGCAGTTCAAGCAGCTTTGCAGTCTGACGCATTAACCCATAGACCTTGAAGGTCTCCTCTCCTATGGTACTTGATCTGCACCACACAAGGACTCCTCTCCTATGGTACTTGATCTGCATTTGCCACGTCTGGCTATTGCTTCTAAGTGAATTATGTCTGGCCATTTGTCGTTAGCAGGACTAATTGGACATCCCTCAGGCTGTGGTGTGTATTAATGGTGTTGTCCTCAGCAAAGGGTGGTCCCATGGTGTGGGCACACATCTCCTGACTCCTCCATCAGTGGCAGGACATTTGATGGTGTCCAGCTTTTGTCAACTATGAACGATGCTGCTGTGAACATTTGTGCCCACGTGTGCGTGTGGACACACATTATCATGTCTCTGGGTAAACTCAAGGAGCCCTAGTGGCGCTGTGGATGAAGCATTGGGCTGCTAACCGTAAGGTCGGAGGTTAAAGATGGAGAAAGATGATGTTGTCTGTTCCCATAAAGATTCCCAGTCCTGGAAACCCTAAAGAGCAGTTCTACTCTGTTCTGTAGGGTCGCTATGGGTTAGAACTGACTCCTTGGCTGTGTGTGTTTGGGGGTGGGGGGTAAACCCAGAGAATGCGATCCTTTTAATCCACAGTCACTAGGAAGCTGAGGACTGCACTGGGGCAGAGCCTCACTGTCTGCAGGAACAGCACTTTGCCCAGCAGCAGCCAGACCCACACTCTACACCATGACCATGACAAATCTCCCAGCTCATCCGCATGTACTGTGCCCTCATCCTGCAGGACAGTGAGGTGACCATTAGGGAAGGCCAGAACAATGTCCTTGTTGAAGCAGCCAGTGTAAAGGTTGAAGCTTTGTGGCCTCACTTGTTTGCAAAAGCCCTGGCCAACATCAACACCAGGAGCTTCATCCGCAGTGGGGGAGCTGGTGGACCTGCCTCAGCGGGAGGGCTTGGCCCTCCACCCTGAGACAGCCTCGCTGAGGACAAGCAAGTGGAAGCTAAGGAAGAAGGGTTCTTCAGAGAGCCATGAGGACTGTGCTGGCCTTTTTGAGGAAACTCCTTTGGGAACATGTTCAAGAGAAAGCTGAACTCTTTCAAAACAATTATAATTGAAAAGGATTTCTGTAACCCAAGAACACAAGCCCAAGTTTTGGGGACATTGCACATTCCAGGGTGAAAACAGCACATCACATCCCTTCAGACCTGGAACTGAACTCACAACCCTGGTTCAACTTTCAGCCAAATGGTAAATAGGCCTTGAAGATGAACAGTCAGAGCAGGGAGGCCCACTCCTTAGGCCCACAGGAGATCCAACGGGCAGCATTGGTCCAGGGAGGACGCTCAGAGGCCAGAAGGGGCAGGACCCAAGGAGGAGGGGAAAGGGAGCACAGAGTGGGGGTGGGAGGCATGATGCTATATTGTGGGGATGGCAGCAACCAAAATGTGTCTGAACTAACTGTCGAATGGAAAACGGATCTGCTCTGGAAACTTTCACCCAAATCGCAATGAAAAGATACAAAACAGGCACATCACACCTTAGTATTTATTACAATGAAAAGAGTTTAGACCTCGCGCACCCCGAAAGGGCTTAGGAACCCTGCCTGGACAGCCCCTCAGCCTGGACAGCCACCCCCTTCCTCTCCACCTGGCTAGTTCACTTTGAAGACAGCTCAGCACAGACGTGCCCACCTCCGGGCAGCCTTCCCTGAAGCCCAGCCCCAGCCCTGGACAGATGGCCTGCTGTGTTGTCATCAATAGAGGCCACACCAAACTGCCCCCTCTGCTTCTGTGTCCCTCTCCCCAAAGGACTCCTGGCCCCTTCTGAATACCCCACAGTGCCCAGGTGAGGCATGGGCAATTATCTGATGAGTGAATGAGGGAGTGAATGAATGAAGGATGATGCCGGAGGTCAAGGCCAGGCAGAGGTGGGGACGGGGGCCTTGTACACACTCCTAGCTCAGGGACTTAGTCAGCACAGGCCAGGTGGCCTGCTATGGGTGGAACCCCCCCCCACCCATAGTTCTTGGATGGAACCCCAATTCCTCCACGGGTCCAGCATTGGGCAGAAAGGGCTGCATCTTTGACTGACTCACCAAAACCAGTGGTGTCCAGCAACTGGCCCTCTTCCCACCCCTCAGCTCAGTCCCCTGATATCTCCCCTGGGGACTTCTCCCTCCCCAAGATTAGTGTGCTTTAGTTGCATCCCAAACCCAAGAACCCTAGACCCAAGGACCACACCTGGTCTCACTGTTTCTGCAGAAGCTTTATTGATTGGCAAACTCAGACTGGGGGTCACGAGGCAGGTACCCCAATGTGCCCTCAGCTGGGTAGCTTCTGGAGTGATTGTTGCCTAGGAGGTAGTTTTTGGAGCAGTTGCTGCCTCAGTGGGAGTTCCCGCAGCTATTGTGGCCTCGGTGGTGGTTCCCGCAGCTGTTGTGGCCTTGGTGGGGGTTCCCGCAGCTGTTGCTGCCTCGGTGGTGGTTCCCGCAGCTGTTGTGGCCTT
>NW_006408775.1:2327675-2344821 GCF_000296735.1 Chrysochloris asiatica
GTTCCCGCAGCTGTTGCTGCCTCGGTGGTGGTTCCCGCAGCTGTTGTGGCCTTGGTGGGGGTTCCCGCAGCTGTTGCTGCCTCGGTGGTGGTTCCTGCAGTTGTTGTGGCCTTGGGGACAGCTTCTGGAGCAACTGACTCCTTGGTGGTAGTTTTTGGAGCGGCTGTTGTCTTCACAAGAGGAAATTCCCACATGAAGCCAAGACTGGTAAGGCCCATTAACTTGTAGTTCCCAAATACGCCCGTGAGCACTTGCCCTTTAGTTTGGGGGAAGGCAAAGAAAGTATAGCCAGTGTTCTTCCCAAAGGTGATCTGACGCTTTTTATCTGTGTGTAGTACCAGGGATCGCAGGAAATGGTTGTACGTGCCGTGGATCTGAGTGATGTGCTCGCCCGGATGCAGATTGGCCTCCTCACACTTGCCAAATCTGGAGCCATATTTTCCAGTCCAGTATAACCCAAATCTCAGGTCGATACTGTGGGAGAGGAGAAGGAAAACCTGGGACACGGAGACCCTGAGTTTTGGACCTCCCTGGCTTCTCTAGCACAGATGCCCTGACACCCCCCACCCCCCCACCCCATCACCTTGCTGCTCCTTCATCAGCTGAACCCACCCTACTCCCTATCTTCTTTGGGCTTGGGATGTCATCTCTCACCCCCTTGGGTCCCTGGGCTCTATGTGACTGCAGAGCAAAACTCCACCTTCAGCCAAGAGCCAAGAGCCATCACCCCAACTCTTGCAGAACTGCCGTCTACACATTTCTGGTGATTTGAGTTCAATCACTGGTTCACTCTGACCCTCACATCCTACCTGACCCTAACCTGATTGGACTGTCACCTGATGTATTTTGGGACTGAGAGATTGTTTCTTTGGTTGAGTTGAATTTGGATCAAAAGAAGAAAGTAGGGTGAAGCCACCAGCAAACTCTCTTTAAGAGAGCCCTGATGGCACCGTGGTTAAGCACTCGGCTGCTAACTGAAAGGTCAGTAGTTCGAACCCACCAGCTGCTCTGAGAGAGACCTGTCGGCTTCCCCGTGGGACCACTCTGCTCTGTCCTATGGGTGGCTGTGTGTCACAGTCTACTCAAAGGCAGTGGGTGATTTTGACTTGAAATCTTTAGATCAACACATGAGACAACTGCAGGACCTGCACACGGTAGAAAGACCTGGGGCTGCTGAGCGTGGGGGCTCTCATCTGGGGCAAAGGGACCAAGTGAAAGGGGATGGTGGGCGGCTCCAGGAACCCAGAGACTCCACTGACCTCAAACTGCTGCTGGAGCCAGACTCAGAAGCTGGAGTGAGAGGCTGTCCCGAGACGGTGGGACAGTGAGGGCAGAGTGACTTACCTTTTCATCACCCCAAAAACATCTAGGCAGACCCGGATTGCGGTTATGTCATTTCCGTTGTTCACAGTAGAGAAGTATTTGCCTCGTCCCTTACCATAGATGGCTGGATGGATGGGCAAAGACCACACAAGTCAGACCTCAGCATCTGCCCAAACCGGCAGACACAGCCCCTCCCCACCAACGGGCAGCCCTGTGGTTGTGGTTAATCTGATACCAGGGCTGGGGTCGGGGTATGCCCAGTGGGGCGGTGCCCAGGGGCCCACTTACGGTCTGCCCAGCTGGAGGGGATCCCCAGGATAGCTATGGTCAGCCACAGTAGCATGGTTCAAGGCGGCAGGTCCCAAGATACCTGGCAAGAAGGAGAGAGATGGGGATGGGCTACTGATGATCTAAGACCCCCTGACTCCCAGACTCTGACCGGCCACTCCATGGGAGCAGGTGCCTCTTACCTGGCCAGGGAGTCCTTGATGTTCCTGGGTGCTTTTCACCTGGCCTTTATATACACCCTCTTGGGCCCTGCTGGCCTCGTCCAGAAGGAAGGAATGAGGGCCACCACAACACAGGAAGGTGCTGGGCGTGGGGGCCCACCTCAGGGAATATCCGGGCCTGGGGGAGGCTCCCGGACATGCCCCGGAGCCTAGACAAACAGGCTGTAACAGTCATGCTGTGGGCCAGGCAGATGTAAACCCAATGGAGGAGGCAGCTCAGGTATGAAAGGTGGCTCTGTAGGATGGGGCTCCTGCTTCGAGCAACACATGCTTCTGGGCTTTTTCAGCAGCACCCCACCCAGGGGCCCAGGCCGAGCCCCCAGCTGAGCTTCAACTGTCCTCTGACAGCCAGGGGTGTGAGGTGTCCCAAGACTGGTCTCCATGCCTGTCTGTCACATGGGAGACATCTGAGGCCCCTCTTCAGTGCTGGGCTGGGCATCTGGGGGGTGAACAGCTCTGAAGGGGCTCCGGACAGAAGGAGGCCAGCAGATCAGTGAGTGCCATGTTGTCAGAGTCCATGGGAGGTGGCCGTGGTGCCCTGGCTGAGCTGGGCAGACAGGGATGGGACTGGACTTCTCAGAAGCCCTGGAATGGAGAGAGAACCCAACCCAGCGCTTCCCAGGCACGTAAGCACTGCACTGAGCTGGCAAATTCAACCCAGAAATCCAAACACAGTACCATCGAGTCCAGTTGATTCCCACTCTTAGTGGCCGTGTAGGACCCTATGGAAGTGCCCCAGAGCATTTCTGAGACAGCAAATAGTGACAGACTCAGACGGTCACATCTCAATCCACAGTGCTGCTGGTGGATTCGAACCGACAACCATTGACTAGCAGTCAGTTCTTTAGCCCCTGCACCACCAGGGCTCCTCGTATCTGGAAGGTGTGGCTGTCACACTTTCTTCCTGGCTCACCCCTTCCTGAGCCCCCCAGACAGGAAGGCCTGTATCAGTAGGACACAGACCCCTGTTTGTGTAATACTGTGGTGCTGAGCGATGGCTGAAGAGGGCTGGAGCGTTTGGCGATGGCCCACAGCCATCCCACTGTAAGGGGATCTGGGTGAGGAGAAAAAAGAGAGACAATGGCATGCAGGTACCCCACCGTGTAGGCACCGGGGGCTGGAGCAGTTCGGGGACATGTCCTGTGTGTTGTTAGGGGCTGCAGGTCAAACTGTCCCAGGACCTTCTTCAGCATTTGGGGAAAAACAGGGGTCCCAATCCCCCACAGAGTGTCATGGAGGAGGGCACTTGGGTTCAAACCTTCCATCCCTACTTATTAAACACACAATGTTGGCCAAGTGACTTCACTGCGTACAATCAGAGATTCCCTTCCCTCATCAAGGGCTGAGAGAGTGTCTGGAGTATAGGAGACTAAGTAACACGTCCAGACAGATGGCAGAAGGCACGCTCACAGTTATTCTTTGCAGCTCTGTTTGAAACTGCCAGCCATTAGAGACGGGTCCATAGGAAGGGACTAATTAAATATGTTCTGTTGCAATTCCATTGATGGAGTACTTCGTAGATGTGAGAAATATTGAGAATGCCCTGGCTGAATGCACTGAAACGTTGCCCAAGGGTAAAGGCAGGGCCAGATGGGTATGTCTAGATGTGCTAAAGAGAAAAAAGGGGGTTCAGTGAAGGGGTGTACACATGCTCGGCCAACTCTGAAAGGGCTGGCTCCCCAGGAATGGGGAGAGCTGATCACATGGGGGACAGTGGTGGGTGGAGGCTTTACCTGGCTGGGACTTTTGTCACAATCAAATCAGTAAACTAAGCTCCTCGGGCAAAGCCTCGCCTTATTTATTTACTTATTTAAGACATTCTCTTGGGAATTGTGTGGAGGTTTACAGGGCAGATCATCAGTTTTGTGTTCAATGAATCATATACTTTGATTCATTGCAATGATTATAATCCCCTCCGGGCAGCATGGTTGTTTTTGTTAAGTACTGTCAAGTTGGTTCCGATTCATAAGGTTTTCAAGGAGTGGCTGGTGAGTTTGAGCTGCCAACCTTGTATTTCAAACCAACCTTACAGTCCAGTGTATTACCCATGACCATGTACCATTAGCTAACAGTATTTACCTCTACTCACTTTAACTCTTGCATTCCTCCCTGTGTCTCCCGCTACCTTCATCTTTCCTCTGCCAACTTCTCTCTTGTTGTGTATTGCCTGCCCCATCACCCATGTTAATGGGTGTACCCTCTATTCTGTGAATAATTTTCTTTTACCCCTACCCTGTAACCATCATAGAACATTTCTTTTATCAAGAAAATTTTTCTAATTTTTCACAACAGTGGTCTTATACAATATTTATGCTTTTGTGATTGACAAATTTTATTTGGCATAATGTCCTCTAGGTTCATCCATGTGGTGAGGTGTCTCACAGATTCATTGTTCTTCTTCAGTGTTGCATAGTATTCCATTGTGCATATATACCAAAGTCTGTTTAACCATTCTTCTGCTGATGGGCTTTTAGGCTGTCTCCATCTTATCTGATGTGTCTCTTGTAGACAGCATTGTGAAGGATCTTGTTTTCTGTCCATTCTGTTCTGTCTCTTGATTGGAGCATTGAATCCATTTACATTCAGTATAATTATCCACAGGTATGAATTGTTAGCTGTCGTTTTGCTGTGTTTGTTTTGTGGAGCTGCTGGTTTCTTTGTCTTACATCATTTTCTGCACTAAATTCGTTTTATTTGTGGGTTTTCTTTTCATCTTAATATCTGTTGTGTTAATGTTTACTAGATCTTACTGATTTTCCTCATTTTTATTTTTATTTTGATATGAAGGTGCATTCATTTTCTTTGAGGTTATCCTGTAATTTATTAATTTCCCCGTATTTAAAATAGCCTGTTTTACCTTGAAATGTACTTGACTTCCTCACCATTTGGAAGTTCTGTATCTACACTATTCCTCTTTTTGCTTTATAGCTGATTTCATTATAAGTTCATATCTCTCGTTCCCGATTTTCAGTATTGTCGTTTTGTTTTGCTTTAAATATTTCTATATTTGGATTGAGTTCTGAGAGGTGCTGCCATGCATGGTAACTTCAGATTGTCGTCTACTTTTGTTGGTTCTCAGTGCAAGGAACACCCTTTAGTATTTTTTGTAAAAGTTGGTCTGATTACTACAAATTCCTTTCACTTCTGTTTACCTGGAAATGTCCTAATTTCACCATCATATTTGAGGGACAGCTTTACTGGAGATGTGATTCTTGGTTGGCAATTTGTTTTTCAGAGTTTTGTATATGTCATCTTCTGCCTTTTTATGCTGAGAAATCAGACCTTAGTCTTATTCGTTCTCTTTTGTAGGTAAATTTTTATTTTTCCCAAGCTGCTCTCAGGAGTCTTTCCTTGTCTTTGGTTTTGGAAAGTTTGATTATGATATACCCTGATGATTTTCTTTGGGGAGCTATCCTGTTTGAGGTTCATTCAGTTTCTTATAAGCTTATCTTCTCATCTTTCATGATGTTAGCGAAGTTTTCTTCCAACAACTCTTCAACAATTTTCTCTGTGCTTTTTACTGTCTCTTTCTGCTCCTGAATTCCAATCACCGTAAGTTATACTTCTTCATGGTGTCCCACACGACTCTGAGATTTTCTTTTTTTAATTCTGTTTTCTTATTGTTTTCCTAGCATGCTAGTACTGAGAGATTGATCTTCAATCTCACTAATTCAGGCTTCCATTACTTTGAATCTACTATTTTGCCCTCTCAATGTGTTGTCCATTTCTGAAATCATATGATTAATCTTCTGGATTTCTAATAGCGACTTCTGTATTGTTTCTAAATTTACATTTCTTTTGTTTGTTCTTGTTGTGTTTTACTGAATTCTTCTAAAGTTTTTTTCTGTGCTTTTGCTTTTCTCGGTCTTTCTGCCTATCCTTTGTAGGTATCTAAATATCATTCAGTTAGTTCCATTACCTTTTCTACCTCAAAACATTTTCTGGCTCTGAATCTTGGTCATTTGTTTGAGCCATTCTCTCACATTTCTTCACGTGAGTTAAAATTGTCTGCTGTCTCCCGGACATTATGGTATTGTCATTTCTGTATTTAATTGATGATTGTATGTTACTATGTTCTTACGCTCTCACCAACACTCTCCTGTGGGTGTAGTTAGAGAATGGAAGCGTGTATATCATTCTCATTCATCATTTGTGCATCTCGATTTAGGGTGGGTTGGCTGGTGTTGGCTACTGTCTATTGTTGATCAGGTGGTATAGGAGCTGGTATTGGCTCTTGCCCAGTGGGTGGAGCTGCAGAGGGTACGGTTGTAGTTGGACTGTATGGGCACAGTTGCTGTCTCCTATCAGGTGGGAAAGAGGAGAAAACCCTTCCTCCCCCACATACACAATAAACAAACAAGCAACCAACAGTGAAAAGAGAAAATAATAAAGAAAAGAAAGAAATAAAAACAGACAGCAACCAGAAAGAAAAGAATAGAATAGCTAAAGAGAGAAAAGAGGGACAGTAAATGGAGTTGTAGACGAGAAAATAAGAGGACTTAAAAAAACAAACAAAAAATACTTAGAAGAAACAGGGAGAGAGAAGATGAAAAGAAATAGCAGAGAGTTGGAAAGAAAGATCAAAAAGGGGGAGAAAAGGACTTCCAGCAAGATGGTGGACTAGACAGATGCACTGCACAGACCCTCTACGAAAAAAAAACACGCGAGACAAATTAAACAGACACAAATGGAAATTCTGGCACCCTGAACTTTAGAAGAAAGGTTAGAGAGGTGGATGGAGTGCTTGCTGGGAGGAGAAGCTGAGAAGGAATGGTGAAAGAGGGGCACTGGAGGGAACAGCTGGCCAGATGCAGCAAGACCATCATGTGAGCGTCTTCAGTAGTGGAGGGAGGCCAACCAGAGCAGATCTGAGTGGGCAACCAGAAAGATGCACTCTTTTCTTTTTCTCCATGTTCCCCTGTTGACCAGAAGTGTGGCCAGCTCCCACCCTCATCCCTCCCCAGCTCAGACTCTGCTCCACGGGAGTTCAGAGTTACATGTTTGGGAGCCATGCCAATGTGAGGTGGGGTCAGCTGCACTGATTTGGTACCTGGATTCAAGTGGGCTCGGCTTCAGACCTACAAAACCCAAAGAGCCACCAGAATAGCATTTAACCAGTCACCCTGCCCCCAGCTTTCCTGTGATTCTAAGAGACACTGAAGCCAGCCCCATAAAGGGCCCCACAAACTACTTCTGGGTTGAGTGCCCTGACCACAGATACACTAAGGCCAATAGGAACTCCATTTAGGGCCAGGAACTGTCACATCTGTCACATCTGTCACATCCCTGCTACAACCACCTCATGAGCTCCTTGAATTGCAGGAGCCCCCGGATATTTCTCCTCTCCAGGTCCAACAACTGCACTGTTTGTTTTCACAAACATGGCAACCCCACAATTCTCCAGAGACAACAAACAATTTTAGCTCACATGAAAGAGCAAGAGAGAATGGCTCAAACAAATGACCAAGATGCAAAGCCAGAAAATGATTCTGAGGAAGTAAAGGTCATGTAACTAACTGAAAAAGAATTCAAAAGTGGGAGAAAATAAAGAAGAGGGGAAATGGTAAACAGAAGAAAAAACAAAAGCAGAGATAGAAAGGACAAAATTCAAGGGAATGGAAGAAGAGTGAAGAATAATAAAGAATAAAACAAAACAAAACAAAAGGGAAAACAAACAAACAAACAAAAAACTAGTGTAGCTGTAAAATCCAGAGAGAAGAAAATTCTGAAGGGCTCCTGCCAGCCAAGGAGCTCACAAGGTGGGTATGGGAGGGATATGGCAGCGGAGTCCCTGGCCCTAGATGGAGTTCCTATTGGCCTCTCTGGTAGTGTAGTGGTTACGAATCGGGCTGCGAACCGCAAGGTCAGCAGTTGGAGACTACCAGCCACTCCGCGGGAGAAAGATGAGGCTTTCTGCTCCCGTAAAGATTTATAGCCTCAGAAACCCTGTACAGGGAAGCTATGGGTCAGAACTGACTCGACAGCACTTAACAACCACAACAATCCAGAAGTAGTTTGTGGAGGCCCTGAATGAAGCTGGTTTCAGGGTCTGTTAGGACCACAAGGAAGCTGGGGGCAGGGTGACTGGTTAAATGCTGGTCTCGTGGCTCTGCAGGTTCTGTAGATTTGGAGTTGAGCCCACCTAAATCCAGACACCAAATCAGCACAGCTGACCCCAGCCTCACACTGGCATGTCTCCCAACTCCTGGAGAGCCATGTCTGCACTGGGGTTGTGCCCTGTGGTGGTGGTGGTAGTTGTGTACTGTGAAGTCAGTTCTGACTCACAGCAACCCTGCACAGGGTTTCTGAGGCTGTCAATCTTTATGGGAGCAGAAAGTCTCATCTTTCTCCCACAGAATGGCTGGTAGTTTCAAACTGCTGACCTTGAGGTTAGCAGCCTGACTCATAACCAATACACTACCAGAGCTCCTTGGGGATGTGCCTTAGGCTGGGTTTTCTAGAGGAGCAAAACCAGTGAAACATATATACGTATCTATAGAAAGAGAAGTTTATTACCAAAAAACGACTTACAATAGCAGTGACCCAGGTCCCTGGTGGAAAAGAGAGAGAGAGGCCCTCCAGTGTGTCTATTATGTTGGGAGGAGTCCTTCAATCGATTGGCTGCTCATAGCCACTCATCATAGAGTTAACTAAGCTTGTATTAGGTTTCATCACCATGGGAATGAGCACATCTCTACTGCTAAACCTCTGGAAGTGCTGGATGAGTTGACACAGAACCCTAACCATTACAGTATGGAGAAGGGTGGGAGCTGGCCACACCTCTGGTCACCATGGAAATGTAGGGGGAAAACAAGGAATCGCACCTTCCCTGCTGTCTGTGTGATTCTGCTCTACCAGCCCACCTCTCTCATCAAAGCTGCTCACAAAAGTGCAAGACGCTCGTGCCATGTCTAGTCCACCACTTACCAGTCAGTCTCCCTCCCAGCATGCACTCAGTCCCAGCATGCAACCAACAATAAAAAGAGAAAATAATAAAGAAAAGAAAGAAATAAAAACAGACAGCAACCAGAAAGAAAAGAATAGAATAGCTAAAGAGAGAAAAGAGGGACAGTAAATGGAGTTGTAGACGAGAAAATAAGAGGACTTAAAAAAACAAACAAAAAATACTTAGAAGAAACAGGGAGAGAGAAGATGAAAAGAGATAGCAGAGAGTTGGAAAGAAAGATCAAAAAGGGGGAGAAAAGGACTTCCAGCAAGATGGTGGAAAGGTCTCTAACTTTTCCTCTGAAGTTCAGGGTTCCAGGATTTTCATCTGTGTCTGTTTCATTTGTCTCTCGTATCTTTGCTGTAAAGTGTCTGTGTAGTACGACTGCCTAGTCCACCATCTTGCCAGAAGGCGCTTGTTCTTTTTTTTTTTTTAATATTTTTTTTGTGTTTCTAGTGAAGGTTTGCATAGCAGTTTAGGCTCCCATTTGACAATTTCTACATGTGTTGTTCAGTGACATTCTCATTATTTCCACTCTGGTTGTTCCATTTCCATTCATCTAGTTTCCCTACCCTGTTACCTTCTCCTCTTTGTTTTAAAGTCATCCACCACCTGGTTTTGCACAACTAAAAGTGCTTTTTACAGTTTTCAGGAGGTGGAAAAATTCCGAAGAAGTAGAGTATTTCATGATGTTTGAGATTTCAGATTTCAGGGCTGACAAGGAACACACTCATTGGTTCATCAGTCTGTTGTCCATGCTGATTTCCAAATAAAGAGTGGCCCACAAAGGCTAACGCATGGGCTTTCTGGTCCAGTAGAGAGCACGTTTAACTGCCCCTGGTCAAAATCAACCCCTTATCCCATATTGCATGTATCCCTGTCCATGTGCTAGGGGACCCCAGTGGGTGTCTCTTGTTGTTGTTGTTAAGTGCCATCGGGTTGGTTCTGACTCATAGTAACCCTGTTCACAACAGAATCAAACAAGTCCTGGGCCCTCCTCACAACTGTTGCTATATTAGAGCCCACTGTGCCAGTCCATCTAATTAAGGGTCTAACCCTTTTTTCATTGACCCTCCAGTTGACCAAGCATGGTAACTCTCTCCAAGAACTGGTCCCTCCAGACCACATGTCCAAAGAACAAGAGACGAAGTCTCACCATCCTCGCTTCTGAGGAACGTTCTGGCTGCACTTCTTCCGAGACAGATTTGTTTGTTCTTCTGACAGTCCGTGGTACTCCGCATTCTTCATCAACACCATAATTCAAATACATCAATTCTCCCAATTTCCCATGCACCTAAGATGACTGAAGTTTCAGCATGGGGTCGCTGTTAGTGTATTCTGGTTCCTGGAAGCCCCGTGTGAGTTGAGCAGAACTCTTCCACAGCCATTTCAAGACTGTGATTTTTCAGAAGTACATTGCCAGACCTTTCTTATGCGGTCCCTCCAGGTGGATGTGAATCACCAAACTTTTATTTAGTAGCTGAGCACTTAACTATTCGTACCACCCTGGGAATCACTGTGAAGAAGGCGCTCCAGTTACAAACCAGTCTTTTGAGGGGAGTCTGAAGGTAGAAGGACACTTTCAGTCTTCCCAGACTGTCCCTGGGCCTGCTCACACCCACACCCACCGCCGCAAGCACACACACACACACACACACACACACACACGCTGTTCTTCCTTTACAGTGGTGTTAGGGCTTAAGCTGCCCTTGACCTCTAGTAGCAGGGATGTGAGCACCCAGTCTTGGATTCCCTCAGCCCCCTTGCCCTCCCAGCACTCCAGGTCAGGGAGAGCAATGGGGCTGGGACCAGTCAGGAGGAGGGGTGGGCAGGGCCCTGGAGGCGGAAAAGCAGGATCTCTTGGCAAGCAGCTGTTGGAGGAGAGGGCGCAGAAAGCAGTACAAAGGAGGCTTATGTTCCAGGCCAGCCTGGAGGTATAGTGGCCACTTTTGGTGCCAGTTTCAGCACCTTCTTTCTAGGCTGTGTGCCCAGGGGAGGGTCTGTTGGGGGCCAGGACTCCAGGAAGCACCACCAGGGCCAGAAAGCCTGAGGAGGACACAGTCCCGGGACAAACATACCCACAAGAGCATTTTATATGGCATGCATACCCACAGGCACGTAGTGAAACGTGTGCACATACACACTCACACACGTGTACCCTGTATCTGTCTACACACAGATGTTGCTCATACGAACCTGCTCTCCGACATCACCTTGGGGAGGTGGGTTGCGGGATGAGAGGTCTGCCTGCCCTGCACCCAGCCACCAGCGCCCTGGCCCTTGGACACAGCTGATGAGGATTCAACACAAGGCCTCTGTGCCAGGGGAGCAGGGCTTTCAGCAGGGGATTTAGTGAGCGGTCGATCACAGGGTGATCAATCACAGGATCACAAGGCACAGCCCCAGACCTCTGTCTGCCCAGGCTCCTCCTCCAGCCGGCCAAAGGGTCTCAGTCATGTGTCCCGGGCTGACTCTCTATGCTTCAGCGGTGGGGGGCCTGGTGACTCAGTGTTTAAAGCACTCAGCTGTTAACTAAAAGGTCAGCAGTTCAAACCCACCAGCTGCTCCACAGAAGAAAGTTGTGGCAGTCTGCTTCTATAAAGATTACGGTATTGGAAACCTCTCTGTCTTGTACTCACTGTGATTTGGAAGGAGTCCTGGTGTGGTGCTCTAGGATAAGAACTGGACTCCTAACTTCAAAGTTGGCAGTTCAAACCACCAGCCACTCCTTGCAAACCCTATACAAGGTTACTCTGAGTGGGAACCAGCTGGATGGATCTCAACAGCCACAACATGAGTTGGGAGGAATTGACAGCAATGGTTTGGTTTGAGTTTGTTTTCTGGACATCTCCAGCCCAACACCCAACAGATCGGATGATTCTGTCCACAGCCCATTCAGGAGAGTCTAGGGTCAGGGTGGCCCTCTGTGAGACTGGAACTTGTGTCCCCAGCTCAGAGACGTGAGAGCAGCTGGCTCTGCCCTGGGTGGGTGAACGACCTGACCAAAGGGGGAAGGACATTCCGTCCCCAAGCCAAGCAAAGTTCCACAGCGGAAACACTCAGCTCTCTCCCTCATTCCCTCACTTACACAAATACTCACTGGGCACCGTGCTCCATGCTAGACATTTTCCCTTCTCTTAGAGAATTTTTTGTTTTTTTACAAAACAACAAATATTCATTTAAATGTCCAAAGGGCAAGCCAGCCTCCTGCTCACAGACCCGCAGCCTTCCTCAGTCCATGGGCCTCGAGCCTGAAGCAGCGCTGTCTCTCCGTGCCACCACCTGCTGTTGCCGGTTTTCTAGGTGGGCTCTCACGCTCCACTCATGCTCTTTCCTCTTGGTGGTCCTGGGATTGTATGTTCCTGAAATGAGAGATCAGCTACTCCCCCCTTTGGCATTTCCACAATACATTTGTGGCCATGTCAGTCCTGCTAACCATTACTCACACTGGAATCATAAAATCCCCCTCCTCCTTTCACCAGACCCATCTGGAAAAGAGGAAAATTATTAAGTGGGGATTCTACTTTACAACACTCATTCTTAAACTAAACACACCCATTTCCACGCCTTTATAGCCACACAGACCCCTCCCCCATTAAAAAAAAAATTTTTTTTTAAAGGGAGAAAAAAATTTATTAAAAAAAAAAATGAACAACTTGAACCTGTTTCTTTAATACTCAGTGCTTCTTATAAGCTTTTTTTTTCTCTCAAGATAATGATTATATTTATTATTTTACTGCTATATTAGAAATGAAATAAAACCGTGAAAATCAGAAACAGCATGGAACTTGGTGAAGTTTATGGCGACAGCAGCTTTTCCTATAGTGAGGACAAAGATGATACTCACAAAAATCTTTCAATGGTGACAACATTGATAGCAACTGCCACGTGGAATTAAACACACCAATGGGAAGTTTTCAAACAAAAGTGATGGAGCATTGACTACCTCTGCCCTCTTAGCCACAGAGTATGGATGAGAAGACATTAGAAGATGCCTAAAATATCTACAAACACATAGGTTTTCCAACCCTCCCCCATTTTTGATAGCCAAGGTCTAGATTACCCGTCCCTGTCAACCCAGTGTCCTAAGGAGGAGGCAAGCATGTTCCTTGATATGAAGAATCTCCCATTCTGGTGGGAATTTTGAGCAACTGCATTCATAAGCAAAAGTCGATTTTCTCCAATTGCAGCAATTTACACTTGCTCACAGTCTCAAACATCTTTCTCTTCATCTGGTCGGGTTCTGCTCAGCTCAGCCCTAGCCACCCAAGCTAGATCAAATGGGTAGCAGCGGCAAGTTTGGGAGTTCACACACACCTCCCTAGTGCTAACCATTTTATCTACACTCCGCTCCCCCCTCCCCACCACAACAGGGAGGTCAGTCAGTCTATCTCATCGTCTACATAATGAAGACCCCCCCATATGCAGGCTGAGAATAGACCTCACCCTGCTGTCAACTGGAGGGAGACAGGGCTTCGAAGAGTGAGTCCAAAGGCTGCTCAGCACAAGTGTGCACCCTCCCTAGTTGAGCCATACCTAAGCTGTACCTGCCTGTCACCTGGGCTCCAGGTGAGCTCCCTACTAAACTAGACAGAGCCCCAAGACAGCCTGTGCCACTGTTCTGGCTTGTTTGCACAGCACACTGCCAGCCTCGACTCCCAGACTCTTTGCTAGGGTGCGCCCTACCCTTGCGGAGTCTCACTTAGTTTGTTCATCTGCAAAGGGGGTCACAACAGAGTCTGCTAGGAAAAGCAGAGACGTTATTTTGAGGATTCAGAGGTGGCCAACCCAAGCCATGGTCTTTTCAGTCGCCTCCTATGCGTGTGAATGAGTATAGAAGACTGACGAGGAACTGATGCCTTTGAGGTAGGGTGTTGGTGTTGGTGAGGAGGATGGAATATAGCATGCATTGCCAGAGGAAAAACTACAGCCAGAAATGGACATGTTATCAGGAGGGACCATTCCTTGGAGAACAATAGCCTACTTAGTAGAGGTCTGATAAAGGAGAAGCTCAGTGAAAAAGAGGAAGACCCTCAAGGAGATGGATTGCCACAGAGGCTACCAATATGGGCTCAATGTAGCCACAATTGTGAGGACGCCACAGTACCGGGCAGTGTTTCATTCTGTCGTGCACGAGGTCACTATGAGTCCAATGGGACCTAACATCAACAACAGAGCCTGCTGAGTGAAGAGGTTATGAGGGTGAAATGGGACCAGGGGTGCACAATATTAGCGAGGGGCTTAGGGTGAGGTGAGATGGTCTGTGTTGTTGAGGATTAACTCCAACCAAGCTCCCTTGGCAGACTCTGAGGGGTCAAGTGCTGGAACAAAAGCAAAGTGGTTTTGAATAAGATGCTCACCTCTTCCTCAGGAGTGGACAAGCTCACCCTGTGTGGGCTGACGAGGGTGGGAGAGCATGGTGAGGACCCTGAATTCTCCGGCTCACAGCTCCATGCCAGAGGACAGAAGGTCTGTATCAAGCAAGATGGTAGAAACCTAAGAGAGAGTTGTACAAATTGTCCATCAAGTATAACAGCAAAGGTATTTCCCACAACTCTTTATCACAAACATGTCCAAATACAGAACAAAGATGAAAGGCTTTTGTGATGAACACCCATTCACCCAGTGCTAACTTCTCCAGAGCTCACCAGTCCACGTCACCATCACAGGTAGTGCCAGTGCTCCGGGGGCAGCTGAGTTCTGCTCAAACTGCTGACCCACAAAGTCGTGAGTCAAAAAATGGCTGTTGTTTGTTTCAAAACCATGTTTTAAAATTTGTTGTTCTTGCTCCTGTCGTGAGCCGTAGAGTCTGTGCCGACTCATAGCAACTCTACACAGGGTTTCCAAGAGCAGCTGGTGGGTTTGAACAGCGACCTTACAGTTATCATGGTTAGCAGTCCAGTGCTTACAGCACCACACCAGCGCCATTTTTGAATTGTAGGAAATTACATAAGTTGTTGTTGTTAAGTGCCGTCAAGTCGGTTCCCACCCATAGCGACCCTGTATAGGGTTTCCAAGGAGCAGCTAGTGAGCTTGAACCACCGACCTTACAGTTCAAACAGCTGTGCAGTCTGAGGCATTAGCCCACGATGCCCCTGATAGCGTAGTGGATGACAAGCTGGGCTGCTAACTGCAAGGTCAGCAGTTCCAATCTACCAGTCACTCCTAGGGAGAAAGATGAGGCTTTCTGCTCCCTTAAAGATTCACAGACTCAGAAACCCTATACAGGTTGCTATGAATTAGAACTGACTTGGTGGTACATAACCACATATATTGACCACTAGAAGGTGCTCTGGTAGCGTAGTGGTTAAGAATCGGGCTGCTAACCTCAAAGGTCAGCAGTTCGAAACTACCAGCGGTTCCGCGGGAGGAAGATGAGGCATTCTGTTCCCGTAAAGATTTACAGCCTTGGAAACCATGTGCAGGGTCTTTATGAGTCGGAACCGACTCCACGGTACTTAACAACAACAATAACAACAAGTGACCTTGAAAATGTCCTTCAGAATGTTGTAGAATACACGTTGTTTGAAGCCACATGTTTTGGGATTGTTTCTTACACAGCAAAAGCCAGCTGGTGCTGACTGATGCAGGCTCCAGTATCCTGGTTCCTGACTCCCACGCTGCCCTGTTCACATGGTGGGAGCTCAAGTAGATTCTAGGCCATGCTAAGGGGCTTGCATGGTGGTTTAGTGAAAAGACACCATTCCTTTCTTAACACGCTCAGCTTGTCCCAGCTCCGCTGTCCTGGAGTCTCCTAAATTCTGAACCTCAACCTCTCTGTATGCCTTTCTCAGATAATGCCACTGCTCTGATGTTTGCCTTCCAGGAGAATCTCAACACACAAAACCCCAAAGCAAATCCTGCAGAATAAATCCATCAAGGACCAGAGAAGGAAGGAAAACTAAGTTGAGAAAGCAAAACAAAGTCTTCTCTATTCACTAGTTTAGGAAAGATTTGACCGTTGCCAATAATAATACATGTTTAATCCTGCTCTATATTACAGTCCAAGAAGCGTGAGGAGGAGACACAGGGAGGAGGAGAGCTCGAGAGAAGAAGGCGGAGCTCCAACTGTTATTTGCCAATCCCTTACGTAAGGACAAGAAAAGCTCTTTAGGCTAAAATAAAGACCCATTATGGACAGAGTCTTCTACTGAAATTACAGATGACTTCTGATGCCAACATCTTGGAGTTGAGCCATGCTTCCCAGGTTAAGGGACGGGCACAGTCCCACACAAAGCCCCCTTGACTTCAGATACAGCCACAAGCTCAAGGATTCCTTAGGTCACCCTCACTTCGGACCAGCTGGCTCCAAATCTGGGGGGTTCCACTATGCACTCAGACTTGATCGTCTACTAGAATGACTCATAGAGCCCACTGGAAGTGCTACCCTAACAGCTGGGGTTTGAGTTCAAGCAAAAGAAGAAAACTCAGAACCAGCCAAAGAAAAAGCACCCATGGGACAGACTTTGTGTTCCCAGGCATGTGAGGAACAGTCAGAAAGCTCACCCAAACCTCACAGTCCAACTTTTTATTGAGGTGTTACGTTATTAGGCTGTTGTGTACTGTCAAGTGGGTTCCAACACATAACAACCGTGTACAGGGTTACCGAGGAGCGGTTGGTAAGTTTGAACCGCCGACCTTCCGGTTCAAACTGACCTACAAGTCTAATGCTCATCGTACAGCACTACATCAGGAATCTTTATATTATTACACATCAACATTCTACACCGGGGTAAGTCAAAAAGTACTGCTAATAAAAGCACAGGCACCTTTAGTAAACAAAAATAAAATGTAAAGAAAGCTATTATTTCTCGACATGCCCTCCATCTAGGTCTGCACAGTTCTAAAGGCAGAGTCTCTGTCTCTCCAACCTTTCCCTGAAGAATAGTGAGCTCTTCAGTTTACACCAAGTCCAAACAACAGTGTGGGCATCTCTGAAGGGTTCAACTCCTCTTGCTGTTAACGTTCTTTGAGTTTGTGGAACAAAAAGAAGTCTGAAAGGATAAGATGGGGTAAGGGTTCCCCAGGAAATCCTTGTGTAACAGTCCTGGCTAGCTGCCTGTGGAAAACAAGCAGGTGTAGTGATGTAAATATATATATATATTTGGTGCCACTTTGCTGGCCTTTTTCTCACTGATACAGCTTTCCATTTTCTTCAGACCATTGAGTCGGAACTGACTCATAGCGACCCCATGCACAGCAGAACGAAACAATGTCCGATCCTGGGCCAACCTCATTATCGCCACCACACTTGACACCATCAATGAGGCCACCTGGCTGATCCATCTCGTTGGGGGTCTTCCTCTTTTTCTCTGACCCTCCACCTTACCCAGCATGACATCCTTCTCCAGCGACTGTTCTCTCCGGA